>NW_022639526.1:782644-785542 GCF_010583005.1 Odontomachus brunneus | reverse complement strand
TCTCTCTCTCTCTCTCTCTCTCTCTCTCTCTCTCTCTCTCTGTTTCTCTTTCTTTCTTTGAAATCTCGAAGCATTTGTTTACTCGAGCCGAGATAATCATAGGGACAAGAGCGTGATACTTCTGTCGCCGTCGCACCTGCATGCACGTCGCGGGTGAATTTCACGCGCGCCGCGACTTTCCCCGCGCTCGCTCTCTCACGATTCCGCCGGTGCATCGCGGAGAGTTGCATCGTTGCAGCCAGCCAGCCCTGTGCGCTGCGCTCGGGCCCGACGATGCGCCTCGCTTCGGGCTGTGTGCGTTGCGATCCCGTATCTCTCGTTACACTTATGCAACCCGAGATTTATTGCCGATGATTATGCGCGGATGGAAGTACGCGCTGCAGGAGGAGGAAGAGGAGGTGGAGGACGTGGAGGACGTGGAGGCAGAGGCACGGCGGGGGAACGGTGGAGGAGGAGGAGGAAGAGGGGGAAGAGAGCGGGCAGGGCGAAGGGGATGAGATGGTCCCTCGCCCCTGGCTATCGAACGGCCGCTATCGATTGACGTGGCCGCGACGTCCTCGATGTATCCTCCTATCGATGCCAAACACGGTGCTCTACCTGCTCGTTGAAGAGAGGATAAGCACGAGCGGCCGCCATTTTTGCGCCCGCTCGATTGTAAAACCGATTTCTCCCGTCGTTCCGAGGAGAGAGGAAGAGAGAGAGAGAGAGAGAGAGAGCACTGTCGAGAGAAAGGGAAGGGGCAGCAGGGATCATGGATGTATGCGCGTTTAATTCTCGGGGGAAGAGGAATTCGTCGCGCACATCTATTTATCCCTTCGCGAAAATCGGTAGCTATTTTTGACGATTTCTTTGAATATATTGAGTACGTGATTGGAGGATATTATATCTAAAAATACAGAGGAAAGGGAAAGAGAGAGAGAGAGAGATAGAAAGGAGCTCTCGAAAAGAAGAAAAAAAAGAAACACGTAACGGTGATGTGATTGATTGAAAATTTTTAATAATGATGAGGAATCCCGAGAAGTGCCGTTTTTCCAATTCGGCGTTCTTAACTCCACCCAGTGGAGCCTGGCGAACGTACAATTTTGATACTTAATTAGCAATAATTCAGAGCCGGCAACCGGAAAGTCGCGGCGATCGATTGGTCGATCGATCGATCAGTCGTCGCCGGCCACCGAGAACCGATCGATCGTCGTAGTCGTCGCTCGCTCGCTCGCTCGTTCACTCGCATCCTCTAATTGCTAATTAGCTACTCGCGACCGACGGTTTCGACGGGGTTAATAAGCGGCCACGGCGGAGAGGGGTTCCTCTCCCTCCCCCCGGCCCGCGTACCACCGCGATCGGTCTCGCGTCGGCTAATTAATATACGGCCGCGTTAAAATTCCGCCGCTGATGAATACATTCTAATTTCTTCTACGCGTCTTAGACGCGCCGCGCCGGGTCGGCGTTGAATCTGCCGTAACGATCGGCCGATTTTCTCGTCCGATAACGCTGTATCGTTAACGAGGATCTTCCCCGCGCCCCGCGCTATTTATCTCCTCCTCCTCGCCTCTTCATCCGCTTCTTCTTCCTTCTCCTCCTTCACCCCGTCCATTCTATCGTTCCTCGTCGCGGAGTATCGCGTCCGCCGTCGCTATCGTTTGTTATTATCGCCGGCGGCCGGGGCCGTTTTATTAATTGCGGATTATTGATGATCTGTCCGAGCTGAGATCTATATCTACTGTCGTCTTATCTCTCCCTTTTTCTCTCCGTCCCTCTCGCTCCGTCGCTCCCGTGACCTTCCGTCAAGTAAATCTCGAAGTGGTTCTCTCGAAATCCAAACGAATCCTTCCGGCTTATCTCGCCGCTCGAGGAAAGCTGTCGCGGATAATCGTTGTCGTCATCGCCGACGTTGAGCGATTTATTAGCATATCCCGTATCTCAGTTCGATTTTCGTAATTGATTTCTTTCACACGACTCTCTTTCTCACCGATCTGTCCCCCGCGATTTCCTCTCTTCCTTGATCGCGTAATCTTATAATCCGTCGGGATCACCTTTCGCGCAGAGGGCGAGTGTTGGAGTATCGAGACGAGTTCGCCGTGATTCGTCGGTTGGTTGCTCAGCTCGCGCGTCTCCAGGCGTCGACGGGACGCGTCGTCGAGTTGCGCCGGGAAGCGCAGTTCTGACGGCGCTATTAGACACACGAGGGAGGATCGTTAAGAGCCCGAGAGCGAATTCGCCGTAACGCGGCGCGCTATCGCGCTATATTTACGTCGCGATCGCTCGCTAATAATATCGTTATGTAAATTCGCCGGGTTCTCGGGAGCGATTCGCGCCGATACGATGTGATACGATACGATACGCGAGCGGCTCGCTCGCTCTCTCGTCGTCGGTATCGATCGCGTCGCCCGCCGATCCAATGCCCGCGTGGTCTCGATATCGCGCTCGTAAATTCGAGAACGGAGAGCATTACAGCTCGATCGCGCCGAGCGGGGGAAATATTACGCGCGATTGACAAGCTTTCCTTTTGCCGTTTTAATGAGAAGCAATGTCGCAACAACGTGCACCTCGAAATTGAATCAAATCGAATCGAAGAGCGGATAAGAACGACACAAGTTGGTATTCTACGCCTGATTGTAGACTTGTATTTCAGGAAAATGAAAAACAAATTATCAAAATTAATTTGGAATAAGAATCGAGCTACTATCGGAGTAAATAGAAATTAGCCCCTTTAGTGATGATTTAAAACGCGCGATTCCACCCAGAGAGGATTTTTAAAATAATTTTTAAAATTTTATTTTAATAAATTTTTTGTAATTTTTTTTATTTTCTTCCCTTTATTACTATTTTCTTTGAAAATTTTTGAAAAAATAGAACAGGAAATATATATATATATATATATATATATATATATATATATAT
>NW_022639526.1:730223-782428 GCF_010583005.1 Odontomachus brunneus | reverse complement strand
ATATATATATATATATATATATATATATATATATATATATATATATCTGATTTGTATTTGCTATAAGTTAAAGAAAGCTCAACAGTTAGCAAATCAAAAAGAATCACGAAATCTTATCACGAAACTTCTCCGAGCCTACCAGTCGAGTGTTAAACTACTTCGCGATGTGCAATTTTTTTTATAACGCAAGGCACGTTACAAAAGAACGCGTCGGCATTCGGGAATTTAAGGTGGCCGCGTGCGATATCGAGAGGCGAGCAAAAATTGCTCTTTCCGGGATGCGGAATTTCGGCAAAATTCCGCACGCCTGCTTTTGTGCGGCCGCGCTCACGCGTGCATGCATGCATGCATGCATGCGTTGCGTGCGTGCGTACGTGCGTCTGTGCGTGTGTGCGCGTATGGTACGTTCGTATGCGTTGAATAATGTAGCCAGCCTCTATCAGCATAACCTCGTCGAGAGCAGACTGGACCGTGCTCGCAGATACTTGGCTCATTCGCGATAGATCGGCGAAAGATTAGGGATATCCTCGTCCCCGTTCGAGTTTATCGGATCGCCGCCGTTCGCTCGCCGCAGATTCTCTCGTCTGCCCGATTCGTCCGTCCGAGTGTGGGTGTAGTCGTCTATTTTCTGGCGACCGAGTATAATCGCCAAACTCGATCCGAGCTGCATCCTTTAAACCGGCAGAATTCCCCGCGGTCTTCGTACTTCGCTATTACGACGTGCGAATCGTGTCATGCGTATTATAACATGTAATTGTTGTCACTATATCTTAGGATTATAATATTTAACGTTTAACATTACATACACGCGATATATACGGAGTCGATAAAGGTGGGCAATCTCTTGGGAGTGTATAGATCAGCTGAAAATAAGCCTATAAGTTTATGTAAATTTTTTCCTACAGCGCATCCCTGCCGAGCTATTCACCTCTAAAATTAAAATCTAAGAAACATTTTTTAATTTTGAAAAGCGAGCAGTTTTCGAGAAAAACGTATTTGAAAACAGGTGAAGACGAATTATTCTGCAGGGGTGCGCTGTAGGAAAAAATTTACATAAACTTATAGGCCTATTTTCACCTGATCTATAGTTCGGGTTCTAAGAGATTGCCCACTTTTATCGAAACACCCTGTGTATATATATCTTAAATGAATGTACATTTGATTCCACATTAAGTATTGCACAATTATAATAACTAATATTCCTAAAAAATGCCGACTTAAAAAAGACCAATGTAACTCGACTTGATCGCATTAATTTCCTATCACGATACGTAATAATCACATCCTGATAATAGCACTCGTTTTAATCGAGCGAAACGTGCCATCGATATCGCGCCGACGTACACAGGAGTGTTTCCAAATGGACATCACAACGGATTACGTCCACCACGCGCGCACGCCCCCGCACCCAACAAGCACGCACACACACACACACACACCTTCTCGCGCGACGAATTTTAATTTCATCCCAGCGATACGAGCGCAAATAATACGGATCGCCCAGTGCGCTCCGGACGGCGCTCTGCGGCGCTTGAAATTTCCACTCTATCTGATATCCCCGGCTCCTCGGCTGATAATAAAATCTAGATAGAGCTGACACAAAGCCCAGGGACCGTTGTGTTGCTGCTCCACGGAGTCCTTTCGATCGACAGGCAGAGCGGCGCTCTGAAAACGCGCCGCGCGCGCGCGCGACCCGGTCTTTCCTGCTCGCTCATGTAAGTCGCCGGTAGACAGACGTGGTCGGCCCACTCGCCGCGACGCCATTGTAGCGAGATAAAACAGTGATAGGGAGATCAATGAAGGCGATAGGTGAAGTTATTACCGGATAGAAGGAGAGAGGGAGAGGGGAGAGGAGAGCGCGGGAGAGAGGAAGAGAGCGAGTGAGAGAAGCGCGATATACGAAGAGAGAAAGAGCTCGCCGAGAGGAGAGGAGGGCGGTTAAGGGGGAAAGGGTGGCATGGCGGAGAGAGAGGGAGGAAGCGACGCCAGGAGCGGAGAGAAACGGCGAGAGAGCGAGCGAGCGAGCGAGCGAGCGAGGCCCGATAAGCAGAAACAGTTATCAAGAAATGGAAATGACTGATAAAGCGGCGCGCCGCCCGTTTTTAATGTTACATTAAGCCCGCCCTCGATTCTACCGGGTGTCTCGGGCGTATCGGATGTGTTTCCCCGCTAGATTTCCTTCCCGGAATATCATCGCGATCGTGTGTTTCGAGAATTCTCGTCTCGATGCGGTGAGACGCGCGCGTATCCACAAGCTTGGTGGGTTTTCGCGCCTCTCGTGTTTGTCCGACCTGGTTTGTGAAACCTGGGAGCATTCTCCCTTCGTTCGCAATCTCCGTGCGAGAGATCTTCGCGTCGCGAGATTCGACGGCCGTCTCGTACATTTGGCCAGGGGGTTGATTCGACAGAGAGCGGGAGAAACAGAATTTATATCGGCTCCGGGAGGACCGCGGCGTCGGAGGAGGAGGGCGGGGAGACGGGATAGCCGGATACGAAAGGGTTGAAGGTTTTTAGCTTCGACAGCGCAGCGGCGATATCGACGGCGCGATCGAAACGTCACCGCGCGCGGGCGCGCGCTGTTTCTGGTTAAGCGCATTCGCGCGCTTATCGCGCGCGCATCGCCAGACATTATGCTAATCGCTTATCGATCGTCAATATTTATGCCTCCTCCCGCCGGTGAGGGCAGACGGGAAGGTGGGACGGTAGGGGCGGAGGAGACGACGACGACGACGAAGCTCGAAATCTCCGGTGAGACGACGACGACGACGACGACGACGACGACGACGACAACGAACGCGAGAGAGAGGAGCCGAGTGTATATATCGATCGAGTTCTGAAAGTCGAACTGGCCTCGGCAATCAGATCTTATCGAGGACGCGACGTCAATTGGCCGCGGATCGTTGGCCGATATATACGGGCGGGATTAATAATCGCGCGCCCATGTGGTTTTGTTCTTCGGCGAGAAATTAATAATTATCGCGGAAACCTTAACGAACGAGCGGCGAGTCTTTCCTCGATAAATCAATCGAGCTAGTCGTCGGGAATCCATGAATCAGCGAAGAACGACAAAAATGAGCTGACGGATATTGATTAGACGATCTCGCGTCGTCGTCGAAATATCGTATCGGCATGCTATTAATTAGTCGATAGATTTATCCGCGGTCTTCCAAGATCGCCGTTCTGTCGATTTAAAATCCTTTCCTGTTACATAGTTCCCTTTTCTCTCTATCTTTCTCTCTCTTTCTCTCTTTACTGGTTATATCTGTTATATATTTTCAATCACACACACGCATACACACACACACACACACACACATATATATATATATGATCACAGAACATCTGTCACAAGTAAAGAATTTTACAACAATCACTACAGAATTTTACACTGACGAATAAATCAATATTCTGTAGTAATTTTGGTTATCTTTTCGTCTAACATATTTTTTCATACATACTACAATTCTAATGTATTTTCTCTATTGTCTTTCAAAGGAGATATTATATTTCCCGTTTAAGAAATAATAATTGGTGGTAAACACCACCTGTACTTCAGGAACTGAAATGTTAATAATATTTAAAAAATTTGCTGTGTTTCTAACGAAATTTATTATGTTCTTTGACAAAACAGACATTACCTGTATGATACAAATATCTAAAATACATCCCAGAGACAAGCCAGAGAGATATTTGATTATTTCTGGGACATAGGATTATCCCTAGGAATTCCTAGGATTTCTTTTGGATATTTGTGGTGTATAGGATATTAACAATCTATTTCTATACAATTACAACAACATACAAAACATACAAAAATTGAAGAGAATTTGTATGAAAAGAAGAAAAGAAACTAATATTTTCTCCGTGTGTGTGAATATATATATATATATATATATATATATATATATATATATATATATATATATATATATATTTATTTATTTATTTTCTTAATTCAATGATCTTTACACGTCTCAAAGATCGATAACCGATGTCGTACGCAATACGGTGATTGTCATTACGTAAAAACGGACATATCAAATCAAACGACTGATTGCTCAAACTGGCTTATGATGTAATCTTCCAGGAATATCGGGAAAAAACGTGTTTCGAAAAGATTAACGTACATCCGATCGTTCCGCGGCAACCTATATTTATCGTTTTCGGACTCCACGCCCGTGCGGTGGAGCGTTTATCGACAGCATTGACAAATATTGTGAAAAGTTACGCACGACTGTTTACACAACAAGTCGATCTATCTGCCGGGCCGCGAGATCCTCCTGGCGTACTTTTAATCGGTCACAATTCGCGCTGCGGCCAACTTGCTCAACACAGAACCGTCTCTCTCTTTCTCTCTGTCTCTCTCTCTTTCTCTTTCCTTCGCCTCCTCTCCTACAAGCGTGCGCGCGTGTGGTACAGATTACGTCGCGAGATAAAATTATTTCCGAATCGACCTTCGTCCGCTGACATGCGTCACGCACGCAACGCCGAAACCATAATCTCGTGGTTGCAACAGCGCGCACGCATTCGCCGAAAGCGGAGAGCTCGCAGCCTATGCGATCATCCGCCGTCGGGACGATGCACTATTAAACTTCCTACGACAATCGTTTGGCCTTCGCGTTATCGAAAAGTTGCGAGAAAGACTGCGTAGAAGAAAGCAGGAAAAAATTCGGTTATAGACAGTTCAATAAAATAAAATAAAAAATTCAATTGAACGAACACTGAGACAAAAATACTTTGGAATCCTTAGGGATTTGTTTGTGGGAGATAAAATTTGTACTCGCAGAAATCGACTTTATTTCACGGAAATAAACTTTATATTCCACGAGTAAATTCATCAGTTTTTTTCTCAGTAAACGTTCTTTGCAAATTTTGTTGATTCAAGTGATTTCACTAAAATTACCGCTGGGCAATTTATTCATCTCTTGTTCGCCACCACTATCTCTTATGTCGCAAAAATTCACCTGCTCTTGCGATTTCCTCTCTTATTCGCTCTTACGTTACATAAACTCCTGCAATCTGCGACTTTGCGACGCATCGCGATCGACGCGAATTTAATTTCCACGCGATAGAAACGACGCGGCGCGCTCGACCGTCCGATCGCAGTCCACCCTCTCCGGGAGGGTGGTGAGCGCCTTGAACGTCGGGGTGACGGTGTCAAGGAACGTCAGGCGACGCGCGTCGGATGACCCGCGGTGCAGCTAGCCGGCGCGCGCGCGGCGGTGCAAGGTGCATCGCAAGAGACGCGTTCTTCTGGCGTCGCGACGGCTCTCGGACGGAGTCTGCTATCTTGTGACATTGAGGCGTCGGTATCTGTGCCACTGAGTCCTCAGCAACCTGCTGCGACCGAGATACGTCTCCGTCCAACCTCCTCGCTCTCTCCCTCACCGCCTCCTTGGTCGCTTCTCTCGCTCTCGCTCTCTCTCTCTCTCTCTCTCCGTCTTTCTGTCGACCAGCACAACTTTGCGCCGTTTTGACGGCCGGAAGATAACTAACGTACTCGTCCTTCCCTATCTCTTACTCGCTCTCCGCTCCCCCTTCTCGCATTTTCCCGTGACATGGACCAAAATGCAATTGCAGGGTGCAAGGCGACAGTGCCGTACACGTTATGCAGCGCGATAAACGTAGTGATTATTTTAATCGGCTAGTTTCTTGTTCATAGGATTTTTGCGTATCTCGACCTTCTTGATAGTTGAATAGAGTAAAACATCCAATTGTTGATCCTTTCTCTTTTAGTCATTGACACTTTAGGGAAATCTGGATTGTCATCAATGACAAGTGTCCACAATTTTAGTTGCAAAGTTCTCTTTTGGAATCATTGAGTACAGGCAAGAAGTTTCAATGTAATGCTGGTAGCATAAAAAACCAGAGTGTCATGACTAAGAGGATGTTAACAATTGCTGTTTTATCTCACGGTCACGTTGATAGTTGCACTTAGATTTACTGCATCGTCTTTTCAAATTTTCGCATTAAACATCTCGATAAGATTCTAATTGGAGCTCTAGCAAAGCAGAGAGCGTTTGAAATATTAACCGGACAACAAAACAAAATGCCGTCTATTTTTATTCGCCAAGTTCAACGTACGTGCGCCTCTCTTTAGCCGCGAGAATCTCGAGCTCCGTCGCTCATAAATCAACGATCGTCGGTGCCTCCTGACACTTTCGCCGTGAAAAGTCGGCTCCAAGTTCATCGTGGATGATCCCTCGCGGAAGTCGCGGCCTCTCGTGTCACGATGCACTCTGCCTCTGCGCGAACGCGCAACGCCACCGAAATAATATTTTTCACAGCATCTTGAGCGAGTAGTGGCGATAGTAGTAGTGGCGTACATTCGCATGGGTATCAATGGTTCACGGTCTTCCGATTGTCATCTAGCCAAAGGTGCGCGTCCATCCGGTCGATCCGACCTCGCGGCTCACCGATACGATTGTCTGACTGAGATCTCTCGCGCTTCTCCGTGGCGCGACGTAAAATTCACGCGCCGCGCGGGAATCCGTCCGCAACTTTGGCAGAACAGAGAACGCAGAATGGCCGTCGGGACGAAGAGAGAGTAAGAGAGCGAGAGAGAAGGAGAGAGACGCGCCGTGGCAGCGAGCGGTTCGGCGACGACCATGAATTATTCATGGCCGGCGTTTCCTCGTACAGCTCGAACGCTCTTCTCAGAACGTGGCAGGACACAGGAAAGTGTCGATAACGATCTCCACCTCCTCCTCTTCCTTCACCTCCTCTTATACCTCCTCCTACACCTCCTCTTCTTCCGCCCTTCACCCCCGCTTTGCCACCCCCTCTCTCTCACACACACTCTAGTCTATCTCAATATCTCGTTTCCTCTCTCGCACGCTCTATCGTCATCTCGTCGCGCTCTCGCACTCTCATTCCGCGTGACTCACACTATCTCGCGCCGCCGTTTGGACGTCATGGCTCGTCATGATGCGTCAGTACGCCAGATAAAGTCACCTCGCGCCCGCTCTCTCGTATCCTCGTCATCCTCATTGTGTCACTAGCCCGCGCCGGTGACACCAGCGCCGTGTCCCACTTCCGTCGCCCTCCCTCTGCGTTACTACCGGCACTGTGCGCCTTCTCCCCCTCATTCCCCCCTCTCTCTCTCTCTCTCCCCCTGCTCGCACTCTCTGACACCTCTGCATCCCGCGCTCTCGAAAATCGAAAGCATCCACTGCCATCCGCTGTCGCCGGAAATTCGCGCCGGGAACCAGGTCGGACCGGTTTTGGGCCAATTTCGGGGCGATTAGAACTCCCGCGCGCGTGGGACACACGGGGCTGCCGTCGGTGGTGAGTTGGCCGGCTTTGGGAACGATTACAGTTTAGGACGTATATAGATCAATGGGAGATAGTCGGCAGGATAGAGCACCGATGGTAGAAGATAGCGACGAGATTGCTCGGCCTGAACGGCTCCTCTTGAGGGAAAGAGGGAAGTGTATGCGGCTGCACCAGGTGGGACCGGTCGGTCCACCTTTGAGGCGCTGCCAAGCCGAGGTTGTAGATTTATAGAGCGCAGCTAAAAAATCATATCCATTACTAGCTTCATGTGCTCGTAAGGAAGATTTATTTTAGTTCCGAATCGATCGAATGAGACTTATTTTTTGGACGTTATATGTGTCTCTAAGAGACATCAGGCCAAGTGGGAGTGGTCGATCTAGCTTTAACTGTAGAATAGATACTGGAGTTGTGCATTATCTCATGCAATTGTTTAAGTAAAGAGAGAGGCCAGGCTCTCGTAAACTTTTAGCCTCTCTTATTTTGTGGCATTCGAAATCTTAAATTATTTTTTTCATAAATTTCATAAAGTTATATTGATGAGTAGATCAAAGACACACGAGTATCAAACCTCATCATTTGGGAGAAAATAATCCAAATAGATACGTGCTTGGTAAAAATAAGACGGTGTCCTTAGGATCCTTAAGGAAACGTATGGGAAATGTTCCAAAAAATTAGGAAGATTGGATATTAAGAGAAAAATAGATACCGAGTCGGTGTTGTTTATTTTATTTGTCAGAAATTCGTTAGAAATTATCAATATTATTTTATTTGGCGAACATGACAAACCTTTTACACCAATCTAATAGATTCACAATAGTCGGTAACTGAACACCGGTTGCGCGCACGCCACTCTCAAGGATCAGATCCACTCGTAATGTCAGCGCTCGGTTTCGGTGCTCACGTCGGACGTTCCTCGCATTTTTCGCATAACGAGACGTGAGCGGGCGATCTGCGCGAGAAGCAACGAATTATTGTGCGCGAACACACGTAGCTGGCAGACCGAGGCGAGCTCCCGATAAACGCACCGGAAACCCACGGAAATCGCCCCTCCGCGCGTCGTGCCAAGATTAACCGGGCGTTATCGCTGCAGTATCCGCGACTTCCTAATCAGGCAATATATCGATAACAGATTTATCTCGCTCCGGACTTATCTCTCGCGTTCTCCATTTCCGTTTCTCTTCCGTTTCGCGCCGTCCTCTCCCCCTCGCGATAATTTTATCCTCCCATCTATCTGCTCCCGCGCACCACCCTTTTCTACCAATCTACCTATCCTTCTTTGCCCCTACCATATCTCTCTCTCTCTCTCGCCCTCTATCTTCGCCATTCTCTTTTCGCTCTACGAGAGAGAACAATGACGTAGCTCGCGAGACGTTCGCCAATTTGTTTGCCGGCGGAGGGAGAGAGATAGAGCGAGGATCCAAGGGGAGCGGAGGGAACGGCAGGAAAGGAGGAGAGCGTGGGGGAGGTTGGGACGAGGAGGAAAAAGAGAACCGGATGAGTTGTACGCAGTCGAGGTAGCCTCTATCCACGGCTGCGATCTAATCTGCCACGGAAATCTGGCATCCTATCCCCTTATCGTCCGGTGAATCTCCCCCTCTCTCTTCCCCTCGCTGCTCCCGTTCCCGGTCAGCCCTCCTCGCCGATGCCCCTCGCCGCCGCTGTGCCCGTATCAGCGAGCCGACGATGTCCTAGTTTATACACACACTTCGATATCCTCGCGATAACACATCGAGTCAGCGCCCTGCCCTCCCCTTGTCCTACCCTTCTGCCCGCCTCTGTCCTTTTCCTCCCCTTTCCACTTTTCGCCCTTCGCCATCTTTCTTTTTCCTTGGAACGTTATGTCAGTGTGTTAACGTCGTCTTCACGGGCACTCTCCGGCAATTTCTCGAATGGTCCCGCCGTCGCGGGAACAGATAAAAAGTCGTGACGGCGACGGCGGTGCCGATGGTGGTGGTGGCGGGCGGTGGTGGCGCAGCGATGGGGAAATATCGGTCCGGCCCTGATAAGGAACTTATCTAGGCGGAAGATCACGCCGGGTGACGAGGGTGTCATACAGCCGGTATACGGTTTCGGTTCGACGGAGTCCACGTTCCGTTCCGTTCCCGTGCGATATACATATGAGTGTGCATATGTGTGTGCTTAGATATCGCACGGTTTAGCTTGCGCGAGAATTTCTACGAGGATACGCGTACGTGTACACGGAGACGTTGCTCCTTCTCTGATTGTGATATCGTGCGTTCCGCGCCGAGTGCGCGTCTGATTTGTTGCAAATTGCAACAACATTACTTCTCGCGCGACCCACGCACGAGACGAACGATGTTCGGAATCGCACTGCCACGTTGCACGCCAAACGCCGAGTATGACCGGTTGATTTTATCTATATACGTACTTTTATTACTTTAGCTTGCAGGGCTAAGAAGGGACCTGGTTTACATTTTTGCTCCTTAACTACACACATCTACACACACTAATTTTTTACATCTACCCAATTTACATCTACTTAATGTCGAATATCCTGATTATGTCGCCTCTTTTATTTTATATAAATTTACCTGTCTGACCACAACGGGGTTTTCTCCACTTGCGCGGCGGCAAGAACTTACCCTTCGTGGTGGTTTCGAACATTTCTGAGCATTCCCTTGCAGATCACAGTCGATTCAATATTTCTCAAACATAATTTCGAATATATATATTAGCAATAAGTGAAGAATATAATTAATGTAATAATGAACAATAATTTAAAATAATATCAGGGTTGTATTTAAGTGAGTACTATTTTTCACGTTTGCTTAGCTAGCGGAATAACAATTTAAAACTATGTAAATCGTATGGTTTGCCTCGTAAAGAACGAATAACGTCCATGTCTGATTTCACAATCGTGAAATTGAACACAAACCACTCTTGGTCATAGCGATGAAAATGATTCTTCACCAAGCACACATTCTTCTTCCTCGAAAAGCTTTATCAAGAAGTCCGCGTTAACTCTTTAATCCTCAGCTCGAATCAGAATTGTGAAAAATACTTCGCGAGTGTCGCTTCATACGTGACACACGTGGGTCACAGATGGAACCTCGCAAATGCACGGGCTCGCTCCCTCTTCATCTCGGCGCGATGAATTCTTCGATTCTCGAGAGCTCTTCGTGAAAGAAGGAATCAAGTCGGTGAAATGAAGTCGAAGAGCGCGAAGGCGAGGTGGAAAGAGTCGGCAGTGTCGGTGCAGCCGCAGCAGGAAGAGGAGAAGAAGGAGGAGAAGGAGGGCAGGGTGTAGGATAGAAGATCGCGGAACGTTTCGAGGAAACGAGAGCGAAGGAATACATGCGAGACCGGGGGAGCCTTGAGAGTTGCGGCGCCACTGGATAGAGATAAGGGAGCGTTATCGGCCGCGCGGCGGCTCTTATCAGCGATCGCGCTCTCGCGCGTCTCCCCCTCCTCCGAGCTCGCCCCCCTCGCTGCCGTCGCCGCCGCTCTTTCTGCCTGCACCCCTCGCTGCTGCTGCCTGCCGTTCGTATATCCTCGCTTCGCGGCTCGCCGATGCTATCGTCTAACTAGCTCCAGCTACTGATTCTATCTCGCGCACCCACCCAGCGGGGCCGCGCCAGCCGGGGCCCAGGGCCGTCGCGCGAAATCCCGGCGCCCGCCGTCGCCGACGTCTTCATCTGGTCGCGGGAACGCGAGGCCTGCCGCGAGGGTTACGTTTACCGCTTCATTCGGCGACCCCGCGACTTTAAGTAGAGTAGATCGACGCGACTGGCGGCGACGCGCCGCGCAAGTTCGCGACGGAGCTTTCGCGGAATGAGTCCAAGATGTGGGTCGACGTGAAGCTGTGAGCTCAGACTAGAGCTTTTTACTGTATTTTTTGGACGTTGTTTTCTTCATCCGTTTGCCTTAGGCAGAGCTAATCCCCATCGAGATTCTCGTCCTCTCATTATGAGTAACTATCAATCATCGGTGTACTCGTTCACGCGCTGTCTTAGCTCGGGCGTATATGACTCGCGGCTTCTTTGACGAGAACTTCCTCAAACGCTCATCCTTACAAACGCTCGACCTTCCCAAGGTCTGTCTTTGAATATCTCCGAGATTGTTCTGTTTTCGAATCAAGCACTCGATCATCTGACTTGATCCGCGCGAACTATCGGTATCTCGGTTTTCGCAATGAAGAGACGCGCACATCAAGCAAGCCCGCCCGGAGAATAATCCATAAATCGAAGCGTGAGTAACCCGGAGGCACCCTGTATATCTTGTAGCCTGTCTCTGAAGCTGGCGGAGACGCGACGGATAAATTACGACGAAGCTACCTACCTGCCCACCTCTCGATCAATTAATGCAGCGCTAACGCGTCGCGATTAATGCGTTCGCGCTTGCGACAGGTCTCGCTCGTCGAGTGCTTTCCTCGTCCAAGGATCGTCAGTGCATTCCTCCGTCCCGCGTGCCTGCCGCACACGCCTCCGCTCATCTCCGCGCGTATTAGCATTATGCGTGGAACAGTCGTGCGCGATTTCGCGAGCGCGACGTTACGCCGGCGCTTTTACAATTATTGCGAGCCTCGTGTCGTTCCTTTTTATTGGCCCTGGGATGAAAAATATATTGTCCCCACGGCCCGTCTTCCTAGCGCCCTCAAGGGCGCAATCTCGCGAATATCTGAATGTAATAGCACGGCAGTAAACGTAATTATATCCCGTATCGCGGCGCCTCTATAAGTGCAATTACATCCGCGCGCGCGCGCGTGTGATATAATTATACGTTCATGTGCGAATATAATTATATCCCTGTCGAAGCGCGAAACTGGCGCTTGCGTAAACGCGCGTGCAATTACGCTTTCGCGAATTTGACGTTCCTGAGTGAGCGCGAAATCATATTCGCTGATATTTTCGCGACGATTCGATGGTACGTTTTCCATGAGTGCAGTTAATTTTTCCGCGAACACGCATTGCGTTTTGTCGATACCACGAGTGCAAATGTATAATTACGTCTCCGCGAATGTAATTGTATTCCCGGGCAGCATTTATTAGAGACGCGTCTCGCGCTTATTTATTCCCCGCCGCGCCGTTCCTTGTTTGTACATGCCGTTAAATCATCGATCGAGTCCTTATCGCGCGTCTGCTGGATGCGTGTCGATCTATCGATCCCTACGGCCGATAATTCCCTTCGCCGAGGGAACGCTTCGGACCGCCAAGAGATAGAGAGAGAGAGGGAGAGAAGGGAAGAGAGAGAGAGAGAGAGAGAGAGAGAGAGAGAGAGAGAGAGAGAGAGAGAGACAGATAGAGAGAGAGAGAGAGAGAGAGAACGGGAGAGAGATCGGTTTTCGGATCGCGCGGATGCCGGCCGAAATTGGTTCGCGAGATAAGAGCGTGCGCGAAGGCGAGCGGGCGAGATATCGAGATGCGGCGCGAGATAGCGGATGCTGCGTCCTCCTCGTCTCCCGCCCCCGCCGGCGGCCCCCACCCCCGCGGCTGGTGCATTGTTTCTGCTATCGCAATAATAATACTCGCCGTTGCAGCTCGTGCTGCACCAATGCACACGGAGGGTCACACGTGTGTTGCATCCGAGAGAGAGAGAGAGAGAGAGAGAGGGAGAGAGAGAGAGAGAAGGAACGCGGAGAGCGAAAGAGAAAGGACGAGAGGCAGTGAGAGGGAAGCGAAGAGGGCGGGAGAGAAAGCGCATCATAAATATAAGCGCGCGTCGAGTAATGCACACGCGGAGACGACGATGCGCGCGTGCATGTGTGTACGTCGGTGCGTTTGTGCACGCGTGTGTGTAGTGGGTGCGAGGAACGTTTGTCCGAGAGAGTGCCGCGCGCGAGGTGCGGCAAGAAGAGGCGGCGAGGGATCGAGATATCTCGCGTATACGCGGTGGCAATCGATATCCGGACATCTACATCGAGCGGGACAGAGAGAAAGAGATAAAGAGAGAGAGAGAGAGAGAGAGAGAGAGAGAGAGAGACAGAGAGAGAGAAAGCATCGATCGTGGACAGGCAGGTCGCTTCCTCCGGTTGTTTCCTTCGTACCTGCGAATTTCACTTGATCGATACGTCTGTTTGCGATATGACGCGCAGCTGTGTGTATGTGTGTCGCGCTCATGCGACTTCTTCTCTGATCAACCAAGGCGCGTTCCCGTCCTCACGTGAAATCTGAAAGTTTGTTGAAGTTTGTTAAAGTAAGTTACCAATGCCTGAGTATTAATAACACTGATACCTAGTAACTCGGGACATTCTTATTGCTTTGATTTTTAGATACAAATATTTCCTTATGTTGAAAGAGTGAATATATTCTTATTTCAGGGCCAAAATAAAAATATCCAGAGTAAGATGCCAGCGTTATTAGTGTCCGGGCATTGATTTTACCTCAATTCGTAAGAAAGTGTCTTTCTGATCTTCGCGTTTTTCTACTATCACGTGTCCTCTCGAAATCACACGGATGCGCAATGCATCTTCAATTTACATCGATATCACTGCGTCACGCCCGATACAATAGTATCGATATAAGCTCCTGTATAAATGTGCTCTAATTGTTTTGAATAATTAATCAATTCACATAATGTCGCCCTCCTCAAATGATCGAATGCGACGCCCGCGGCTCGCGCGTTCGACGCTAATTAATTAATTAATTCGTTTGGCGATCGATCGACGCGGAGCGTGCCGTTAAATTACGCACGATACGAAAATAACGGGGATGGAACTGAAGAGGGTTGCCGTCGTCGTCGTCGTTGCCGTCGCCCCGTTGCAACCCCTCGTAGTAAATTCCGTCTCACAATTGCATCGCGCAGGATCGACACGAAGTAGCACCCGCGCTTCGCAGAACACCCCTTCGCCCTCTCCCTGCGGAGACACGACGAAGGATCACACCCTGGACGACGTCCAAAAAAGCGCTCGCAGTCGATCGAAACGGCATCCTTTCTCTCCCTCCTTCTCGTCTTTTCTCTCTCTTTCTCTCTCTCTCCCTCTCTCCCTCTCTACTTTTCCTGCACTCTGGACGACGGGAATGCCACCCCCGCAAGGATGGTCCGCGCGAGAAAGGAGAGGAGACAGGCGTCCTCCCTCCTTCCCTCCCTCCCCCTCTCGGCCGCACTCGCCGCGCGGTTTCGCGCTATCTGGCCGCAGATAGGGGAGGGAAAAACACTCATTTTTATACCGTCAAAATGTGTTATCTCGCCCGCGCGGCTCGAGACTCCGGCCATCCTCCCGTCGCCTCTTCCCCCAGCTCGTCTCTCCGCTCTCCCTTTTTCCCTCATCCTCCTCCTCCTTCCCTTTCCTTCGTCTCGTGCACACGTACCTACATAGACACACGTACACACGCGTACATACACGCAACCCGGGGGCGGAATTAACTCGCTAGCAGATATCCACCCCCGGAGCCGGCCTTCGTTTCCAAGCGCTCCGACACCCTCCGCCCGCCGACATTTATATTGTCTGCCGCTCGTCTGGGAGGGGAGGGTGGGAAAAAACGGGATACCGCGTCGTCCGCCGCGCGTCACGCGGACAACCCTCTTTCCGCGCCGACACCTTCGCGACGCGCGCCCCACGGAAGAAGAGCATGGTCGTCGCACAGCGCTCGGCTCGAGACACCCCCTCGGAAATCGGGGAGACGCGCGAAAAATGGGAGCGATGGCTTTCGCTCGCGGTAGGTTGCATTCCTTTTTTCCCTCTCTTTTTTTTACATGAGTGCGGCATGCATTCTAGAGACAGAGAGACAGAGAGAGTGTAGAGTCTGCACCTGCACGGAAAGTCGCGCGGGAATGCCGTATAGCCGGCTCGAATTTCCACCGCAAATTTCTATAAATTCCCGCACAATGAAATCTCTCAGTCATCTCTCTCTCTCTCTCTCTCTCTCTCTCTCTCTCTCTCTCTCTCTGTCCCTGCGATTTCGTGCTTCAAATATGCGCGCTCAACGGACGCTGCACATTCTCACCGGGAATACCGCGCGAGTTCCGCGCCCCGTTCCAAGGGGGACCGGCACCACACTATGTGGTTCGCGACAAAAATGCAAATGATCCATCTGCGCTGGGACACTCGACTCAATTTCCGCGGGTGAGCGAGCGAGCGACCGACCGGCGGACGAAAGAACGGCTTTTGTGCCGGCGCGAGTCGCGACTTCCGGCCAGGATTCGCGCCGAAACCTTAATCGAGGGAGCTCGAGGCAGCCGACGGCGGCGGCGTCGACGACGACGTTCATTTCGTTATTATCGCGCCTAATGAATCTCTCTTTCCCGCTCGCTCGTCGCTCGTAATGGATTTCTGTGCCAAGTTCCGAACATCCTCCTCTTCCTCTGCCGTTCCTCTCCTCTCTCAGCCCCCTCCGCCTCCGCGCCGCCGTCTTCACGGCGGCTTCCAGCCACCTTCCGCAGAGCACATTGTGCTGGTTCCCGCGGCGGCGAAATGGAATATCGTCCCTTCGGCGTTACTCTTGCATCTGATATCCCCCGCGAGACATCTGTACTTAGGCTGTGGAAGGCTTACCGGCTGAACAAAAGTAGGGGGTGGGTTGGCGCAGAGGGGAGAGTTTCATGAGAGAACTCGACGGCGTTTGCAACGACCGCTTCGCTTGATTATCTTTTCTCGGCGGGATTCGAGATAAAGTAGGCGTCTTTTTGCGGTATACTCCAAGTGTAATTTAAGTATAATTGAATTCACAATTTTAAATCCACTCCTTCTTTTAACAAGCAACTCGCCGCGGCACTAATATGTCTCACAGCTTTTCTGCTACACAAAAAATTGCAATGAACAAATGATGAATCAGTATGAGATTTAGGATTTGCTCCTTCCTTTATATATGGAGGTAAAACTTGTATACGGTATTGACATCGCTTTCTTTCATCGTTCACGATAACGGCGTCTCGCAGAGAATCTTCAAAGGTGCACACCTTGGTTCTTGAAGAATTCCTTCAAGCTTCAACAAAATTCACTACACAGAGAAAATATTACAGTTTCTTTTTTCACATAAATTTTTTATTACGTTTCTAGTGATGCGGGACTATAGATTGTCAGTAAGGTCTATCTTTCTAAGAAACATAGTAAATCTTGCCAAAAACATAGTACATATTTTAATTCCTAAAATATAAATATCACAACTAATCGAATCTTGATCTGATCCTCGGTTGTAAAATTTTATAGTAATTTTTACTATAGAATTATTTCCATGTACAAACCAAGTTCCCGAGATAAGTAAAGGAATGATTTCGTGGCCACGAAAAGTGGCAATCGCTTTTTTAACGCGCCTTGTGGAACGCAACGCGGGAGGAAGGGAAATCGCGATGAACGCGATTCACGGTGATTATTGCGCAGATGGCATTTTGCTCCGATACTTCCAGTCGAGCTCGGAGAGAAAATGAATGATGCATTATTTAGTCTTTGAACGGGTATGTTTGCTGTGCCCGAATTCCTCGAGTGTCCTCGAATGATTCACCGGCGAATTCGGCCTGCGCGCAGTCAGCGAGAGCTTCGAGCGTCGCTCGAGCGCGGTGTGTTGCGAGCAAGTCGGCGCGATTTTTTCGCGTATTATTCTCGGGCGGGCGCGTCGGATCCCGCGACGGGAATGAAATAGCACCCCGTATGAATCACGTCGACCGAGACATTTGTACGATGCTATCGCCGATGCTTAATCCCTCCCAAATTATAAATCGCGCCGCTCATCCGCAGTAGGAAGACGCTCTTTCTCTCTCTTCTTCTTCCCCCCTTTCTCCTTTTTGCTCTCTCTTTCTTTCTCTCTCTCTCTCTCTCTCTCTCTCTCTCTCTCTCTCTTTCTCTGCCTCATCTTGGTATAAGACAATGTTGTTGGCGTTAAGAAGCGTCACCGTGACGAGGAAAGAAGGGGCGATTAAGCGTGGAGCGTGGCCCGGGGGCCGGCGAACTTTTTAAATACTTTCGAAGTCCCTCGGAGGGATGACAAATTGGACGGAACTTCGGCGAGGCACCCTCGCCTTCCCGCCTTCTTTCCCGGCCGTCCGCTTACCTTGGCGTCTTCCTTCACGCCGATTAATTCGAGTCGACCTCTTGTTCGCATTAGGTACCATCGACTCCCTTTTTTCGTCCCCGGCGATTTCGCCCAACTGATAAAGGAGGTGAAACGAGGCGAATCGTATTCTCGACTCCTGCTCCCTTGGACTTTGCGACTTCGTCTCTTGTCTCCCATGATGACGCTTGTCACGCGCGGATAGGGCGTCGACTGCCGGTACATCAGTCGCGACTAAGTGGTCGTTAGGAGAGAGTTCAAAGTACATCAATGTGCAATTATATGTATAAGATTAAAAATACGTAATATACATAAAAAGAGGGAGAAAGCAAAATGCGAGTGCAGAAAAAAAATTTGCTGACATGAATTATAATGTGTCTGCATGTGGGAAGTTTAAATCGCGCGATAGAGGCGTTTCGCAACGGAGACGCCTAAATTCTGCAAAAATTTCACCTGCACGAACGTGCTGCTCAAGCACTGACGAGATCCTCGGCGATAAGGAGCGACCCGAGCGCTCCGTGCGAAACAGTCGCGTTGCACGCGTCGGACGGAGTCGGTGACGGCAATAGATTTCGTCGAGACGGAAACGAACGAGCCGCGGTATCGCATTTCCGGAGCGTCTCGCGGCCTTATCAGCTTTGATAATAAAATTAGTGGCGAGCGATGACGGAAAGGAGGAGGAGGAGGAGAAAGAGGAGAGAGAGAGAGAGACTCTCGCGCGCGAATCATGCGCGAGATCTCGCGATAGAGTTCTCGGGCTTAGAGCTCGCGTGGGAGGAGGAGGGGGAAGAGAAAAAGAAGGACCATGGTGAAGCCGGCAAGACGAAGCGAGGGACGAAGAGGGATGCACGCCGGATTATGATTCACCGTGGTGGTTCCACGGTGATAGCGCGAGAGAAAGAGAGAGAGAAGGGAAGAGAGAAAGAAAGAGAGAAAGGCGAAAGAACGAGGCGCGAAACTGGCGAACGGAGAAAGCCGCGGCCGAAGATCGAGAGATGGATGATCGCGGTCGATCTTACGCGAGGCCCAAGCCATCACGATTTCTCGGCTTCGGCCGAGGCGGTGAGCGCGCGGGATAAGCTGCTTCGGGATACATCCCGGGCGCGAGTCCCGAACCCGCGAACGACTAAATCGAACGGCGAGAGCCGCCAAATTGGCGTCCGGCCGCTCGATGGAAATCGCGCGACGGCTCGTTATTTATCCTCGAGATCGCCGGTTGGATTTATTATCGAGTCATCGGCCCAGTGATTGTTGCTGGGACGAGGAGGAAGCGCTTCTCTCCTCCTTTTCTCTCTTTCTCCCATTCTCCTCCTCGCTTTCTAATCGACAGATGTGCGCTGTACTGAATGGGTAATGATGAGATTGATGAGAAACTCTGTTGACTAAGTTAGTTTTAGGGAGAAGGAGTACCAATATTGGGTATTGATCGATTGAAAACAAGTTTTTTTTACTGCAAATTAATAGTCAAAATTAATCAGTTATCATATAAGATCGCAGATAATTTCATCAGTCGAAGAAATTAATTATTAATGAAGCTTTTATGAGATTAATTATTCGTTGAATTATTAATTGATTTCATTAACCGGTTAAATTATTCGTGATTACATGTATGACGATTGATTCATTTGAATTATTGATTTGCTAATTATTTCAGTCGAAGAAAATTTTAATGCATGAATGCCCACATAACATTGGTTAGTATCCAGGTAGACA
Organism: Odontomachus brunneus; assembly: GCF_010583005.1. Classification (NCBI taxonomy): domain Eukaryota; kingdom Metazoa; phylum Arthropoda; class Insecta; order Hymenoptera; family Formicidae; genus Odontomachus; species Odontomachus brunneus. Next base: position 763,496 of record NW_022639526.1, on the reverse strand, counting down.
GGTGGACGTAAATTTGACAGCAACTTTATCAATTGATTTGTAAAAGTTGTCTTCCTTGTGAGAGTTTGATATGTCACACAGTATGATGAAGTAGAAGCACGAAAAAAATTATTAACATTTATACGGGACAATGTAAAATGTCATGTAACACAAAAATCGGAGTGTAACTTAATGAATTGGTTACATTATATCCAAGCAACGAAAAATTGACATTATTCTATATTATTCTATAATGTAAATTTAATAATTAAATTTAATATATTATATTTGCTTCTCTCACATAAGTATAGTTAAAAAGAATTATAAAGTTTCCATCATCGGCAAACATGATAATCAGGAAAGTCCATCTGAGTATATCACGACTGAAATAAAAAACGTACGTTCATATAAAAGAAGTCATTATCATAAAATACTCCATATAGTTACGACAATGGGATATTTTGTGTCAACATATAAAAAGAAATATAGCAAAAAGAGACGTAAGGCGGGACAACGAATTGGTCCGAGTCGAGATTTTGATTCCACAAATTCCGTCAATCCCTTTTCACCGTTTTTACTCAGCCGATTGACTCGACTGGTAGTTATCGAGTTCGCCGAGCGGCTCGCGCGTTGTTTCTAATAAATCTCTCCCCCGATTCCGAGATGAACGCGCCCGGAGAAACAGCCGGTCTCTCGGCCTCCACTCGTGCTATTATCCGCACACTAGCTCACCTATAAGGAACGCGGACGCCCGTTGAAACCCACCTGTCTCCATAAACGTCGCGACGCGGAAAAAGCGAGCTCGCGTGTACCACGTGCACTTATCCGGCGTTACATCGCGGTCATTATTACGGCCAGAAGGGCCATTGTGGGTACTTACATACGTGGGATGCGTGCGATTTACGTACGCGTACTCACACATAGGGAGGGAGAGAAAGAGAGAGAGAGAGAGAGAGAAGGAGAGAGAAAGAGAGACACGTCCCGCATTCGTTTCTCGTATTTCTTACGCGCGTGTATCGGACACAAACGAGATTTTCATAGAGGATATGCGTGGAGTTTTTGCGCACCCGAGCCGAGAAAGAGAGTCCTCTATCGGTGTCTCCGACCCCTCCTACCGAGACTCTTCCTTATATTGTGCTCTATTAGGTGCGAATATCCGCAGAGACATCTCAGAAACCGTTATCGGCTCTGCCTCAATGGTGTAAGTCATTTAACAGTTAAAATTCCGGGAGGAAAGAGGAGGGAGAAGTTTCTTAGTCTTGATTAATCTCGCAATTTCTCATCGTTGATGTGAACCGTCGATTGATCTCGTTGCAATCATAATAAACAAGAGCAGTCATAGTCTTCTGATCGAAATCGCGAACTGCTCTTCAGGCTCGCCGGGCTCTCTCCTCCGCTCTTCTCCATCCTTTCCACGGAAAAAGAACAACTAGTCACGCAGACACCCTGTATAAGCCGAGCGCCGCGGAGAACCCGGTGCATTCGGCGACGCTGCATTCTCCCCCTCGTATTTGTTCACGCCGCCTTCGCGTTCGAGACAAAGCGTGAGAAATCGCATCGGGGAAAGCGACGTTTGGGAGCGTGCTCGTCTTCTTCACATGTACACGCATACACACACACACACACACACATACATACACGCACATGACGAGCAAGCGAACGAGCCGGTGCGGCGGCTAATCTCGGGCGCCGTTCCTGAAGTAACGGGATGAAAAGGAGGCATGCCGAGTGGATGTATCGGTAATAATCGAGCCGCGTTCAAGCTCGAAGCGAGTGCGACGAGAAAGAGGGTTGGTGCGCGAGAGGCCGGGGGAGAGGGAGGGCGGGCGGGGGTGCGAGAGGGGCCGAGGGTGAGCGCGGCGCCGCGCCGTATTAAGGGAGTCCCTGAATAGAGGTGGTCGGTAACGCCACCGGGGGATGTAGATACGCCATGCTCGGCGCGATTCGACGAACGGGATGCTCCTTTGTCTTTCGCTTCGTTTTCAAACCCCCGCTCCCCCACCCCCTCTCGCCGAGCGCGCGCGGGGGTGCGACGGGGCGGCCTCGACAAGCGCCTGATTCAGACAATTATTGTCGATTCGCGCTGGAAATCCATCCAGCCGACGCCAGCAGCTTTTTCTGTAGGCCGTAGTCGAGCCGACGACTCGATTTCTCTCTTTTCACCCCCTCCCCCTCCTCATCCACCTCATCCAGCTCGTCGTCGTTCTGCCCCATCCCCTTACCCTGTTCGTTCTCCGCGACACCCCCGACGTCGTCCCTTTCTCACGCCGCCTATCGTCGTCGGGCCTCTTGTCCCGCCATTTTTAGAGCTAGAGAGCTCGATAGCTCCGAACTCGCGATCGCGTCGCGCTGTACCGACGGGACAAGGGAGAGGACAGCAGAGGGAGGGTGTGAACGCGGCTTTTTACGTGAAGTATAATTGACCCTCGAACGACGCGCCGTTGGATTGGCGAGAGTCGCGTGAGGGCTCGAGACGGTGGAGGAACGTTTCGATTAGAGAAGAGAAAGAAATGAAGGGGGAGGACGAGAGAACGAAATGGAGAAGGGGATGTGAGCGAGAACGACAGCGGAAGGAGTCGACCAGCGGAATGAAAGTATAACGAGATGACACAGAGTAATGAAATAAGGGAGAGAAAATGTAAAATGATGTGACTTTCCGAGCGCGGGATCTCGCCAAGTCCGCAGAACTCCACGACGACGCGTTCAGAAGCTGTTACTTCCACAGCCGCGACCTCGGATCGATCATTTTATTACGTTTCGCAGTCACCGTTCCGAAATAACTTACTCCTTTTACATAAGATTGAAGACACTCGGAAATTCAGGCATGCGGCGTTTTCACAATGCAAACAGTGCGAGACGTCTTGAGGCTTTGGAAATTTATCCGGCGCGTTGAGAGTATCCGGGCTTTTTGATATTACATGAGAGGCATCTCGAAGAAGCCGAGTTCTCGGTGCCATCCGAGTTACGCTCTGAAGAGGGTGTGCCGAGGAGGAGGCTGGCAGATGAGGGGACGAGAGGCGACGTCCTGAAAGCGATGCGTGTCCCGCGTCGCGAATTCGAGTCACGCGCTCTATCGGAAATTAGAGCCCTACCTCCGGCTACACCCCTCGCGCGGTTCTAAAGTTACGGGATAGCGAATGAGTGCCTCGTCGAGGGTGGCTTCTCGCCCAGCCGCTGAAACGATCTGGCTCGCCGCCTCCTCGATCATCTCCGAAAACGACGTATCGCTGACTGCGAACGTTAACTCAGCAATACGTTCCAAAGGAACGTTCTGGAGGGAACAAAAACTAGACACTTGCGTAAAATTTAAACATAGAGGAAAGGTTAAAAGATTGTCACGTTCGTTTTTCATTGATATAAGATATAAGCAAGATATCATTTTATTTTAAGGATTGTTTAAAGAAAAAATGACATGTTCTCTCTTAATATGCAAATATTGTATACCCTAAGAGCCGGTTTTTCAATAGTAGTTTAAACTTGGATTCAAATTTAAACTCTATTCTAATGCGTTTGTTTTGTTTAAACAGAGTTTAAGTTGAAATCTAAGTTTAAGTTTAAATTATCATTGAAAAACCGGCCCTGAGAGAACAAATATCTAAGAAATAAGAAATATTTATTCGGCACGTACTAATAACTCTCTCCCTTGTATTAATTATTTTAATTATTATTATTTTCTTATTACTATTTACTAATTGTTAGAAATTAGCAGTTATTAATTAACTAGTGATATTAATAAATAAGAGAAATAACTACTGATTACTTTTTGTTATTTATTTGTATTAATATAAAATATGTTTATACATATGTGCTATATGTGTGTGTGTGTACTTCATATTTATATATATACCATATATTGACTTACACCAATATGAAATATTTTTGAACAAAATATATATTTTTTTACATTTTCTTGTATAAAAACAATGATTTATTCTGTTAAAATGAAAGAATTTAGACTAATATGTTATTAGTGCTCAAATAAATAATTTTCAATTTCTACATATTTCATTTCGCAGTATATATAAAATTTCGCAGTAAATATAAAATTAATATTTAATAGATATTACGCGTTACGAGGAGATTGTGTCGTTTATATCATAAAAATTATACGTATGTTTGTTTGCACAGCCAACTGATCGAATCAATGTTTGATTTTTTGTTTGCAGGTGAGTGGCCACTTGATTTTATTGAGTACTCGTCCTATCTCTCTCGTGCGTCGCACCTTCCCAGTAGTGAGTACGCTTTCGTGCAATTATATCTTTTACATTTTACGTCTTATCTCTCCCGTTCGCGCGAAACCCGAATACGCGGTATCGCCGCTCGTGGCGCGGTGCCGCGACCGGGATCCGTCTTAAGAAATCACCCGGGTTTCTTATCAACGTGGAACAGGGAATCTCGCCGGTGCAGACGCGTTCGATCATCGGCGCTGAGAACGCCAGCGGACAGCTCGGGCGATCTGTTACCGCCGGGGAAGAAGCGCGAAACCGTGAATGGCGAGCCGCCGACGCCATAAATTTATCCGTCAGCCTCTCTCTCTCTCTCTCTCTCTTTCTATCGCGAGACCAGCCGTCTTGATAAGGAAAAAAAATGAATAAAAAAAAACGAGGGTGAAAAGGGTATCGATGAATCGTCGCGAGAGAGCGACGAGATCCACGAGATGTTAAAAATTGAACTGTGTCGCGATATCCGTCCGTCCGCCCTACATCGTCTCTTTCCACTAGCAGCGGGTCGACGCCTCTTATTAACCCTCCGCGTACAATCATAGTTTTTTGAATATACGGTACAATCTGGGAGGTCTGTCATCCGGGCAATTTTGGACTATCACAATTTTGTTGAAAATAAATATTTCTGGACACTGCAGTTTTTCTGCAGAGATGTAGGAAAGCTTTAGCTACGCAATAAACTCAAAATCTGCAAGCAGATTTGCGGTGGTTTGATATTTTGCCGGAGGAAGTTAGCTTGCGATCGGATATTCGGGTCCTACTGAACCGATATTGTAATGGAGGAGGTTAACATGTCCTCTCGCGTTTAAATGTCGAACGGCATGAGATTTCCGCGGCGGGCATTCGCAAATTCGGGCCTTGATCGATCATGGAAATTTGGGGACGCGACGACGACGAGACATTTCCATTTAAGAGAATCGAATTGCGCGGGCGAAACTCCGGTCGGCAGTCGCCGTTATTTGTTCCTCGCTGGCATTTCTGACTCGTCCTCCGCGAGACAGTATCGCGGTTCGATCGCTCTCGCGGGCGCAATCCATCGGGCTTCGGATTGCAGGCTGATCTATTTTAATAAGTGGGTTACACTCCTCGTTCTCTACCTCTCTCTCGTGCGCGCGTTGTACCGGTATCGCGGCTTTTCAAGCGGAAAGGCGGCGTAACTCGCGTCGCGCTCTATTCCGCGCCGCGACGCGACGCGACGACACGCGGCCGAGTTTCGCCGTCGATCCGGATCGGACGGATCGTTCTCTCGCGAAAGCGTATTATCTATATAAAGCGCCGTATCTCAATGAATCCATCGCTCGCGCTCGTCTGCTTGTGATGATGCATTTCTCGGCCTGCATTCTGCATTCTGCGCTTCGGACGCGTTGCGTCCAAGACGCGTAAACACTTCGCCGCTTCCTCTACTTGATTCAACCGCCACGCTCTTTTAGGCACACGAAAACTTATAAAAAATGAACAAAATTGCGGCGTTCACTAAATACATTTTATTTGAATTGTTGCGGGAGATGGAAAGTAATTGGTCAAGAAAGCTTCACGTTAGCTTTCCGCAAACTGGAATATTCAAGGAACGATTTGTTGGGATTCTCGGGGAAATAACAAGAAATCAGATACCGGAAGTAGGGACTGATATTATTTTGGATCGAGTCGCGCAAATTTCTCGCGAATATATCAGACTGTGAACGCCGCGTCGCCACTGTCTTTGTCGTCGCGGACTTTCGAAAATCTCTTTTCACCTAGGCGAAAATTCGAGGCGCGCACGCGAGCGCGAGATAAGCGATAAGGACGAGGTCTTCCGGCTTTTATTTCCCGGCGGACCCAGCCTTCCGGTCCCAGCTCGCGCGACGACCGTCATGGCGGCAGCGACGCGGCGGTCGCGGGGGTTGGCTCGCGCGACGACTTCCGGCGGGCGAAAAGGAGAGCGGCGCCGATATCACACCTCGTAGACACTTTCATACAAACGCCCTGATAACGCCAAGTTCTGCGGCCCCTCGTGCCGCCCCCGTCCCTATCCCTCCCTCCCGCCGTGCCGCTCTCCTCACCGCGGAGCGCCCAAGGCGCTCCGGAATCAATGAATCCGAACATGATAATGCGAACTTCTGGTGAGAGCGGTCGGGGTCGCGACGACGACTAATCGGGCTCCTTGATGGTGGAAGGGTGGATATACACAGGGTGTCATGGGTCGCCCGCGTTTCCTCCCGCCCGATGATCCTCGGCCCGATTTGGGGGATGTTGCGCGTTTAGGGGCGGATTATGATTCTTGTCCCGCGTCTTGTGGCTGGGTCGTCGCTTCTCAATATATGTCAGCGTGTAATTCATAATAATATATACGTAGCGGAATGTATTATTCATTCTCCTTATTAATACATTATTGCTATGTATGAATATGTTGCTATTATTGATATTATATTATATTGTAATTTTAACAGCAATTTTAACACCACCGCATGATGATCAGAATGAAATGTATGATGCATAAATATTTATAAATTCCATCAAAATCTTTCACCGCGTTCGTACAGATTTTAAGCTGTCGAAGAATTTCTCTCGAGTTCATCTGATCAGAAATTTGCCCTTTAAAATGCGCATGTTGCTCGACAGTAGGAATTTACTCTCAATTGGCTCGAAAAAGAGCTCTTTTCACCACAACCCGATGTTTTTCGTTCTCGGGGATTGACCCTTGAGCTCGAATGACACCTAATTAAAATCCGCTCGAAGTCGCTCGGGAAGATCCCAGTGTCTTATCCCCCATAACAACCTCGCGCGATTCTCCTCGACGTCGCGTTCTCTGCCGCTCGACGAGGCGACGAGACAGGCGTTGATCCTCGGGGTAGACGAAACGACGGCCGTCGCAAGAGCTTCTCGTCCTCCAGACGCACGAATACGATCATTACACGAGGTCCGCAGAGCATCCGGGGGAGAGTCGGGGTCGGTGGCGGCAGGGTCGCGAGGATAGAAGGGGGTGCGGCGGGGGGAAACGGCGAGAAGGCTCCGTGGGGTGAGTGGGTGGGGGAGAGGGGTCGAGGGTGAGTTTGACAGATCTTCATAAAGGCACACACAACTGTGCCGCGGCGATAAGGGAATCGGGAGCAGGCATCTCGCCATCCCCCGCCTCCCTCTATCCTCCTCACCCGCGCCGCTCGTAGTACACCCCGTCGTCCACCCTCAAGCCCCCCCTCTCCTCTTCCTCTCTCTCTCACTCTCACTCTCTCGTTCTCGCTCTCTCTTGCGGGGGAGGGGATGGAGCCCGGGCACTCAGTCAGTGCGCTGCTATCATTTTTCCACACGAGTGGGCGGCGGTGTCGGTGGTTCCTGCGTTGGTACTACGGTACTCCCGTTGTATTTTCTGCCCCCTTCCTTCTCCTTTCCCCTTTTCCACCCGCCTTCCTCGCTCTCTCTTTCTCACTCTGTTTCTCTCTCCCTCTCTCTCTGTCTTTCTTTGTTTCTCTCTCCTCACCTCTCCTCTCTCTTGACTTCCCTTCACCCTTTCTCCTTCGACGTTCCACAGATACGTTCGAAGGTGGAGAGCGCTGCGCAAGATTCACGTCGAGTATTTTTCTTTGACTCGAAGATGATCCTTTTTTGGGAGAAAGTGTCTGCGTCTTCGCACATCGCCCAGATAGCTAACGTTGAACGCCAAACCTTCGTCTCCAGCGACAACGGTGCGGCGCCGCACGCGAGAATCTCGTTCTCTATCATCTCAGCAATGTTAAGATACGACAAATATTCTTCGCGTCAAATTGTTCACTTCTCGCGAGAATCTGTCGAATTTGAAATACGCGACACGTCGAAACTAATTTTTCTCCCTCGCCGTGAAGCAGAGACACTCTCTCTCTCTCTTTCTCTTTTTCTCTGGTCCGTTTCTACTAACATTTTTCCGGCAAGAAACTCTGCCGCCTCCCAAACCATCTCAGGGGGAGGAAAAGGCGGCAGTGTGAGATGGGCGCACTGGGTGGACTAAAAATAACGTCGAGTCTAGGTGGGAATGATTCGGTATCTCCGCGACGTCACGGGGCTCTGAAATATGAGAGATACGATGTACCTCGTCTCTCCCGCCACCTATCCTCTGTCCTCTCCCTTACTTCCCTCGTCATCTCGTTCCCCGATGGTGCATTAGCGCTAATCTCCGCTCTTTAGTCCTCCCTTTATCTTTTCTGCCCGCGTCTCCTCTCTCGTCTTCCTGTCTCTTTCCTCCCCCTCCTCCCCGCCTTTCTCATCTCAGAGGACCTCCTCCTCCCATCCGTCGTCTGCCCACCTCCTCCCCCCCCTCCGCTCGCCACCGTCGAGCCTCGTTCCGGAGGTTACGTGGGACGGATTGTAAGGCAGCAGAGGGGCCCGTAGGAACAAAGTGTATACCTGGGCCTCTCAGACGATTTTATCGGCGCGATCTAATCGGCTCGATCCGTTATTCGGTGGCCACAGTGCGTGTATGTATGTATCCGCCGTGTGTGTCGGAGTTTTGACACCCGGTATCTCATTAAGGATCGTGAGGCCCGGCTCTAAGGCGGATTAGCCCTTATCTGGGCGTTCAACGCAGACCAGATGCTCTTATTCCGATGACGAAGAAAGAGAACGAGCTGACACGGTTCGTGCGTTTTTCGATATTGACGATATAATGTATAATTATTCTGTTACGCGTACATCAGTGATCAGAATAATTAAAATAGTTTGGTTAATATAAATTTCGGTTTGTTTTTTAGAAAATTACTAATTGCATTGAAATACTAATTTACTACTAGGGTTACTAATTACATTGATATGTATGTATGTATATATATATATATATATATATACTAGTAAGAAAAAATATAGTATAAATATAACAAAAACACTTTTCAACATCAAATGTATTGAGAGAAAATATATAGATAAGAATTGTTACATCTTACATACGAAAGGCCTGTTTTATTTCGAGTTATTGAATTCGCGAGCTATATACGTATTTATTTTTACGACACACGCGCATCAGCTAGTGTAACTGACGTCACGTCAATCGGCAATGTAAGAAAAGGTTAAAAGCCAATCGGATTTCTTATCAGGCTCGATGACGACCGTTTGAAACACGGCGAAACAATTGCTATCAACCCTAAACGACCCTTTCTCTCTCTCTGTCTCTCTCTCTCGTTCGCACACACTCTGCCCATTTTTCACGCAGCAGAGATTAATTTGTACACAAAAACACAGCTGTGAACGGGCGGGAATATAAATGTGCACGCAGTGTTCGACCACAAACCCAACGTGAAGAGGGAGAGGAGGACGGGACACGAGGATGGTCGTCGGTGGACCAGTTGGCCCCAGAGGGTGAGAGAGCGAGAGAGACGAAGAGGGTGAAAGAGAGAGGAAAATCCGGGTAACCAACGTCAGCAGCCAATTCGCGGTGCGCGATAGCATCGAGTATTTTTTCCAGCGAGTGTCGGCCGACAAATAAAAAAATGGAATCGGGGGTGGGCACGGGAGAGGGACGAGGAGAAGGAGGAGAGGAGAGGAGAGGAGGGAGTGGGCGGCCGGGGGCGCTAAAAGGTCTGTCCGAACTTTTCGACAATAACCGAGGGGTTATTGAATTTTTATTGGCGACGACGAGTCAATTTGCGATCGGAGCTCGCTCGCCACCTCTGATCGGCAGTTCGACAGTTCATTTAAAGGCGATTCTCGCGCCAGTAGTGTGCGACATCCCCTCGACAACCTCGTCGTCGACAACCTCTTTTCCTCCCGACGGCAACCCACACTCCGCGGTCTTCAAGCGGAGTTTTCTTTCGAGGAGACGATCCCCGAGATCGTCACTTTCGGATGAGCTAAAGAGGAATTCGCGCGATTACCTTCGACAAATTGTCCGGAATGAACCCCTCTCTAAGTGATGTCGAGTGCGACTTTGGGATTTTTTCTCTCCTAATGTATACGAGCACTTTATCCTACCTCTTTTTTCACACACTTTTCACCTTAGTTTTATTTCATTATTTCGCTTGCGCTTTCTTCTTATTCGATTTCAATGAGTGCTTCATTTTTCGAGGTTTTTCGAAGGATCAGGGTTTACCAAAATAGATTGATTGTGACAGTTTCGCAGATTTCAATTCGCATATTATTTTGTACGACTCAGTCGGCTTATCTCATTAAATTCGATTATTAAAATGGGACGGTTATAATTTACTTCGTGGAAAAAGAATATTGAAAAACGTCAGGGTATCTCTCTGTTGCGAATTGCAGCAGTTTCGCAGATTTTAATTTCCACATTGTTCCACACGACTCAATCCATTTAAATCATTCAATTGTTAAAACAGAACAACTATAATTTGCCTCATACAGAATCATATAGAGTATTAAAAGAATATTTCTGTTATTTAATAAGCAGTAAAACCACATGCGAAATCCGCGCGAATCGTTTTCTACATTCATCTCCCGTTTTTCGTCGTGAAAAGTTTACCGTTCCTGCGAACGACTCGACGTCGTCGCCGATGGCGAACAGTATGAATTGGTCTCTAAAGCGAAATTTCCTAACGAGAGAATCTCGACGTCTGTCGATGTTCGTCTACTTTGCGCGACGGTCCTTCAATAAGTCTGAAAATTAGTCGACTGTCAGTCAGGGATGGAAATCGGATTTTATTTCCACGCACCGGCGCTTCTTCCGCCAATTGGCCGATCGATATCTCACGGGATTGAGTCGAGTCGAAGCTCACTGCGAAAGAGAGAGAGAGGAAGAGGGAGAGATCGAGCTTGCGGACCGTAATTGATTACGAATTTATCGGCGTCTAACTCGAAAGAGAAGGCTCCCGCTGTCCATTCGAAAGTCAATCGCTCGATTTTGATGCACAAGTGCCGCACGTGGCGCGCACTCGGGATAAAAATAAAAATCCCCCGGCCGGTGATTTACGGCGACGAGATACGGTAATAACGAGTGCCGCGCGTGATTTCGCGAAATGGCGTATTTTTCTGCACGATAACGAGGACCTGAGCGACGCGTGATTTGAACAGGGCACGGAAATTACGCCGACGGAAAATTGCATTGAACACAATAAATACTTAGAGAGAGACAGATAGAAGGAGAGTGTGTATGTGTGTATGAGAGAGAGAGAGAGAGGAGGGGACGGGGGGGAGAGAAAAGAAGATGCGAAATTCACCTCGGAATAACGTTCACCACGTGTAATCGGAACACGTGCTTGTGTCATATCGATATACGTATATCTCGATATCTCGTCGAGACGACGACGTCGTCGGCGACGGCGATGCTCGTCTCACGCGGGACTCTTCTCCTCGGCTTCTGTCCGGCGTCCTCAAGACGTCCTGCCACGTGTTCGAGAGGGAGTCGCCGCACATCCTCTCGAAGATGGAGGCGACCGGAAGGCGCACGTGCGGCGTCGCAAATGGAAGACGCGTCGCGCTATTTCGAGCCAAGCTTCGCACCTGTCGTCACGACCGGCCGGACACGTGTCCGCGAGGGTGCAGCCCGCATCAACACGTGCGAGGGATCGATCGATCGATCGTCGAAAAACCCACCGAACGGCGTTCACGTAACTTCCTCGAGACTCTTTTCTCGCACCCCTTAATCATCATCGTCCGGATGTAATTTCACGGTGGGGAAAAATTTGGAAAAAAGTCAGCAGAAACACAGAATCTTTCGACTGTGGTTCTCTGCGCGAAAGGAGATATTTACGCTTTGTGTGAGAGGGAAAATATTTCAGAAATAAGAAATATTTATTCCCTGGATACACCGATAAAAAAAACATATTTATTTAAATTTAAATTCTTTTATTTAACATTTCTCTAATAATTAGTATATTAGTATATACTTTCATAAAAAGTTAAGATTTGAAGGAAATATATATTTTCTTGTTTGAAAAATATTTTATTTTAGATTAGATTTTAGATTAGATTTTAGATTATTTTATTTTAGAATATACAAGCAGATATGCTATCAGTATCCACCGAATAAATAGTTTTTATTCCTTAGATTCTTTTCTCACTGTACGCAAAATCCTTTTCTCGTTGAAATTATCCCAGAAATATAGGTCGTACCGTACGCATATTACAGCATACCATATTACATTTGGTCATATTTATTCAAGAATTATGCAGCCCACAAGATTATGATTTTTCAGTTTTGTTTTTTACCTGTGTAACTAGTGGGTAGTCCATATGTCTTCCTCAACTAAAACAAAAACAGATCCGGGACTTATCTTATAAAAAAATCAGTTGTTTAAAAAATAAGGCGCCCAAAATTAATCAAAAAGCAACTTATATTTTCTATTAATTGCGTCTTTTTTACCCATCTTTTTAAGAGTTAAGATTATCAATGAATAGTCTTAAAGAGAAAAAAAATTGACTATGCTTGGCCCTTCTCGAATGATTGCGAAGGATCTCAGTGCTATTTATACTTTCCGAATTTTTATTTTTCTCATACTTTTCATTTGGGTTTTGGGTCGTTCTTGCATAATTACTGCTAATTATATCGTTGTGCCGTTACATTTTGTTAGAATAATTACCGCGTACACATCCACACATAATTACTTCGTTATATTTCATTATTATTACTCCGGAATAATTATGATAACAATTCGTTATTATTCATTGTTATGATTATAACGTTATATTCCGCGGCGATATTACCTCAAACATCGTGCAATTAGTAATATTATATTATACAACATATTATCAGTCGAATAGCATCTAATAAGGTGATCGTTCCAATTATGGGTCCAATCTCATTTTCAATCAAATTTGATTTATTAACGTACCAAAAGAGTACACATTATAATGAAAACACGGAAAAAATTTTTTTATATTCCTTAATTCTTTTGCAATTTATTCTAAGGTTACATTCACAAACATTCTCAATATTTAAGAAAAGAACAATCTAGGTTATCACTTTGCGACTGTTCAGATTTATGAAATTGAGTAGGTTATATGTGCTACGCGCATACCATTATTCTATACAAACTAAAACATAAAATGGACATTATTAATGTAAAATTGGGTATCGCATAACGCGTTGCACGGGCACGTAATACTCGCTGACTCATACTTTTGGGACTGACATGTAAATGTGTTACTAATTATTTATTTTACAATTTAAAATAAACTAATTAAAAAAAAATATAATAAGTTTGCTTTGAAACTATGATGATTTGCGTATATTGGTATCAACAGGATATATCCACAAACATATTTAGATATTCTATCAACAAATTTATGCAGATGATTGAAAGTTACTCTAACCTTAAGTGACCCGTAATTAGCTTTGTATATTTCATTATGCATTCTCTACATGTATTGCTATGTAATATTACATTACGTACAGAACGATCGGTGCGAGTCTGGCCTGCGTGCGCCCCGGAAAACTGTCTGCACCCCGGAAAACTGCCTGTTCCGATACGATCGCTTTTCCCCGTATTTTTTCAGCTGTGCAGGCTCGGCGACCTTCGAACGCGCGGAAGCGGTCGCTCTAACGAGGATTCTCGGCGACGGCGGCGGCCGCACGCGCGCGCTTGTCCACGTTAATGGCTTAATGGCGAATCGATGTTCGGGTCAAATGCCGGTCGTGTCGCGTCGCAAATACGCCGTTTACACGGTCCAACCCGAGCCCCGTTCTGGTACTGCAGAACGGCGCCCGATAAGGGCCTTATCTTATCACGCGGAAACGCTCCCTTCGCCCCCACCGACGCTTCTCTATCGCCGCCTCGTCCATTGTCTTCTTCCTCCTCTTCTTCTTCGTCGTCTTCGCCTTCATATTCTTCGCGTACGCCTTCGTTGTCTTCGTTTCTCTCTCTCTCTCTCTCTCTTTCATTCTCTCTCTCTCTCTCTCTCTCTCTCTCTCTCTCTCGTCGCGGTCGCTTGAATCCACGAGCCGGCAGACGCACAGTGCGTCCATTTATTCGCGAATGCCAAGGTCGAGCGAGTCAGAGACGACGGTCAGAAGTCGCGTTGACCTGCCACCTCGCGCCGAGGTCCCGCAAACCGATCCGCGTAATTTAGTTGATAAGAGACACGGGCCCTGTGCTCAGAAATTCGCGAGCGTCCGGGATGAAAAACATTTGCGAATGGTGGAGCAGAAATCATTCGATCTCGAAGCGTCGAGGTCTTTCGCACCCAAAAAAAAATAATCTCATTCTTAGCATAATACTCTTATATATCGGACTGCTGAGGATTCTTCTGAACCTAAAGGGAGATATCCCAATACTAAAAAAAATAAAACTCTCTGCTGAAGATGCTAAGAAAGAGAACTCGTAGAATGTAAGGTGCTATTTACTGTAATTCCATATTCTGAGCGAGAACCTTTGCCGTAAGAAAACTCGTCTTCTAACTCGACTATTGGAAATCTAAACTGGATATTATTATATTAAATTTTTTCTCTTTAATTAAGAGAATTTTGTTCACTAGAATGCCCCCTCGTCAGAAGAAATTTTTACGAGGAACAAGACTCATACTACAGATGAAAAACGAACTCCCCCAATTTCAAGAGCATCACTTTTATTTTAGAAAAATCCCCTTGAGGCCACGTATAAGAGGATTCCCCTAAGGACAATATTGTATTTGTTGGGCACCAACACTTTGGAACAGATTGCTGCTGGTCAATGAAAATAAACTGTCTATTGTTAGATTTGGTTTCCGGGTTTGAGCCACGTGGATTCTTCTTTGTTTGATTCCGACGTTTCGCGAACATTTCCCTGATGAAGCGGACTGAAATGTTCGCGAAACATCGGAATCAAACAAAGGAGAATCCACGCGGCTCAAACCCGGAACACAAATCTAATATGCATAGACACCGCGAAAGCCTAAAATATCAAATAAACTGTCCAACGTTCCGTTACGAGAATCACATGTAAATTGCCATATTGCGGTGCTGATTAAAAAACCAAAAGATCACGCGAATCGCAGAGAGTGGGAAACGGCCGCGGGACGAAATGCGGGGTGGAAGTCGAAAAATGACGCGAGTCGCCGCGGTTGGAAAAAGCATAAATCACCCGGAATTGAGACGGAATGTATTTCTACGGCGATTCCGATAAAGCGCGATTCGCGCTCGCGATAAACAGGGCGCCGCTTAATCTTCGTCATCGCGCGACTAGCTCGACCCGCGCTCTCGAAGTCGCGGCGAGTCGCTCGTTCGACGACATGGCGGAATCGTTAAGTCTACGTGAGGGGTGGAGGAAGAGGAGGAGGAGGAGGAGGGCTGTGTGAAAGAAAAAAACCCGCGCCCCGGGGGTGGCTGAGTTTTGTCCGGGACCATTGTCCGGCCTGTCAGGGATGAAAAGCCCCGGAGATAGGAAGCGGTCCTCAAGGGGTGATCGGTGATTTGTCAAAGTCGCTCGCCGAGCGACGCTACACCGTCTTCGTGTCCAAGGACTCGTCCACGCGCAAAAAACCGCACGTCGTCCTTCGCCACGGTCGTGAGGATAATAAATACTTCCTGCTAACGTGTTCTTACGAATTATCTAACGTATCGCTTTTTGCTGCGTGCGCGAGCTCGACCGGCTTGTGCTTGAAAGTCGCGTAAACGTCGCGCGCGCACGTCGACGGCCAAGCGGTATTTGTCTAATCTAATCGTGAACGTAGATCTGAATCAATGTAATGAATCGACCGCGATTAAAATCGTTTCTCAAATGTGGCAGATAACGGTTCACGTGTCCGCTTCGCAATAATTGACAATTTATCTCGCGTTAATTCAGTCGTGCTTATCCTTAACGACACGCATTACTTTGGCAGATGTTTGACGGATGTTCTATCTCAGTGATAACTACGTCTCAATCATGCTTTAGAGACACTAATAAATAAATAATAATGAACAGCCACTCGAAGTGAATTTGCGGATTTATTTCACTGGTAAATTTAATGAGCTCTGAGTTTACTGCAACTTTGAATATTATTTAGCAATTGGATTTTAAAGACGCTAGCAAAAGTATCTCCTAATCTGTCTTAAAATCATATCTGTGCCTTTAAAAAAGTTATAATGTGTACCGATAATCCAAATCGAAATGTTATACTTTCTATTTTCAACTTTTCAACATCTGTATACTCAGAAGGAGTGTATGTGTGATACACACAGAAACTGAAATCTTACTTAACGCTTTTGAATGGCACAAAATAATACTTGTAAGTCCCCTCGGCGAAGAGATAGTGGGTTAAATGGATTCAGAAGAGATTGATGTAGGCTTTAGGATGTCAAAATAAGCGTTAAATGGAATACTGTGATCGAAAGTAGGACTGAAATTTCGTCCCGGGAATTCACGCAACTTTTCTCGCTCCGTGAAATTCCCTCACCAATAGTCGTCGGATCCTTCATTGAGGATCCAACGCGCGCGAGCCGTCATTAATAAACGCGCGCGAGATTTGTTCCACCGCGTGCACCCCCCGAAAACAGGTCAGCCCGACGTTCAAGAGCCCACCCTCGAAGGTCCCGCGGCAATATCCCGCTCTCTCTCTCTCTCTCTTGTTCCCTCCCACCCCCTTGCCTGCGTCCACAATTACGCGAGCGTTTCCAGACTGCGAGTACTGCAAGCGCGAGTACAACGCGCGAATGCATCGTGTGCCGCACATCATCGTGGATGTCTTTCTCGCGGACGGAGGGGGCGGCGAAGGATGGCTCGCTCGCTCTCTCGTTGCCCTCGCCCCCCACCGGACGGTGAAAAAGCGGCGGACACTTTTTATCGTCGCTCGCAATTACGATTAGCTCCACCGCGCGCCGGTGGAAGAGCCCGCCACCCCGGCCGCCTCTGCCGCCGCCGGGGGTGGCGCGATTAGGGCGCCTCGTCAAAACCGCCCCGCGGAACAAATGGTCGCTTATCCTCCCACCCCCGTGGTACTCCGGGTGCATCCCCCAGGAGCTCTCTCTCGAGCGGCGAGAGAAGCTCGAAAGAGGGTGTGTGCGCGCGGGCAGGAGACGGAGAGGGGAAGGAACAGGAGGAGGATGAGGGGGAGGAGGGGGACCAGAGTCGGCGGTGGAGATAGAGAAAGCTCGGCGAGGGGGTGGCCCTTGCCTCGCGCGCGCAGATTACACAAATGAGAAATGACCATCAGGCTATCGGAGGACTTCGGTGCTGCTCCTGCTCTCGAGCGGGGTTTTGCGGCATCTGCGCGACGTGGATATACACATACACACACACACACACAGACATACACACGCACGTGCACCAGCATCGTCGAGCGTCGGGGTCGGCGTCGGCGACGCCGAGAGCTTCCGGGCGCGAGCTTTTTAGATACGCCGCCGATAACGCCGGTATCTCGCGGTAGCACCTCCCGTCGCGGTGCGTATAATTTATTTTCCCCCGATAAGCTCGGCTACGGCGCGACGCGATGCGACGCGCCGCGTCGCGGTATCGCGTAAGGTTCGCGTCGAACCTCAGGAGCCGCGACCCTCGACGAGTCGAGGACGCGAGGAGAGATACTTGCAGCGGCCAGGTTTCGGCCGCGCAAAATCGGGTTTTCACGACGCCCGTCACGCGTGCACTTCCTATGATCGCCGTCAGGAGAACTCGACTTCACGTGGTTTGGCGATTAATTTGTCTTCATGACACTACATACGTTATTTCATGTACGATACCTGTCATATATTATCATAACACGTTTCTTTACATATATTATCTTATAATACATGCGATTTTTATGGAATGCCATTGCAATCAATGTCAATATTGACACCGCGATGAAACGTTATTGGAGATAACATAATCCACGTTAGATCGTGTCAGAATGAGCTCTGTGTCTCACTTTACTCGCTCATACTTGTCGAATCATGCGATAAAGTTGTCTACGGTCTTCCAACGAAGAACAATTAAAATTCAAGATTGGTCGACCGCGTCCAACACTGTCACGCATCGCTGCGTGAACGTAGAACGCAGGTCTGAATCGTTCTGGATCGGAGGTGGTCGCCGTCTTTCAGGATCCTACAAAATCGGTGCTGGTCATGCGATGCTGAAGGGTTTTCGAGCGCGCCCAGCGCTCGGTATCCGTCCATCTTCTCGGACAGATGAGAGAGGGCGGCCGATAAAGGACGGTGGAGGAGGAGGGAGAGGGACAAGGCTATCTCTCGCGTCGTCTAGACTCGAAGAGCCGTTCCTGGATTTTCTCCCCCGGGACCCCTGCGTTCCCGAAGAGAGACAGAGAGCAAGAGAGAGAGAGAGAGAGAGAGAGAGAGAGAGAGAGAGAGAGAAGGAGGCAAGAGGTCGAGAGGGAAAGGAAGAAGGAGAGAGAGAGTGAATCTTGCGAGACAGTGAGACCACTGTTGGATCTGTTTCCCTCCTTCTCACTTCCCCCGCATTGCCGGGAGGATCTTAACGAATAAGATAACACGGCGCCAGGGAGCTCTCCTCTCCTGTTTCTCGCTCTCTCTTTCTCTCTCTCTCTCTCTCTCTCTCTCTCTCACTTGTTCGCTGTGTGTCTCCTCTTCTTTTCCTCTATTAGGTACTCGAAGAGGCCAACGGTCACCGACACTACAGCGATGATCCATCCTGGCCGTCCTCTCGACATCTCTCCTCGCGATTACGCGGAATCTCTCTTTCCCCGCTTGTCCCCGCCCGCCCTGCAAACGTTCCCCTCCGCGCTTTTTCATGCCTCTTCCCGGCAGATCGCGTACCGACGATCCCGTTTATCCGCCGACGATCGATCGACGAGTCCGGTCGCCTTTATGAGAAAGTCGGGGCTCCGCGAGGCGAAGTGTCTAAATTGGTCTTCCGTCGTTGTGAGGATGATAGATGGAACAATTTGTAATTCCGGCCTGAGTCTCTCCGGCCGCGCTCTCGAGTCTCGGTCGCGAGACGCGATCGGATGTTAGATCGGAGGGAAAGGGTTCGATTTTTCTGATAAAATTTCATTCCGCGAGAATCCCTCGATCTAATTACAGGATTGCAAATTGAATTACGGAGAAGGTTGGAATCGGAGAGATTCTCTCTCCATTGGTACATAATTGTAGAAGGACAATCTTCAGTGTCTGTGCTGATCAGAGATTGAAGTTGAAACGGAAGATCGATTTGGAGACGCGTTATCGGATTAATCAAAGGTGAAAAGGGGGAGGCTTGAATTAAATATTTTTCTTGATTTAAGTTCCGATAAATTTGCATCTGATTCTAGGAAGATGAATCTTAATTCAAATATGATTGGAAAAAAATTTTAAAGAATCTGTGCGGTCAGAAATTTATAGATTTTCAGAGGGGAGGAAAATGTAAATCTCTTTCTTCGGGACTGAAAGAAAAATTTAATTTCTGGGAAAATTAATCTAAATTCATAAACGTGATCAAAAAAGTAAATTCCAAGAACGTGCAGTGTTAGAAACTCGTTACTTTTCAAAGTTACTAGAGCTGAAGGGAAAGATTTAAATTCGAGACTGAATGAAAAGTAGAATTTTTGTAGGAAGATGAATTTCAATTTCAATATGATTGGAAAAAAGAAATTCAACGATGGCGTGGAACGATGGAGTGAGAGACTCGTTGCTCTTTAGAGGAATCATGGTCCAAGGAGAAAACTTCAATTTGAGGCTGCGTGAAAAATCGAATTTCTAGAAAAATGGATTTTAATTTAGGTGTCGATAGGAAAAGAAATTTGAAAGAACGCGTCGAGTCAGAGACTCGTTGCTTTTCGGAGCTATCCGTGTCGTGAATGGGGAAATTCAAATTTCGAGACTGTATAAAAGATTGAACGAGACGCTTCCTCTTCCTCTCCTCTTCCTTCCCGTCTCCCTCAAGTCCCCTCGTCCTCCGCTCGCAGACTGACATTGGTTGTTCTCGCTCGTCGCGGCTATATCAGACTCGTTTATCCGGCGGCGAGCGACGCCGATTACGCGGAATCCCCCGAAGACGCGAGCGAGGAGAACGATCCCGTTGATATGCGGGGGGATCAATAACCCTAAGTGCGAACGGTTTCAATTAGGGTTCGTCGTCGCGCGCGCGCCACCAAAGTGAACGTCGCGACGGTGTTTCGGTCGCACGGCATCTCGATCGCCACTTTTTCGCAATCGCAACGATCCCCGCTCGCGATCTCGCTCGTAGAAGACGGCAATTATCGGTCGCCCTTGTCGTAGATCGCGACTCTGCTTTTTCATCGCGTCGGTGATTATCCGGTCAGCTTCGTTCGCGTAATATCAGGTTGCAAGAGTTCTGTCGTGTTTGTCAAAGGAGACAGGAGACGAAATTATTTTTATCTCACAATTCGCAATCAACAATCAACTATGAGTTCATTTGGCGATTAAAAGTTTCTACAACATTATCAATCCTTCGAAATCCAATTTCGAGGGATGAATAATTGTCACGGACGAGATGATTACCGACTCGGTATTTCTTCAGACATCTGACGGAGACGCGCGTTATCTGCCTTTCCTCTAACACCCAAACTTTCTACGGGAATTTCGCAGAAAAATGGCGATTCTTCTGCAGAGATCAGATAAGAGGAGATCATCGGTGACGAGTCAAAGTCTCGCGCGCGAGATGCTTCTTGGCGCGATACCCCCGAATTCGACCGATTTCTTCGGCGCGGTTAATTTTTCACATTGAATCGACCGCTCGAGTCTCCCGCGTCAGTCCTTTCTCCACCTCGGGATGAAACAACAACGAGCGACCGGACTTTCTGGTCTCTTTGCGAGCCGTCGCCGCGCAAAAACTTGTTTTGCGCGAATCCCGATGTTAATCTGCGTATTAATATGCGCGCAACACTGATATCGAATAACGGTTAGATCCGCGATAGGCGGCTGAGAAAATACAAGTTCAACTGGTTCTCTCTCTTTCTCTCTTTCTCTCTTCGTCCCTCCCTCCCCTTTGTCGCTTTCTCGCTCTTCTCGACGAATATCGCGTAAGCCCGACGCGAATAATTTATTAGCGGGTAATTACCGATTGCGGCGTTGATAACGGCGCGGAGCGTTTCGCAACGGTTCCTCGAGGCGTGACGCAACCGACCGACAGCCGAATAACGTTGCAAACGAATCGCTCACCCAGCGCGACTACGGCAGGCGCGCGGTGGCGGGCTTGCGAAACCGTCGCGAAAAATTTAACGTCAAAGTACGCACACGCGGCTGAAGTATCCGTTCGCGCCAGCAACACTGCCGTGACTAATATCGCGCGCGAGACTTCGACTCATCACCGATGATCTGCTTTTATCGGATCGCTGCGAGAGGATCGCCATTTTTCTCGTAGCAAGTTTGGGTGTTAGAAGGAAAGCAGAAGTCTCCGACCGCGCAGCCCAAAATCGTCGCCAACTGACAGTGTCACACTGAGAGAAAAGTATAGTTTTCTTTGGCGTCAACTACACGCTTTTGTGATTTTAACCAGAAAAATAATTAGAAGAACCATTGTTTTAGTAAGTGTTATTAGAAAGATGGCTCTTCTAATTATTTTTAATGGTTAAAATCATAAAAAAGTATAGTTGACGCCGAAAACAACTATATTTTTCTCTTAATGTTACGTTATCGTATTCCTAGTTTAATTCATCTGATCCTTTCGCTCATTAACGGACGGTTCGACTGATCGCTTTTCGTACGAGATTTCACTTACCGTCATTGTCATTGTACTTGCACCGACAATGAACTCTACTGAGATACATGATCCGAGCGATCTTGACTCACACTTATCCTATTTCCTTCAGTTTTTTATGCGAAAAACGTGGTAATATCCATTCTTCCGTATGGATCTTAGTTTGCCCGCCAGAGAGCGTTTTATTTGAGCTATTGCTTAATACGAAGGGACACTTTTTTTAACTTTGGTGCTCTCTAGTGAGCAAACTGAGGACCGGACAGAAAAATGAAGATTACCACATTCTTTTTCACAAAACATTGAAGGGAGTAGAATAGGTGCGAATCAAAATCTAGTCATGTCAGTAGTATTCATTGTGAAAGAAGGAATATCTAAGAAATAACAAATATTCGATAAGTATTAATAACATATTTTTTAAATAGAATCTAGATTCTTACATAGAATAAACAATTATTCTCATAAAAAGCCTTTGAATTAATTAAGATGCTTTATTTTTTCATCGAGCTTGTTTAAGGACAGAAAATATTTCTGCATGACGACGGCCCTCCCCCCGTTTTTTGTCAAGAACGCATCTCCCAGCAACTGCGACGCGGTACTTTTTCCGCGGCATAGCGTCGTATCGGCGAGAATAGGTGCATTAATGCTCGACGGGATTATACAAATGCGCGTGTACTTTTGCATAATGCGCGCGCGACGCGAGTTCAGTAGTTAACGACGTGTGAATATTTATGGCACTGTCAGTGCTCGTTTCCGTCACCGTTCTCGATTCCGCACCGCTTTTATCGAACTGGCTCTCTTCCCTCCCTCCCTCCTTCCCTTCTGTTTCTCTTTCTCTCTCTCTCTCTCTCTCTCTTTTCTCTTTCTCTCCTTTCTCTCCCGTCTCTCTCGATTCCTGGCCGCCGTGGCTGCGAATAAAATCGAACGGTGTGCGTGCGCGGCCGTTGCACCGTCGCATATTTCCAGCTAGGAGCATAAACAATAACGCACTGCGGAATAATGGGGCGTACTTAAAATAACGAACACGACAGAGCGGTAAGCGCGATAAAATGCGCGCGGCACAATTAATCAACAGCCGAAGAGTATCGTGTATAGGATATTAATTACGTTACACGGAGCATTGATCAAGATTAAAAAAATTACATCACGCGCGACATATTTCGCTATAGAATATTAATTAAGGAGCCGTAGAAAATACGCAAAAATCCGCCGGTGGAGATAACAGTCCCGTAACGAGGCGAGGATGCGCGCCGCGCACACTGATGACGATAACACGCCAAATAGAGTAAACCACGCAGCTATCGATGCCTCTTCCCCAGTCATTGGCGCTCTGGAAAAACCTGGTTTTTCACGCGACCAACATTGCGGTTAGGCTTCTTGCCCGCATTCTACCACAGCGTGTTAAGGCCGATCTACAATGGTCGTATCGTAGCGTCGCAAGCGTCGTAAGCGTCGTGCGATTCGTCGTGACGGATCGTCGTAGAAGTTTGGTCGAACCCAAACTTCAACGATTCTACGACACTACGATTGCTACGATCAACCAATCAGCGACGAGTTAGAGTCGTATTACTTAAAAATATATATGGCACAAAAAATAATCATATTCATCATTAAAAGTATATACTTTTGTACTGCTCACGAGCATTACGATTTTGCGATGTCACGACGTTACGATACGACCAATGTAGATCGACCCTTAGACATTAATAGGTGAGTTTTTGTTGGCCAAAATAATCGGCGAATCGATCATGGAATTGATCAATTGTCGTATCGCGAATAACTTGATTGATTGGTGAAATTAATTATTAATCAGTACTCAATCAATCGGTCAATCAAAGTGACAATTTTGATTGACAATTAATAGTATCAATCGATGAAATTATTTGTGATTTTACATATGAAGACTCTGACTAATTTTGCTTATTGATTCGCCAATTATTCTGGTTAGTGAAATTTTTAATTCAACAATGTCTAACTTTATTTTTTTATCCGTGTCCAAGAATACAATTTAATCGGTCTAGCGGCGCCAACTCCGAGCTTCATGCGCTAGGAATCGGTTAAATTTCAGGCGTTAAATTTAGCATGTTCTCCGACTCTTCGCGAATCTTTTCGTAATAGCGAGAATCTCTTTCACGGACAATATTGTTGTCATCAGGCATCGAGTGTTTGCAAGCAACTCTCGGGTCCTCCAACGCTTAGTTCGAATTCAACGCGTTATTAAATGTAAATAGATTACCAGCACAATAAGGAATGATTTCCACGAATCGCTGCGTGATTGGCGCAATCTTTTGGAATCGTGAAGTACGTGCGAGAAGCTCGAGGGGCTCATGTCCGCTAGGCTTCTGCTTATAAAAGTTAGGGAGTAACGCACAAGAGATCAGATCAGCCTAACTGTCTAAAGCGTGTCAGTATAGCAAAGTAAAGGTTTATTAAAATTCTCTGGTTTTTCTTAATCATTAATTAATCGCACTCATTTAAGTCCTTCGACTTCCCTTACACTGAATCCAATGGAATCAGCATTAAATCAAGCTTGCTGATCCGACTAATTCAATAAGCGTGTTTTTGAACAATCTATTTCCTTTCTCTCTGCAAAAGTGATCTTCGCAGTATAAACTGTGAACAAATATCGCAGATCGCAGAGAACCAGAATTTCCTAGAATGTCATTACGGGGAAAGATGCCAATAATCGCGCGGTTTATCCAGAACCGAAGCGGTAATAATCGTAAAAGGCCTTGGGCGGACCATCCTTGATTAAACGTCCGAAAAAAATAATCGCCGGAAACGTCGGGACTATCGACGTCTTTCACGGGGGAGTGGGGGGGAGTCGACTCTCATCGAGAGACTTCGAAATTAATTAATTTAACTCGCCAAATGTAAAATTTTCTCTCTCTCTCTCTTTCTCTCTCAACCAAGCCTCAGCGACTTGAATATTCGCAACAAAATCGCAATAGTCACGAACGGTCTTCTTCCATGAACCGTTAACAACAAGCAATAACATCTGAAACGCGTTCTCGCTCAGCTGCCGAAGTTCAGAGAAGAAAATTTCGTCGGCCGAGCTCGACGACTCTCTCTCTTTCTCAAATATCGTCATAAAATCAGTCGGTGACAAGCGGTTTCTCGCGAGCCGTTCGCGTGGAAGGCGCACTGCGTGAGCGTCTCTCTCGGCGCCTCAACTCTTTTCAGGCTCCCACAATCGGAGATTTCAGTCGGCCACGTCCGGCCTTATCTTCTACGTCTCTCCTCTCGCGGAGAAACGGCGCGGGAAAAAAAAAAAGGAGAAGAAAAGAGGAGAAGGCGCGATACCGCATCGCATCGACGTGCGGAGACAAAGAGTACGCTTATTAGATATAAGCGCTCCCTACGTGTCTCGCACTCGGCCTTATCGCTATCGTCGTTACTCACGGAGCGAGCGAGCGAGCGAGCGAGCGCAGGAGCCGCCGCGGGAGTATCGCGAGCGAGCGCTTATCGTTATCCGTTATCACGGCGCGTTATCAAGCGAAGTTCGAACCTGGCATCGGGGCGGCGACGGTCCGTGCTGCCGCCGTCGGAAAACTGGCGCGATATGTGCCCTGCCGAGGTTCGAAACCGGTCCCGCTGAATTTCCCCGAGGGATTTTTCCGCGACGCGCGCTCTCGTCAAAAGCGAAACCGACGGCTTATTCCATGGCTTCTGTCTGTCTCTCTTTCTTTCTTTCTTTTCTCCTTGTTTTCCCGCACTTTTGCTTCGGGTGATAACGACGGAGGAGTGGAAAATCGCCTTGAGATAACTTAGCGCTCAAACGATACGCTCATTCAGTATCTCATAAATTTTAACGTTAATGACGCACGCACACACACGCGCTAACGAATAAACGAGGTTAGACAACGGTTATCAATTGCGCTATCAATTGGTTGTTATTAGGTATTAATTGGCGAGTTGTTAGTTAAACAGCGCGTAGTAATTACTCGAGACGATAAGTTAAGTTTTACAAGCCAATTATCGGTCGTTTATCTCGCGATAATATTGTACTTTCATTACGTCACGACACGCCGAAGAAGAGAAATTTTACGTTACGTCGCTCGCACTGTTATCGAAAACTTCGACTACTCGCACTTGGGGCCGCGGTGAAAACGCGACGTCGACGTGGATCGCGTTTTCGCGTGGGGAGAGACTCAGGACGGCAGATGACGGTGGATGATGGGGCGGACGAGGCGGAGATGAATCCCGTCGAGTTGTTATTCTCCCGTCGCACTGTACGTCTTTCTCAACGGGGAAACGAACGAGCGCGGGTGACGTTCTTCGATTCGACTGGGTTGACGTCAGGCGCGTTCCCGAGAATAATTGGTGATTCACGGGTGGGTTTCTGCCGGTGGCCCCGACATGCCGTGGAATTGCTCTCTTCCGGTGTGTATCCAGCGGGTCAACAATGAAGAATAAGAAGGCTTCTAACCGCGTCGAGAGAGAAACAAGCGGGAAGGAGGGACAGAGACAGGAGGACGACGACGAAGAGGAAGTAGGGGACGGAGAGGGTAAGAGATACAGGAACGACTGTTTGCACGGCACTATCGTGCGGCAACAGAATGCAAAGGATGGAAAGAGGGATCGGCAGTGACACCGAGTGAGAAAATCGACGGCGAATGCGCCGTGGGAAGGGGAGAGAGAGGCAAAGAGAAAGAGAGAGAGACAGAGGAAAGTGATAACAGGTAGCCATGGGTCCCTGGGCCGCCAGGGAACCAGTGATAGTGCTTGCACCGCAAGAGCGAGCATCTCCCGTCGCGGTTTCTAGAACTCGTCGCCGCGAAAACACGAGGAAAACGCGGAAAACGAAACGAAGCCGCCGTGGTGAAGCGAATGTGAACGATATACAGTGACGTGGGGATGCTCAAGTGCACGGTTGTGTAGGCTGTACGAGTATAACGTAGCAAAATGAAGAAATGACGTGAAATGAAAATCGGTGGCGCGAGTACCGGCTATCCGTCTCATTCCCGCGCGCTGCATGAGTTCGCGAATTAGTCCGAATCTTGCGGTTATCTTGAGGGATATGACGCACCCCGACGAGAGTATTCGAGTGTCGAAAGCGGCGCTATTTCTGGTGAGTTGAGCCGCGGGTGTAGAAAGTGCACGGCGCAATAATTTAAACTCGGGAAAAGCTTTGAGAACGCTGCCGACGATCGTCGCGATTCGACTCTTGATCTTGTATGATTTATCGTTCTATTCGTGGAGGATGATTATTATATTATAGAATAGAGAAAGTATGTGTGTGTGTGTGGAATTGAATAGGAATAGAAATGATGATTTTCACAGCGAGAAATAAATGAAATGATGACAACGTTGCGAATTACGCAATATTGCGCGACTCGTTGCACGCCAAGTGTTGCAAGTCGCACGAAGAGCGCGCTCCGACGTGAACTCTATCGCCGAATAAGAGACTCGCGAGATAAAGAAGAGAATGAGATAAAGTGTTAACGAGCCGCGGGCGTGTGCAAAATCGCATAATTGAGGGCGGCGAATGCTTGAGCCGCACGCGTCAATTAAAACTTGGATAGCACGTAGGTCCTCGCGCAAGTTATAATTAATTCGAGACGCTCCCGTCAAAAACACACGCACGACAAAGGAGAGAGGGAGATAGAGAGTTGGAGATGAATATATAGATAAACAGAAAGAAAAAGAGAGAGAGCCAAACTATTTGTTACTTTTTCCGTTATCGCGAAATATCGTGAAACGTGTCTCATTGAAAAACTCCAAAAAGTTCCATATTACTCAGTGTTTTTCTTTCGTTTTCTAGGAAAACTATTCTTCAAAAATAAAAAAAACTATCAAAATAAAGGAAACAGGGATGACGGTGTTAGTTGATCGATTTTTAATTTCTCAATAAATTCGTAATCTCTGCGGAAGATGGAATGTCTCGGCGGAAAAAGAAATTTAGATTTCTTTTTATTGCTTATTGTAAGGCACTCTCTCGCCACTAATCCCGCGATGTCTCTTCTGTGGGATGTAAAGTTTCGCGAAGAGTCAGGATACGTGTGGAGCCACCGGTCTCTCAGCCGTCGCGCGTTGTCACAGTACGAATTCCTCAATCACGTCGTAATACGTACACGATCGCTGCAATTGATTGCGTTCTACGCGTGCAACGCGCGATCGATAAGATGGCGATCGATAAGAGCTCGTGGCCGCGGCTTATCGGGCAATGTGCACGCGATAAGATCTCGCTGCCTTGTCTACCTCTGCGAGCGGATAATCCGCATGTCGCTCGCTGACTCGCTCGCGATATTCAGAAGCGCATTTTCCTCGTATTAGCGAGAAAGAAAAGGAGAGAGAGAAGAGAGACAGAGAGAGCAGAAAGAAAAAAGACGTAGGAGGGGCAGGAGAACTAGAAGAGCGGAGGAATCCCCGAAAGTCGGCCAAGACGATTTCCCGTCGTTCGAACTGATTGTTCACGTCGCGATTAAGCGCTCGCCGTTCGCGTTCGCGCGATATCGGCGCCGAGAAATTCGTGACGAGCGTGCCCCGACAACAAACACGGCGGCTCGCTAATTGGCGATTGGCGAAAATATCAGTTTCGCGGCGAGCCGGTTGCACGCGCGATGCCGATACCGGTCGCGGATTTAGATTGCCGGCGCGAATCCGCGATCCGACGGCTCCACGTCATTCATTTCGCTCGACTGCACAGCGCGACACGTATGGCGATCGAGCCGCGCGATCGATTCCCGCCTGCGAATTATGCTGGCGACGGGATCGCAGAGTGGGATTATTATCCTCGGGCGCGACGCAAAAGTTCTCAGACCGTCCTCATTACGGGAATAAATTCGGCGATTCGCTCGGACGATCTCGCCCAGATCGCACATTCTGTCGTGGCTCTAATCCGCGTTTGGATTGTATCGACAGGCCGAATCACGCTGGAACGCGCCGATACGTTCGCGAAACTTATCATTATCGTAAGTAGTCGGGACATTCCGTTGCGTTAAAAAGACCTCGCGATTGTACGGTACGTTTCACATTCACGGGCTCTGCGTAAGCGATATATGCCCGAGTCGAAATTTTAGTCCTATCTTAAACCTTGAATTCTATAATGTAGTGGGAACTAAGTAAGTTTAATTCTGATGATAACAATTTACTCTTACTTTGACTCTGATGTCTGAAATTTTCTTTTTCACTTTTTTAGCGTCAAAATAAATGTTGAATGGAATAATAAGGCTGAAAGTAGGATCAAAATTTCGATTCGGATATGTTGAATAATATTATTATTGTTTTATGCAAGATTATCGCATCTTCTTTCGATGGGATGGTAATAATTTGTCGCACAAAATATTGTATACTACATATTTCATATTTTACGGGCTCTCTTTGCATAAGCGATGTATATTGAATAACTTTGTTATTGTTTTATACAACATCGTCACTAGTGAAATGATAGTGTTATATGAAATATTGTGATTCTTTTCTCGCAAGATACGATGCCGGCGTTATTGCATTAATGTCTTTCATTGTTAATGAAAGGAGAGTGAAAATTGCGACTCGTGGCGATCGTCGAGTCACGTGGGACTTGATGCGGCATGTTCTTCGTTAGAAAACCGCACGTGTCCGTTTGCTACTGATCGTGTCGTGATCTGAGCCGGCAGGAAACTCGTTAGGCGACTCGCGTCTTCGACGAAGAACAGTGATTCGGAGATCGTGGAATCATGTCGGGACATGCAACGAGTGCGCTCGGACTCGTGAGTGCGGAGATTGGTACTTTCTTTTG
Source organism: Odontomachus brunneus (assembly GCF_010583005.1). Lineage (NCBI taxonomy): Eukaryota > Metazoa > Arthropoda > Insecta > Hymenoptera > Formicidae > Odontomachus > Odontomachus brunneus. Next base: position 734,142 of record NW_022639526.1, on the reverse strand, counting down.
AGAATTTGTCCGCCCGATGTGCACCATGAGCATTCTGCTGTGGCGACAGCGCAGGGCGAGTCAGCTGCGAACCGAAAGCGCTCTCTCCTTGACGAGTAAGTACCTCGCTTCCACAATCCCTCGATTTACATCGGATAAAGATCGTAAGATCGTGAAATTACGTTCATATAATTGAGATGCTGTCAGAGAAATAATCAACATATACATATATTTACACGCACACACAGACACACATGTACAAACTCAAGGCTTTAATATCGCATTAATATGCAGCGAGTGAAAAAGGTAGTTGCGCGCGTCTCATTCTTCCTGGAATAAATTTTATAAATAGAAAGTAATTGATAAGAAAAAATAATTATTAACATGTAAGAATATATACACGGAAAGAATATCATAGTTCTTTTCTTTCTTTCGTATACGCTGAGGGAAAAATCTCTGAGAGACAAAAAATATTTATTCAGCGCGGATTATAATAACGTATATATATATTTACTTATGTTAATGTAAAATCTGGTTTTTATATTAATTTTTACATTAATGTAAAATCTGATTTTTTAAAACAGAAAATTTTCTCAAAACTTCAACGCTTCCACTGAAAGCAATTGTTTGTTTTATTTAAGTAAAAGAATTTAAATTTAACATAAATATATTTTATATATATGTATATATGTATGTGTGTGTCTGTGTGTAAGAGAGTTCGATTAATATAAAGAATAAGAGCGTATCTCAATACGCCTCTTTCTCGTTCGTGAGATTATTCCGCGGAAGCAGAGCGCGATTAACTTTTTTTTTGTTGCTCGCTGTAACTTCAGTATCTCGAAACAAGGACAATGTTGAAGATATCCCGACGTTACGAATCTCTAAAAATATCGGTTTCATCAAGCAAATGAAGGCATATATCACGTAACAGACGTGATAAGAAAGAAGAAACGCATTTCACTCATAAATCGTTCGTCATGTATGGTGGGTGGATATTACGTAAATACGTAATTATATAAAATGCTATGAAATATTTATATCATAGTTTCGCGGGCCGCGATTCCTTTCCGCCGACAGGAGCACGCGATTCTGCGCGAGGGATCGAACGCCGCTCTCCATCTCTCTCATTCTCTCTTCTTTTTCTCTCTCTCTCTCTCTCTCTCTCTCTCATGCGCGCGCTTCACGAGAGAAGCAGAAAAGAAAGGGTTTCGATGAGCGCGAGTCGCGGCCGGTCGCGGCCTCGCAGCGCTAATGGGAGGAGTTCATTAAGATCGCGCGATTAGAGCGCCTTATCGCGGCTAACCGAGGCTCGTTACTTTCGCGTGACGTCACTTCCTCTCACCCGTCCCCCCGACCGTTCCCCTGTCGCCTTCTCTTCGGCTTTTTGCCGGGCGCGCTTTGTTCTCCGAAATTCGCGCGTGTCCTTCCCCGCGATGAATCGGGCGAGCGCGGGGCGACGAGGGGATATCTTATAAACGCAGGATCAGGCGGAATTTTTACGAGCGGCACATTATCTCGCACAGGATGTCTCGTGGCCCAACGCGCGAAATTTTAATGACACCGACACTTCTCGACGAATCCGGCGATGATTTTTCCTCAACGCGAAAACCCCGCCAGTGAATCGCGGCGAAATGAAATCGCGCTTTGCATTAGAAGACGTTGTAATAATTCAAAATTGCATATTGCAATAACTCGTTACAAGCATTGCAATATTGCCTTATAGTATACTGTAGATTCAAATTTATCGATCTTTATTTATGAAAATTTCACAAACACAAAATCGACCTTTTGCTGCAAAAATTGACTATATCGCCAATTACGTAAATTTTTCTCTATCACCAGCAAAAAGGATTCACTATATTATAGTCACAATATTATCTATCTTTCTAATTAATAAATTCGGTAATTGTTCGATTGTATAGCCACATTGAGAGAAAAAATATCTAGGAAATAGTAAATATTTATTCGGTGAGTACACGCTATATATAATAACAAGTTTTTATACTTGTACTAATATAAAATATTTTTCAAATAAAAAATATATATTTTCTTAAGAACTTTAAGAGAAAATCTCAAAACTATGGTTTTTCATGAAAGCTATTGTTTATTCTGCTTAAGTAAACGAATTTAGATTTAAATATGTTGTTAGTACTCACTCGAGAAATATTTATTATTTCTTAGATATTTCGCAACAAGCATCGGCTGTGTATCTGAAATTTTTATCCTACTTTCGTCCTCAATATTCTATATTTAATACGCCGTATTATAATCTACTTTGATACACCGAAGTCTTATATCAATCCATATTGATTCAATTTAACCTATCAACTTTGTCTCTGTAGAACCTACAAATGGTATGATGCATTTTCTACCATTTAGAGGAGCTAAATAGGATTTGTTTCCATCTTATACGCATACACTGATTCTTCAGAATATACAGATGTCAGAGAGTTCAGGTCCAAAGTAAGGCTAAAATTTCGATTCGCGGATATATCGCGAAACGAGGAGATTGCTACGAGGAGATAACGCACTTACGTCACGCCTCGACGATGGCACATTGCTATTTTCGGCACTCCCGATACTTATTTCCGCTTGATACTCACTTCTCGACGGATGAGAGACGCGTAAAATGCGGAACGATGTCGATCGACTTGTCCACGGCGGTTGCTCGACGGCAAAGAGATCGAAAAATGGCTGCGCGACTGATGGAAACGCGTTCCCACTCTCTAAATTAACGAACAAATGCGGCCAAACGCCATTATTCCGATTTATGATATATTTCGAGAGTAAAGTCTTGGAAAATTCCAATACTCTAAGGTTCCAAAAAATCACAAGGTCCGAACTTGTTCGAACACGTCTTGTTGTGTCAGCAGTTAGGCCGGGACTTTAAATCAAACGCGCGGCTAGAAACGGATGTGATCGATAGTATCTAATAATTGTCGATCTATCGACCTATCGAGCAGTAAGGCATCCGCCATGCAGGTAGTGTCATTGTAGGAGAGCGCGTCACTGTTCACGTCGTGGCGGACATTTTCGGCGATTGATGCGCCGCCACCTTCGATCTCTTTGCCGTCGGGAAGCCACCATCAACGCATTGATCGAGATCGCTCCGCACTTTGCCTTCTGCTTGTCGAAAGTGAGTCTCGGACACGGAAATAAGTGTCGGGAGTGTCAGGAACAGCGACGTACGATCGACGGGACGTATTGTAAGTACATTATTAGTGGTCCCTTCGTTTCTTTCGGCACGTGCAGCCGGTGCTTGTCGCGACGTGTCGAGTCCGCGGCTCCCTATCTCTTGTGAATGTCTGTTCACTCGAGCAGCAATAGAATATTCTCGGATTCATTAACCGGGAATTAGAAATTCGCTGGCAATCTGAGAGAAAGAGAAAATGACGGCGCCAGGGATACTCGCGTCGTCGGGGCCCAACCTAGACATGTACACTCAGTCCTCTTTCCAACTATCCACCTATTCTTTCCCGCCTTACCATCGATAGATCGATCGTGTCTAGCTGTACGTTTCTCATGAATGTTGATTAATCCAGGAAGAGAAAACGTGTCCTCTGGATCAATTAACAGCCACGAGAGACACGCAGCTAGAAACAAATATATGGTTAATCGAAAATTTGTGATGTCTATCGATCTATCGAATGGCGAGAAACCCACACGGAACTGAGTGTACAGCATAAGTTTCGGCTTAACTGCCGTGGCGTAACGACGAGTTCGAATTTGTTCGGACGTGATCTGTGATTTTTTAGAAAATACTTTGGAATTATTTCCATATCAAGCATCGTCTATTAATCGGATAATGCCACGTTATCAAGTTAAGATAATTTATACATCTTTTAACGTTGAGTGGCGTTGGAGCAGAGGCTTTGTTAAACGTCTGTAACTATATATTGAAACAGAGAGAGAGAGAGAGAGAGAGAGAGAGAGAGAGAGA
>NW_022639526.1:724125-725303 GCF_010583005.1 Odontomachus brunneus | reverse complement strand
AGGGAGAGGGAGAGAGAGAGAGAGAGAGAGAGAGAGAGAGAGAGAGAGAGAGAGCATATGTGTGTATGTACAGCTCACCCGATCTTGACTTCGTTCGCTCGCCCCCGTCGCCGCGCTCGTCGTTGTCCTCGTGGTCGTATTGAAATTTCGCCCGCCGAGTCATCCGCTGCGCTGCTCTGATGCGATTAGTCGATCAAGCGCTCGCGCGAAAACACGCGATCGCCCTCGAGTCGCGCCCGCAGGAATGCGGCTACGATCCACAATAATAGATCGATTGATCGTAATCGGGCGCGGCGGGCAGAGACGGCGTTATCGGGCCGATAGCATCTCTGCGCGAAGGACGTTTCCGTTGTCGGCGCGGGCCGCGCGAGATAGAGCGCGATAAATCGTCTAGACGATGATTAGCGGGAAGGGCCCCGCGCAGATCATATCGATCGCCGATCGTCAATCGGGAGATCGTAGCGCGATGACGCCCCCGGAGTCTTTCTCTCTCTCTCTCTCTCTCTCTCTCTCTCTCTTTCTCTTTTCCTGTCTGTTTCTCTCTCTCTCTCTTTCTTTCTCTCTTATCCTGTGTGTCTCCTTCTCTCTTTCTCGCTGGACTTTGCTTTCGCTCGCGATTATCGATCTGCCCGCGAGGCATGCTCGACGCGAACGGGTTAATACACAGCCGAGGTGTCTGGAGCTTTTAACAATGAAGACGTTCTCGAGTACTCGACCCGTGCACGTGGATGTCTCACTTCGCGCCGGATGTCCCGCGATTTTTCAACGATTCCGATTTCTCGAGTCATCACCTGCGCTCTCTCTCTCTCTCTCTCTCTCTCTCTCTCTCTCTCTCTCTCTCTCTCTCTTTCTCTTTTCCTGTCTGTTTCTCTCTCTCTCTCTTTCTTTCTCTCTTATCCTGTGTGTCTCCTTCTCTCTTTCTCGCTGGACTTTGCTTTCGCTCGCGATTATCGATCTGCCCGCGAGGCATGCTCGACGCGAACGGGTTAATACACAGCCGAGGTGTCTGGAGCTTTTAACAATGAAGACGTTCTCGAGTACTCGACCCGTGCACGTGGATGTCTCACTTCGCGCCGGATGTCCCGCGATTTTTCAACGATTCCGATTTCTCGAGTCATCACCTGCGCTCTCTCTCTCTCTCTCTCTCTCTCTCTCTCTCTCTCTCTCTCTCTCTCTCT
>NW_022639526.1:680101-724002 GCF_010583005.1 Odontomachus brunneus | reverse complement strand
CTCTCTCTCTCTCTCTCTCTCTCTCTCTCTCTCTCTCTCTCTCTCTCTTGCACGCTCGTCCTTGATTTTTCCCGCACGACTCCGTGTTGGCCGCTTTTCCTTCTTGACGCGCCGCTCTGACGACTCGAAAAGTTCAAGCAACTCGCGACATACCAACGTCGTCGCGGTTTCATGGCGAAACGACACAGCTGTGAGTGAAGAGCGCGAGAAATTTGTTTCGATAGATTTTACGTCACACTATAATGTGTGTGTGTAAGAAAGAGAGAGATATTTCTTTCAGAGAATTGCTTCCGCAATACAGTGAGGCTCACTCTTGATACCTCTCGCTCATGTGGCCGCACTAAGATCGATTCCTTGATAGTCAACGAGCGCGAAATCGCAAAATCGCGAAACAACGCGACTCGAGCTGCTCGCTGGAGCTATCCCGGACGTCTTAATTAATTCCCCGGCCCGACAGGATCGCGGGGGCTCTCAATCTCCATCCGTCCTTCCCCGCGTCCCGTCCCGCTCCGCCGCAATTTCATAAATAAAGATACAAACGGGACTGCGCGAATAAACCCACCGACGTGGTGAGGGCCCGTGGCGGTCTCAGTGCACCCTCTCCCTTCTTCTTTCTCCTCTGTGTGTAATCTCGATAGTAACGAGAGGCACGAAGGACGAGCAACGCGAGGGAGAAGGACGAAGGGTGAAGAGCAATGCGAACGCGATGTGGTGCGGAGAGAGATAGGGAGAAAGAAAAAAAGAGAGAGAGAAAGAAAGAAAGCGCACACACAACACGGCGGATCGTTCGATCGATCCATCGATGGGTACGTCCATCGGTAACACGCCTCTGCCGATCGCCTCGTGGCTCGTGAGCCTCGTAAGGGTTCGAAGGACGAACGAACGTACGAAGGAAAGTAAGGGTGGGGAATGGACGGAGGGAGGAAGGGAGAGCCCCGAGGGGCCCCTCGTTGCACAATTATCTCATTTGCCGATCGGACCCTCCCACGTGTTAATTTGCTTGTTGGTTAACCCGCGCCGTCCCTTCCCTTCCCCTCCCTCTCCTCCTTATATCGTTTATTTCGCTCTCGACTTTCGTGGAACCCCTGCGCCTGCCTGCGCTTGCCCCTTCTCGCCCCGCTCGCCAATCCTGGTGGACTTTTTCTCCCTTTTTCCCGAGGTTCCGCTCTCTTTCCCCTCTCGCCCCTTTTCTCCCTATCTCTCTTCCTTTCTGCCTGAGCAAAATCGCACGGCCGATCGCTCCAAAATGAATTCGACCAGCGATCGCCGAGCAGGACTGCCGATCAGTGTAGCATAGTGTGGCAATTATCGTTTGCATTGGATAGGAAAATCGAATGGATGCGTGTGTGTGAGAGAGTTCATCAGATCAGAAAATTATTAAGTATTCTTCGCGGCTTATTAGGCCTTACACGACCCAGACGTTCCTAAAAATTGCTTAGAGTTTTCACACACATCGAGAGAAAAACTATCTAAGAAATAAAGAAATTTCACTTGTATGAATTTTTCAAATGAAGAAATATACATTTTTTTAATATCTTAACTTTCCACGAAAGCACAATTTATCCTATTTAAATAAAAGAATTTAGATTTAAGTAAACATATCATTAGTACCGCCGAATAAATAATCTTGAGATATTTTTTCTCTCAGTGTATATATTTCTTGGTCAAGTTCAATACATAGATTTAATAGGACTATATGTTTGTGATAACTTGTGTTGCCGGGAATATAATTCGCTGTAAATAATTGCGCAAATTTGCACAGCTACTGACGAAAATACAAAGAATACGATAAAAAATATCTATAGCGCAAAGACACTTGACGAACAAGAGGACAAGTCAGTGTCGCGCGCGGACGCGTAGGTACGAAGATAAATTTGAAGATGAATGTCGCACGCAATTTTTCGACAGCCCGTATCACACATCGGGTGCGAATTATCACGATTCCCTCCCAATGTCTTACCCGCGACAGTCGCATCGGTCTATCTCCCGCGCACACGCGTTAACCCGACAAGAAGCTCGCTCACTCGTTCCCTCCGCCAACACGCCGGCGAGAGATCGTTGGCGACGTTGGCGAGGAACGTGGAGAAAGAAGGCTGAGGGTGTGCGACGGGGGAGGGGAGAAAAAAGCCGGGACCGGCAGAAAAAAGAAGCGGAAAGAACGACGGGGACCGATAAGGCCGGCCGATAGAACGGGGCCAAACATTCGCCGGCGATAAGATCCCATATCTGCCTGAGAAACCGTGCTTTTTATGCCCGCGACCGGCTCTCTCTCTCTCTCTCTCTCTGTCTCTCTGTCCCCCCTCGTTCGTCGTCGGCACAGCAAAAGCGCGACAGAGACGGACTTACGCCCTTCGCGCGCGGCACCGACGAGGACGGCGCGGCGGGCCCGCCGTGCCGTTGTTGTAAGCACCGGCCTCACAGATAGAGATAGCTATTTTTAATGGGAGTTCCTGCGAGAGCCGCGCGCGGCCGATAGGCGAGCTCGCGCGAGCGAGCGAGCGACTATCTTATACCGGGGGTATTTTTAATATCGGAAACGACCGGCAGGCCCGAGGGGGCCCGGCGCGGCCGGAGGGGGCCCGCAGATAAGTCCCTCTCCGATACCCCGGCGGATCCATGGCTGCCGCCGTCTATCTCCTTTCCACCCATTTTTATCCGCCAGCACGCCTTCACCCCTCTGCCCCTTCCCTCCTCTCGGCCTGCTCTCTTCCCCTCGGCTAGACCCCTTCCGTTGCCCCTCTCTCTCGCTCCGGATCAAGCGCGCGCGCTTGATCGTGATCTATTCGCGGGCCTGTGGATCGCGTCCGGATCTTGTGTGTCAGTACATGGGGCGTGGAGGAGATCGCTTGGTCGGTGACGAGAAAGAGACTCGAGAAATCGCACGATCCGCGCGGGGTCAGCGAGAGGATCCGGACTGAGGGAGGAGGCGCGGGAGAAGGAGAAAGGAATCCCGGGCGCGCGCGAGAGAGAGAGAGAGAGAAAGAGAGAGAGAGATTGTTAAAATGGTGCGCGTTTAACGTCCTGATGCCGCCAGCCACGCGGGTTATTCTTGGAATGCGGAATTCGGGTTTCGGGGATCGCCATGATGAAATATTAATGAACTATCGAGCGAGCGGGATGAAACGGAAAGCGCGGATTCCACCCGTCGGAACGGCGCGATTTGCACGCTCGTGAGAGGATTATTAACGCGATTGTGTCCGGCGACTGCAACTGGCCAGAATTCGAGCACGAGCTCGGAATCAGCAGCAGGGTCCGCGACTGTTGCGCGCGAATTTCATCGCGATTGACAGCTCAGGAAAAAGAGATTATCTTAAGTCGAGAGTTCCATTGCACAAACGATAGGGGGCGCCGAGAAAAGAAAAATATCTGCGAAATAAAAAGGATTTATTTGACGGGCACTAACAATATATATTTATTGGCGTTCTAGTGTGCAGTATTTTTCAAATAAGAGAATATACAGTTTCTTCAAGCCTTAGCTTTTCGCGAAACCTGTTTTCGTTTGAATGAAAGAATTTGCATTTAAACAAATACGTTATTAGTAGCCGTCGAAAGAATATTCTTCATTCTTTAGATGGTTTTTTATCCCAGTACATCGGATCATGTTAATTATAGAAGATGGAGAGGTCGCGCTCGATATCACGGCGTCGATAACTCAGGTTACTAATTAAAGAGTCGGTTGCGAGTGAATCACGATGCCGGAAAATTTGCGAGCATGCGAGATCCGTAAAATTACCGAACTGCATCGCACTCGCACGCATACGCGCGTTATCAGTGTCGAGAAATTGTCACCACCCTCACGCACGGTGAAATGATTGTTGTTGCAGTATTAGATTGTCGTTGCGATTTGATATTAGGAAGATTGGAAATGTAACGAGTCATAGTCGAGTCGCGAGTCAGGTCGAGGGTATTCGGTATGACGTAATTGAAATTTCACATTAAATTCCTCCTGCGAGGCAACGATCCTGTCGTCGATACCCGCGAGAGGATCTCGCGGGCCTATCGGCGATCTAGAGCCAACAATAATTAGCCGGGGGTCAGGGTTCGTTGCCGACCCGGGTTGCCGGCACATGGGCGGGTTCGCGCGCATCGCATCGAGGGCGATCCGAGTAAACAAATCATCGGGGTTCCACCTCGGGAACGTACGATCTCCTCTTCTCGCGTATCCTCTCCTCGTTACCCCTCGATCGACCGCGTCGTCCGACAGCTCGATAAAGAGCGGCGGGCAACAGCGGCTTTTTTTCCCTTTCTCTCAGGACTGCACTGGAAATTGAAGAATTGATCGCATTTCTTTTCTCCTTTTACGGTATGCATCACTCGCATGTATACAAATATATACATGCATGTGTTATTATATTGGCTGTGATAATATTATTATGTTATCATGTTATCATGTGTGATGTTAAGTATATAGATTATACTTCAACCTAGAAGGATTGTATGCACAATGTAACGATTATTGAGCGTCAAGTGGCGTATGGGCCACTTTATTCAACGGTCGATTTACTTTCCTCTTTTCACTGCAATTATGGAACTTCCCGAGTCGAAATTTCAGCTCTGCTCCTTTTCCACCTGAACTTTCTACACTCGGAAAAAATGTTTGTCATTTGAAACTATAATCACATGGATAAATAATTATAATAAATTACGGCCAAGGAAAACTATTTCTTTTTCATCAGATTCTGCCATAATATTGATTATATACAATAACTATAATTTTAGTTAGATAAATCATTTTTGGCGCACAAAGTACCACTTGCTGATTCTAGGGAGGACCTCTCTCGGCGAAACCTTTTGGTTAAATAGAATCGCCGAAGTTTGATGCAGACTTCAAAGTAAGCCTCAATGTAGATGTTAAATAGGACATTAAGGTGAAAAGAGTAAGATCCAAATTTTGACTCAGGTTAAGCTTGATTCATTACCGGCGCGATTTTGGGAAAACGTCGCCGAGCGAAGACGGAGCGCGCGAACTCGGGGCCCTACCTTCTGCAGTCGGGCGCATTCCAATTTAGCGGCACGATCGAGTGGAAGGCTAACGGCGGAACGATCGATAAATCGGTTTCCACGGCGCGTATATCGGATATCCTCTCCGCACTTGCCGCACTTGAGCTGGCACGGGTGGTTGCGAGGGCGAGAGAGAAAGGAGAAGAGGAAAAGGAGCGAGAGAGAGAAAGGAGGGGGGGAAGGGTAGAAACGGGGGGCCCGGCCCCCCATACGCGGCGCACGTAGGGTGTGGGCCCGATTAACACGTTGTTTGTATAGGGGAATGTATAATAACAGGTTACGCCGTTGGCATAGGTACCCATTTGTATCTGTAGGAGGGCATCTCGGGTTCCCATCCGGCGTAGGGGGCCCGAGGGAGAAGGGAGGGGGGAGTACGACCGCGGCAGGGAGGGGGGAATGGCCGGGAGACGGAGAGGATCGTATGGGAAAGGCGAAGGAATCGAGGGAGATAAGCGAGGGAGAGCGATGAGGGAACGGACCGCGCGAGGGGGCCTCAAAGGCGGCCGGGGGCCCGAGGGGGGTAAACTCGAGTCGGTAAGGTAACGTCATGTGCGTACGCGGAACCGACGAGGGAGAAAGAGAGAGAGAAAGGGAGATGTCATTATTTGAGAAAATTTCGTGAAGAGAAACGAGTCGAAACGTAGAGGAGATCTAAGTTACTGGAATTTTTAAATCAACCTTCTCTTCACGAAAGTGCGTTTGTCGCGCCAATTCATTAGTTCGATCGATGAGAAGATCGGAGACGAGTGATCTTATCGCAAGATCGTTTTCTTTCTTGAAAAATTCCAACACTTAATCGAATAATTAAGAATTCAAGGAGCCAGTATTGTAATAATCAGTCTCAAGTAATTTCGATTTCCGATAGCGAAAATGACATCAGCGACCGATTTTCTCCTGCGTGAGAGGGAGAGAGAAGAAGAGAGAGAGAGAGAGAGAGACACGGATGTTTCGCGGAGACGCGATTCTCGCGAGACACCCAGTATTCATTAAGATAATATGTCTTAACACACAGCAAACATGTCTCAACGTATCGCGAGCGGGACGAGGAGAAGATAGGGTTGTACGGGGTTCGGAGGAGTGGGTGCGGGGAGGGAGGAGGGAGGGAAGGAAGGTGAACCGTGGATGCAGCTCTCGTATCTGCATTGCATCGGCGGGCCGTCCCCGTGCACCGAGCTCTCCTTCGTGGTCCGGTCCCTCGATGCACCTGGTGTGCATCGCGTCCTGATCTCGATGCAGCCCCAGGCCTCCTCCTCTCAGCCTCCTCCTCCTCCTCCTCCTCTTCCTCCTCCTCCTCCTCCTCCTTCTCCTCTTCCCTTCTCTCTCCTGCACGCTCTCCATCGACGGGCGGGACGAGCTGAAACGCCCTGAAAATCCACTGTGAACCGCTCGCGATCGATCCAGGACGCGCGATCCGGACTCCGATGTACGGGGTGTTCCGGAATTACCGTCACTTCTTTGGAATTGTTTTTCCATCCCTCCTGTATTGAGAAAAAAGTGCTTGGTACTTGTAACTGTAATCACGTGAAAGATTATTCGCTATGAATTATAATATACGGAACTATTTTTTATTAAATTCAACTCATAACATTAGCGATAGTAATTCATATGTTACTACAACCATTTTTGTATTACGACAAACAAAAAATATGGTGCCAAAAATAACTATAATTTTAATTAGATTCATCAAGATTTTTTTCTCTCAATGCACGTTCAAAAAATTATTAAAATGTGGAATGGTCACGTTGAAAAAAGATTTCATCTCGTTGAATTTCTTAATAAATTTAATAATTTATTTAATGAGCAAGTCAAATAACTGAGTTGTGTAGAGGTGTAATGAATTTTTGTTCTTTCGACTGTTCGCATGCAGAAATTATCTGTTGATCTGATGATTTCCACGTGTGAGTAGTCGAGAGAGCAAAAATTCATCATACCTCTACACGACTCAATCATATTGGCCATAACACAAATTTCAGACGAGCTTCGCGTTTTTCTTTTGAGCAGGTAATTATCTCGACCTCGACGTTTCAATTGAAATTCCGTCCTACGGGCGAATCGCGCAAACGTATCTAGAAAACAAACTTATCTGCTTGCAGTCTGGAAGTTCGATTTGATTCTGGAGTTCTTACATTGATTACGCGTGATTTTTGAGCATTTGCTGCTGTACAGTTTGTTTATCGCGGAGAAATTTCGTCGGTACCGCGGAGAAGCGCGCGTCGACATTTCCGGCACACCCTGTGCATGGGCCCTCTCGGGTCCTCTCGGTGCATTACGAGGCCGCTCGTTGTTGTCGTAACTTACGCGATGTGTACTGATCGTGCGGCGAGCGCCGGCCCACCGATGTAACCGCGCCACACTGATATTCCCGCGCCGCGAAATCGGCGTCTCGTCCTTCAGGAAGGATCCTCGCAGCGTCCTCGGCGAAGATCTTGCTCTCGGGACGGAGACGTGTCCTCGCGAAAAGCGATTAGCTTTAATCCGAGTTCCCGCGTCGTTTCTAGTAGTCGTGGATAGTAGCGATTCGTTGACATATCGTCAATTTGAGAAATTGTACAATTTTTATATACCTCACAAGATTTCGCCTAACTTATCAATATTCATTTTATAATTGATATGAAATTAATGTCACCGAAGGGAAATATTCTGGACGTCAGCGCGCGCGTAGAGCCACCGTAACGTAATTTCGCGATCCTTCCTTTACGAATTGCATTAATTTTAAATGAGTATTATTCAAAATTAATATTAAACTCGCATTATGATCAAATGAAATATTAATTACCTTTAATTCCACGTGAATTCGCGAATTTGTACAAATTCAAATTATACATTTATACAAATTGAGCTACTTAGCAAGTTATATTAATGTCGCACGAACAAAAAAGATTTGCTAATATATGGACAACTAAAATTATTAACTACAGGAGCAAATTTTCTTGCTTTCATAGCAAAGTTATCACAACTAAATAACAAATCTTTTTTTCCGTGATGCGACATTAATATAACTAATAAACTGCTAATATATATATTAGCAAATCTTTTAGCTATCACAACTAAATAACTTTGCTATGAAAGCAAGAAAATTTGCTCCTGCAGTTAATATTTTTAGTTATCCATATATTAGCAAATCTTTTTTTCCGTGATCGTTTGATATTAAAGTCGCTCGAGCGAGAATAGCGATTTTTTTTATTTGGATTTCTCGTGCACACGCATACCAATCGAAAAGTACAAAAGGGAGAGAGATGCGCGCGGATCGTGTCGTGAAACGACCAACGTTCGTCGCAAGCTCGAATTACTCAGGGTGCTGTCGCGGGGGAAAGTGAGACATTCGTCGCGAGTTCAGTTACGTCAGGTGGCGGGTGTAAGGGGTAGCGGGACGTGCCCCAGAGATAGAGACAGAGAAAGAGCGGGAGGGAGGGAGGGAGGATAGCGCGCGTCGCAGAGGGGGAGGACGAAATTCATTTCGCCCTCCCGAGCGCGCGCTATCGAGGCCGGTGCGATGCTCGGTTCCCACCGGGAAAGAAATCCATCGCGATCAGAAAACTGGCACCGCCGAACGACGATATACACCCCCGCCGCCACCACCCCGTCGGTCCCCGCGCGAGCGAGCGCCCCCTCCTCCCCCGCGAATTCCTCGGAATTCCGCGGCTGGTGACTGGCGGTGGCGACCGCGTGCGCTTCGCGATAAGCCCGACCAACACCAGCGCGCCGAACCCAGACAACCCCTCGTCGAACGAATACATCGTCGTCATCGTCGAGGCCCAGAAACTTTCGCGGGGGTGGTGAGGGTGGTGAGCGGGCGCGCGCGGGTGTATCAAGTGTATCAAGTACGGAAGCGAAGCCCCTCCGTCCCGTCGCCGCGCGACGGGCTTGTCGAGTATCTAGGTACGAGCAGCTGGGGTACAACGCGCGTGCAGTAGACGAGCAGCTTTTTCGCGGGTAATCGAGATCTCCGCGGCCTCGGCGCGAGACTATCGCTGCTCGTCGGATGATATGTAACAAACAGCATGAATATTAATAATAATATTGTTCATAATTCAAGCCATTTAAATTTAAATTTGTTAAATAGCTCAATTTTTTTATTTAAATAGACATTGCTTTCATGAAGTGGTAAAGTTTTTAGAGAATTTTTTAGATGTGTAATAATTTTGGATTTTTTTAGATTAAATGTAAAACAGCATGAATATTAATAATAATATTGTTCATAATTCAAGCTATTTGTTAAATATCTCAATTCTTTTATTTAAATAGATATTGCTTTTATGAAGTAATAAAGTTTCTAGAGAACTTTTGAGATGTATAATAATTTTGGACTTTTAAGATTACATGTAAAACAGCATGAATATTAACAATAATATTATTCATAATTTAAACCATTTGTTAAATAGCTCAATTTTTTTATTTAAATAGACATTGCTTTTATGAAGTAATAAAGTTTTTAGAGAACTTTTGAGATGTATAATAATTTTGGATTTTTTAGATTAATTGTGAAACAGCATGAATATTAATAATAATATTGTTCATAATTCAAGCTATTTGTTAAATATCTCAATTCTTTTATTTAAATAGATATTGCTTTCATGAAGTAATAAAGTTTCTAGAGAACTTTTGAGATATATAATAATTTTGGATTTTTTAGATTAAATGTGAAACAGCATGAATATTAATAATAATGTTGTTCATAATTCAAGCCATTTGTTAAATAGCTCAATTTTTTTATTTAAATAGACATTGCTTTTATGAAGTAATAAAGTTTTTAGAGAACTTTTGAGATGTATAATAATTTTGGACTTTTAAGATTACATGTAAAACAGCATGAATATTAATAATAATGTTGTTCATAATTCAAGCCATTTGTTAAATAGCTCAATTTTTTTATTTAAATAGACATTGCTTTTATGAAGTAATAAAGTTTTTAGAGAACTTTTGAGATGTATAATAATTTTGGACTTTTAAGATTACATGTAAAACAGCATGAATATTAATAATAATATTATTCATAATTCAAGCCATTTGTTAAATAGCTCAATTCTTTTATTTAAATAGACATTGCTTTTATGAATTGGTAAAATTTTTAGAGAACTTTTGAGATGTATAATAATTTCGGATTTTTTGTGTTAAATGTGAAACGATTACTTTTATATTGTAATTTTATGAAATAATTTATATATATACGAAGAATGACAAAGAATCGTTGATTAGGACTATGTATAGATTGTTTCATAAAATTACAAACATTTTATTTTACCTGACAAATCCAAAATTACTTATCACATGACTCAATATATTTTCTTATTTGAAAAATATTTTACATTAATGTAAGTAAATACTATTTATCGAATCAATATTTTTTAATTCTTGGTTATTTTTTCTCTCACTGTACAATTTATATTATCATATCGTACTATTGTCTCATACACACACACACACACACACATATACATACATTATATTATATTCTATTCTCTCTTTATTATGTACTATTATTATCATTTATGATTTTCATCATTGTCTCATTACACAAATAATATTTGTACCTCGTGTTAGGAGTTCACTGCCGACTTAATGAAATTGTCTGTCGCGGTCTGAAAATTGGACAGGTCGCGAGCGCGGCCCGAGGGGGTTCCGCATGCGAAGGCCCCGTGGAAAAGAGAAAAGAGAGAGAGAGAAAAACCCGTCGTCCCGGGACATGAAATATATACCTGAGCCATAATCTGTCTATTCATCTATCCGGCGCTTCGGAAAAAGATACGGAAGCGCGACGACGTCGACGCTCGTGTCGAAGGTACAACGGCGAAGATACCGTTGCCGGGCCATTACCCCTTTACCGGAACGCGGCGCGGCGCGGCGGGAGCGCGGGTGGTGTCGTAGACGCGCGCACTTTGTCAACTTTGCGTATCAATCAAGCGAGAGGCGCGCGCGTAATGCACGCGACGCGCGATAAGGGACATCGATGCATGAAGGCGGAGAAAGCGATGAGCCGAGTTCGCAGATAAAACCCGCCGCGGAGCCTCCTCCCCTCCCCCTCCGCGTCGCTCCTCATTTTTCGACAAACCTGGTAGAGACGGTCTTAATATCGCACTGGCCGATAAACCCGACATGGTGTGTCGTGGTACCGCGGCATGTCGTGAAGATCGGACGTGAAAGCGCGAATAGAGAAAGAAAGAGAGAGAGAGAGAGAGAGAGAGAGAGAGAGGGAGGGGAGGATCCTTCTTTGTATAACAATAACCAGGAATATAATCGCACTCGATGTTTAATATTTAATTTTGTGTTGAAACAAGAATGGGGAAGGTAATTGTGTTTGGACAAACGTGAAGAGCGACTTTCGATGGCGACCACGAGAGTGTCATTTCTCCCCTTGTGTGGATTCGTCGTAAGATGAACTGACGAACAGATGAGAGAAAAAGAAAATAAAAGCTCATCCAAATGAAACGACTATCGTTGTTTTATTCGCGCGATCGCACTTTTTAATTAAATGTAAAGTCCCATCGTGCGACACACACACACATTCATAGTCATGGAATCCTAGTTTTCGCGGTCAGAAATATGACAATTACGTCTGTGCGCAGAAGCACAAATCCATTTCTGATGAGCGTGGGTGTCTTTCGCTTTGCGCGAAATAAAAATTAACATAAAAAGGTAACAAATGGCGAGAGAGAGAGAGAAAAAAAGGAACTGGAGCAGTGTCCGTGGCGATGAGACAGCTCTCGTTTTTGTTAATAATCAGGGGACGAGATCTCGGCCGTCGATCATCCCGCGTAATTCGACGGCTGTCGGGTGCTTTCGTAACGAAAATTGTTGGAAATGCATTTAGCGGCTGACGCGTCGTCGCGCCTCTCTGCTTCGCGTCCATCGCGTCGTGTCGCGTCGCAACGCGGCGCTCTCTCCGTCGGGGTAACACAACTTGATATTTTCCAGCTCCGCGGCGAGGGGGCCGCTTATCGCCGGCACGGAGTGAAAATCTTCCCCCGAATGAGCACCCCTCGGCTATAGATCAAGCGGCAACAGATAGACCCCGCGTGCCACCCTGATTGCGCTTTTCCTCGATGGCGGCGGCGTGTCGCCGCCGTCGCCAGCGGAAAATCTGCGGCGTTTATGAAACGCTCTCTCCAACCTGTTCCCGCTCCGTTCCGTATCGCGCAAGCCTGTATGTGTATGTGCGTGTGTCGTAGCAATCGATATAAAGTGGAAATAAAAATAAATAATCGGGAGAGAGGGAACCGTGAAAGGAAATAATAGTCGTTTGATAGAAAACCAAGTGAAATGTAAAAATCGAGGCAAAAGTAAAAGTGGAGTAGAATCAAACACGAGCAGAGATATATCTATCCATCTCGCAGCTCGTAAATTATCGCAATTAACAGATTCCATTGAGTTTACGAGAAATTAGATAAATGGAAAACGATCAAGTTACGAGCAACTTCGTTTTCATGCAAAATTCGCGGGAGATTTCCACAATTGCTGAAGACAAACAATCTCCGTGATTCAATATTCGTGCATCGATCGATAAGAAATTGTTTCGACTAAGACAATCGGCAAATCAATAATCAAAATGAATCACAGTCGTCATATGTATATATAAAATCACAAATAATTTCGTCGGTTGATGAAATTAATTACTAATCAAACTTTGATGTAATCGATTATGCACTAATTAATAATTAATTTCATCAATCAATTAAATTATTCGTCATATATAGACGATTAATTATTCATCAAATGTTTACTGATTCGCTGATTATTTTAGCCAAAGCAAGCTTTGATCGATTAATCTCCAACACTGCCGTGATTCCATAATAATCGGGGTTTGCGGGCAGATTCGCAAAATCTCGTGGCTAAAATTGAACGAATAGCCGTACCGGGATTTTCTTCTTTCGAACTTTTCACCGCAATATCGGAAAATGAGAAGTGAAAAAGAAAGTAAAGCGCGAGCGCAGTAAAGCACTCCTGCGATCGGCGGCCGGGGGAGGTCCTCGCAATTGCGAGGAGAGCTCCTGCGGCTGTAATAAGCGCGCTGTAGCTATGGCCGCCGTTAAATACGATCTTCGCATTAGGACACGAAGTAGACGATAAGTTGTAGTCGATAACACGGGGAGGAATGGCCCGCGCACGGTTGTCCGCGGCGGGAGTCTTGCGTTAACTTACGACTCGATGAAAAGCTCGTTGTCGGAATGGAAGGAACCGCGGCGGCGGCGCAATTTATGTCAAATTGCAGGAAAATTGTAAAACTGCTCTTACTCGCGTGCACGCGCGCGCGCCCCACTTCGTGACCATTGTAAAAGATATTTATCGCGTTCGACTCGAGCGATTTATATTATCCGCGGCAAGAGAAGGAGCTTATTCGCGTTAAGTAGCGGCGCTCGAGTTGAACGAGTCCGGAGAAGTCTTCGCGCTTCTAAGAGAAAAAAAAGGAAATGCGGGCCTAAATAAAGGGGACAGAAAAAAGAGAGAAAGTGCAGGCGGATCTCCTCTTAATACGCGGCGTTAAATCAACGAGCACGCGATATCGCGGCGCGGAAATCCCGCCGCGTCGACTTACGATTCGCCGCGATTAAAATCGTGGGATAACGCTTAAGCGCGAGATCGTCGGCGTCAGGCCGACGGAGGACAACGCTGCCGATAACTCGTCGATAACTCTCCCCCACTGGGAGAGGGGTTTGCTGGCCTTAGTGGAGGCAGTCCCGCGGCCGTTAACTAACGACTCGATGAAAAGCTCGTCGTCCCGCTCGTCCTCGCCACCCCTGATGCGCGGTCCCTGAGATAGGGACAGATATTAGACGGGGAAAGCCACCCCTGCCGTGTGGCTCCGTCGCTAAATTCTCCGCCTGATCGCTAAGAAATTACCTGGAAATATACGAGCCGCGAGGAGCAGGCTCCGCCATTATCATGGACTACTATTCTCAGGGTTGCTGCACACAGATAGAATTCGGAAATTTCCGGAGCCTCTCTACCGTCCTTCGCGATTAATACACTTCTTCTCCTTTGAGCTGCGCGCGAAAAACGACCATTAGATCTCGAGAAAAGCGGGAGAGGCCTGTAAATAAACGAAATATTATAGAAAATATTGTTACTGTTCACGATTTCTTAGATTTCTCGAACATCTCTTGACTATTGCAGCTTTCTCACACACACAAAAGTATTTATTTTGAATCAATTGTTATTTTCCCAAAGTAGAGAATCCTCCACTTGATATAAATTTTTAATTTACTTAGGATCAATTTTTTCCAAATCAAATTTAATCATTTCAAATTTTAGATGAACTCTCGAAACAGAGAAAGAGAAAGAGAGAAGCACTATTCTCTTGTGTCAAAGCTTTTTCGCAGAATACCAAGACAAGTGCAATAAATAAATCATCCACATAATTGTATATAAAATATCTATAATATTTTTGATGAGAATCGATTGATTTAAATAAGTAGCTTTCGTGGTAATTTCCTCCTCTCTGCGAAAAGCGTGCCCGTTTAGTCGCAAATAGGGTGAGAGTGCGAAAAAGTGTAGTTATCCGAAAAGAACAAAGCCAGCCCGATGCATCGGGCGGTAACGCCTGTTACCCGGCAGTTAGGAAGTAACCCCCGGCCCGGCCATTAACCGGCGGGGACAAGGGGCGGCGGTGGCGAGAAGTGTCGAAGGGGGTTGAAACGACGGCGGTAACTTCGCGCCGAACTCGCCGGAAAACGATGGACGACGACACGCCGCTCGCCGTTAGATCGATAACGCTAAACTCGTTACGTATGTGCCGCTCGTGACCGCGAAACCGCGGACTGCGGCGCTTCGAAATTTTTATCAATCCCAATCCGGATCTAGCAGCCGGAAAAATATGCCCAGAGCCACTTTATCTCTCATGGTACTTACAATATATGAAAATTAACGTTCATATTCACCCTGATTATTCGTTACAATCGTCGCGAAAAGAATGTCTGATCGGGAAGTAGATAGGGATATGCAAATAAAATAGAACACCGGTTTACTGGTTCTAAAACAATATCCTCTAAGTTTCTAGGATAATATCCTATCAGAGCAACATACAGGTACAAGTAATATTAGTTATAGACGGTCGCCTCATAGAAAAACAGAGAAACATAAATAAAGAAAACAAGAATGAAGGATATAGAATAGGTAAAAGAGAAGATTTGAAGGTTCACGATGCATAATTGCTCTCTTTCATGGAAGCCAAATGTGTGTAAATGGTTGCAATCGACATATTGGTCAGTGTGACGAGTTGCTCATTCGCTTCACTGACAGGTGCGCGTACTGGGACACGGTATACTCGTTTAGAAAATGGTTCATACTCATTTTTGTCATTACAAGGAATATGAAAAAATGTTGCAGATTTTACCCGTCGTACATTATTGAATGTATGGAGATAAGTATAATTGAAGTATGTAATATAGCAGAATAATGCTCCTTTATTTCTGAGAAATGTAAAATGACACGTAAATTGGACAGCGATTCTATTTATTAATCCATTTATCTAAAATGATAAAATACGAAGAAGTATGATAAACACAATTGATACGATTAAAGCGGCGCTTCTCATTTTGCACTTTCTGTCTTTTCAGTAGTGTCTGAATTGCTTATTATAATCGCACAAGCGCCCAAGTTCGATTCAACCCTCCTTGGCAAAATTCATACGCGGCGACAAGCCGTGATAACTCTCCCCCTCTTTCTCTCTCTCTTTCCCTCCTCTCTCTCTCGCCACCCCCACGACGACATTCCCACATAAATCGCGAGGAAACGCCGGCTGCCGCGCCATTAAGCGTCCTTACATTCCACCGCGGCGTATACACACATTCGCGCCGGGTCGAGTATACCGGGTGGAAAAATTGAAGTGAGCAGCTCATTACGGGTAATCAATAACCGATACATTATCGGTGGCGTTGGGTACACGGAGGGGTTGTGGAGGAGACTGTGTTAGAGCGCGGTACAGGGGTGTGAGAGGGGGGAGAGCAGGTGGGAGGACGAAGAGGCGAGGAGGGTTGGAAAGGGACGCCGGGGATGCGAGAGAGGGCTGCAGCAGCTCATCTCCGTCCCGCGGAAAGAGGGTGGAAAGAGGGTGGCGGGGGAACGACGGGGGAAGGTGGGAGAGAGGAGGACGGTCGCGCGGGGGTATGGAAGGGGTTCCGATTTACACAAGTATATTGAATTTATTGAGATGAGCCTAGGGATAGCGGCCAGGAGGATATTAGCTGCCTACCAACCACCCCGACGTTTCATACCGTCCTCCACCCTCCCCTCTCTCGCCGCCGCCGCTGCTGCTGCTGCTGCTGCTCTCTCCTACCTCGTCGTCGTCCTCTCTCGCATTTATTAAGATCGCGAGGCTGATTTATGCCGCCCGATAGAGCGACGAAAGGGCGGCAGGAAGAGGGAGGGGGGAGAGGAATGAGAGAGAGAGAGCCTGAATGCGAATCCAGGCGAGTCTAATATCGACTCGCGCTCGTAGATTATCGTAAGTTAAGGCACACCCGGTGAATTGTGTCGCGGATAGATAAATTGCTGCTGGGGCCGCGCTCCTCGAAGCGCTCAAAAATGGAATGCGCGACGCGCGAATTTTGTGACGTGACGGAATTTATTCCGGGCTCGCGCGAGCCGCACTTCGCGAGTTTCCCGCCGCGGGGAATCGCCATTTGTAGTGACGTGTGATTTATTCGTCCTAATTCCTTCTTTTCTTTAGTGTTGATTAATCCTTGATCATATCTCTTTCTTTAATCACCAAGAATTGTAGATTAGATCCACAAGACAGAATCTTTACTATTTGCGGAGATGCGTTATTTGAGCTCGGAACCTGTCGCTAAAATCGAGATTGCGTTTCCGCGATCGTGCGTATCCTCGGCACTTTCGTGCTCGACTAATTCTCGAAAAAAAAGGAAAAAAGAGATGAGACCGATCCTTCGCGGGATTAATCGCTCGCTCAGGATCATCTCCGGCTGAGTGAGGCGGTCGTGCGCAATCTCTCGTCCGCGTCCTCCTCGTCTCGTCGTCGTCGTAATTTTATCAGTCTCTCTCTCCCTCTTCCTTCCCTCTCTTTCTCTCTCTTTCTCTCTCCTTCCCTCCCGACGTGAGAAATCGTGTCCTCTCGCGCGCGCCTCCCGAAATCTCCGCGGATCCCCCGGGGATCCTTCGCGGCTGAAGGGTCCTGCGGATTCTGCGGCTCGACGAGAGGAGCGGTCCTTATCTTCGGCGGCCAGCCGACGTTCTACAACTTAACCCTTCCAAGGCAGCACGCTCGGTACAGAGATTACCTTTGCCGCCCGCCGTCACCCACTCACCCACCCACCTCTTGCTCCTTCCGGTGGATGCTTCCTGCGGATTTTAGCGTACGCGCGAGTCCTGCGAAACGTCGTGTGGGGTGTGCTCGCGATGGCACCAGACTTATCCGCGATAAAGTTGTCCCGTCGAGCATGTGATTCCGTAGTATTGATGTGTAACAAATACGCAATGATATAATATTATCCCACATTGAGAAAAAAATATCTAAAAATCAACAAATATTTATTAAGTGGGTACCATTAACACATATTTACTTAAATCAAAATTCATTTCATTTAAACCGAGTATTGTTTACTCAGTTTATGTAAATACTCGGTTTAAATGAAAAGAATTTTGATTTAAGCAAATATGTTAATGGTACCCATCTAATAAAAATTTATTAATTTCTAAATATTTCTTTCTCAGTGCACATTATAATAATTACATATTAATATATAATATAATCAGATATGAAAGCATTCTATTAAAGTGGTAGAATAAAATCGTTTCTCGCGGCAATATAAATTTAATACAAAAAATACCCGAAAGCGC
The DNA here is from genome assembly GCF_010583005.1 of Odontomachus brunneus. NCBI lineage: Eukaryota > Metazoa > Arthropoda > Insecta > Hymenoptera > Formicidae > Odontomachus > Odontomachus brunneus. Next base: position 706,212 of record NW_022639526.1, on the reverse strand, counting down.
GCGCGCGCGATAATTATCTATAATCGAATGTAATAACATTCAATGTGCGTAAAGATGGTAATTTTGTTCGGAACGTGCGTGGCGTTCGTCTTGAGACATCGATTGTCAGGCGCGCTAATTAACGCGCCTAAATTTCGCGGACTGATCCCGGCTCCTCGGCGAAGGAACGCGTTTCTGATAGTCCCGGCGAGTGCCGTTGGCGCGCGAGGGGTTGACATTCGGACGCGGGGGTAGTATTTAGATATTCTAATGGCCGCGCTGATAACAAGATGCGCCGGCGGTCGCGATAAAGACGACGCCTCCGTCGAGGACGCGACGCTGCGCGCCGCTGATAACGGAACTCGCTCTCTCACTCGTTGTTTACGTATACCCGCTGCGGCATAAAGTGCACCCTTACATTCCGCCCTCTGCGATTGTGCGCGCGTTCCGTCTGTGTGCTCGCGCCCGCGCGCGCGTACATGTGCACGTGATTATTGGCACGCCGGCCATCGATAGCGGCGTTTCCCGGCGACACGATATTCCGGAAGAGCGGCATTTTCTCCCGAATTGATACTCGCTGTATTTCTTGCACATAAGTGCCATCTGCCCGGACTGATAAGATATCGATACGCGCCTGTACGTCAGCCTTGCGCGTTACGTCCGTGCGGAACGTTGTCGACGGGAGGATTAATATTTCCTGTCGGGTTCCTTTTCGCGTCACGGCCGCGAAACGGCGTTCGATCGCGCGACCGAGTGATCGGGACAAATTGTAACAAACGTCAATTCCCCGTAAAACATCGTAATCATAAAAAGTAAAAGGTGAATAGAAGTCGACGCATTTGCGACTCTCCCTTTAATCACCAGTTGACAATAATTTTCATCGATCTTAAATTTTGACTTTTCGTCGACACAAAATTATTATCACGGAAGAAATTAATTTCACCCTTTGCTCTCTCTCTCTCTCCGGAGGGAGTTCTGCGGACGCGAATGCACCGTTCGAAATGAGAAAAGCTGCTTATTAAAAAGAAGCTCTACGATAAAGAGTGAAATAGCGACGGAGAAGGATTAAGCGGCGCGGCGATAGCCAGTGCGGGAAAATAAGGTTGGAAGTTACACATACCGCGGGGTTTGATGAAAAAGAGAGGAATGGAGGGAGATTAGGAGAAACGGGAAGAAAGGCCGCACCCCCGCCGGGTAATGGCTCTTGCCTGATAGCCATTTTAATGGTCCGTTTAGCGTTCAAACGGTTGTTAACTGTCGCCGTATATATACGTACTTATCTACCTGGGCGCGAGTAAATTTTCACTACGCCCTATTTACTTACGCGAGTGTACGAATTGTCGGGGCGATAAAGTTCCCACCGAAGTCCGGGAATGGATATGAAATGAAAGGAGCAAGGAAGGAACGAGGAACGAATCGATCCTGTGTAGATTGAGACGTCAAGAGTATCCATCATGAAGTGACATTAAAATATGCATAATTCTCTGATTCGAGTTTTAGATAACGAACTGCTTTTTCAGCGTCTGTTTCTCCTTTTTTTATTTTCACTTTGAGTAAAGAAGAGAAAGAAACCGATTATCGTTATCAACGCTATCGATCCTTCTCTTGGAGTTACGTCCACGTTGGGCATAGATCGATTAAAACGAATTTTCTTTAACTAAAGTAATCAGCAGGTCAGCAATCAAATCGTAGATATAAGATCTCACAAATAATTTCAACGATTGATGAAATTAATTACCAGTTAGTATATAATCACGTCAAACATCGATCAATAACTTCAGTCGAGGAAATTATTTGCGATTTTATATATTGCGATTGATGCATTTTAGGCTGGTATTCACAGTCCAATCTTATATTTAATATCATCTTAAGTGCTGTTTTAAGATGTCATGAACCAATCACAGAGTCGTATTCGCATCTTAAGACATTATTTCAGACGGTCTTAAAATAGAAGATTCGACTATAAATACCAGTCTTATTGATTTCGGTTGTTTTGGGCAAAGAAACCTTTCTCAATTGCTCAGTTCCCAACATCGTGTCCATTTTTTCTCGAGGAACATCTCGAATCGCGGGACCACCGAATCCGCGAAGGACCGCAACAATATGTCGGCGTGTTCGCGATTGATCACGTCTCGTGCGAGTCGCGAAACTTGAAGTCGATAGGCGCGTCTCGCCTTCTCGTTACCACGTAGTCCCAAAGGGAGACTCGTGGCGTCGCCGGTCCTTTATCGCGAGTGCTTTTCGTTTCGCGGTCTGGGATGTAAAAATCTGCGCGCGCGCGCGCGAGTCCCTCTTATCTCCGGAGAACGGCATAAATCCAGGACAAGCCCGGTGTGTTCGCGATTATCATATGCAGTCCCGAGGAGAGTCGCGATCGCGCGTTATCAGATGCGTGACTCCTCTTCGCGCATTCTCCGATTCCGTGGGCGCGCTCAACGCGTGATTAAAGGGTTAATTGAGGAGCGCACGTGCCGAAAGGGAGCCGTGGGCTCGGAGAAAACGAGCGAGGAGTGCATTAGCATACGGCACGTTGATTTATAATTATAGGAGGCCTCTCTCTTTCTTTCTCCTTCTTTCTCTCTGTCCCCCTTTCCCTTCCTCTTCCCGAGGACTCCGGGCACGCAAACTGTCTGAAGAAGAGAGAGAGTCGCTTTTGCATCACGCATCGCACGCTGATTAACATATCTGCGCCCGCGCCGTCGTCGCGGACACGTTCGCTCCGCGATCGCCTCGTTAAACGCGCGCCGGTCATGTTCGCCCGACGGCGCGGGGCCCGCGCGTAGGTGTGCGATCGGGGTTAGGCCGTCTCTCCATCTCCGGGACCCGGCGCGCCCGGTTTCGGGGGGCGGGGGGGGGAGGGAGGGGAAGAGACGACGGGAGCACCCGATGCGCCTCTCGTCGTAAGAATGCGACCGCATCGCCGCGATCGTCATCGCCCCGGTAATCGGAGAAGACGCGATCCTCGCCCGCGTCCTCCACTCGCCAATGAATGCGCGGCCGATGAAGAAGCCGGCAACTTCTCGAGGCTGTTCGCGCGCGATTCTCCTCCTGTGATTCGAAGTGCGCGAAGTATTCTTCGGGAACTCCTCGCGTCGCAACCTGCCCGCGAAAGCCGGGGAGATTTTCTTTTAGAGGCAGGGAATCGTGTGTGTTGACTTTAGGGATAACGCAATCGTGTCATGTATATATTATATTTCTTAATAATTTTTTGTGCAAAGTCGAATTTGCGGGAAGAGAAAAGTTTGTTGAAAGTTTGCAAGACTGTTGAGGTAAAAGTACCAATTCCTGAACACACATACTTAATCCGTGTAATATATATTTTTTTTTTTGGCCTTCTAATACGAATATTCAAACTTTCAATATAAAATGTATGTGTATATATTTAACATATACATATTATTTGAGACTGTTGCAAACGCAAAGTCAATGAATATTCATGATTGCTGATCAATCAAAGGACTAATCGTCGCAGCTGCTTGCACGTCTGCTCCACATAAAAAAGAGTCACCCTCTGTCTCTCTTTTTCTCCCTCTACCTCTCGCAATCGCGATTCAGCCGAAGATGCGATTAGCGAGCTGCTCTTTCGTCCCGCCGGCAGGCGATTTCTTTCATAAATCGAATCCGCGAATCGAGCGGTCTTTTAAGGGTTCGCGTATCTGCGTTGATCGTCGGGAAGAGAGGCAGGGGACGGCAGGAGGACCGGCGGGTGGCAGGGCGGTACGAGAGAAAGGGGTCGAGAGGAGCGAGAGAGGACAGGAAGGGAGATGGTATCGATGCCATATTAGAGGAAGTTATAAATCGCTGCGAATCTAAAATTGATCTTTTCTGCAGCGGTTCGAGGACGAGGTGTCCTCGCGCGCGCGCGCTCTCTCTCTCTCCCTCCCCCCTTCTCCCGTCTACATACGATCTCCTCCTTCCCTCCCCCTGTCTCGTCCGCCTCGGCGTCGCTCTCACTCCCCGGGTGCCGGGGTAGATATCGCGAGGGGGTTGAGCCGGGCACCTATCGAGAGGAGCCTTCGCGAGATATATCGATTGCGACGCGTCTGCGAGTTCGAGATAAGCCCGATCCGCATAGCACCGGCTGTCGCTCGCGCCCCTCTACGGTTCAGCACTCACACCCTCGCCTCTTTCTCCTCCTCCTCCTCCTCCTGCGCCTCCTCCCTTGACACCCCCGCGGAGGAGAAGCTTCGAAACCTCCTCTGAGCGGGGTCGGGGCCGCCGAAGGGGAACCATGGCGATCCCGACGAGTCGGCCGATGATTAAAACCCGCCGGATTACCGCCGCCGATATCGCCGTCTTCCTTACCCCGTCCTGCCCGCCGCGATTGTCCTGCGAGTCCTCCTGCATCTCGCGCGCGGGTCTTCTCGCCGATACCGAGGCAGGATCGCGCCCGCGGACAAACGATTCGCGGATCTCCTCTCCTGCACTTCTTCTCATATGGGACGATATAATTATTTATTCTTCTTTTTCTTCTTTCTAAAGGTTATTGCACAGAGGAAAGATATCCCGTTGTGCGGGATTGAGAAACTATACGGTGTGTGTCGTCCTTGAAATTATTCACTCAGAAAATTATGTATAATCTTACCCTTCGCGAAATCCTCTCACATGTGCTCCAAGTGGACTTCTTCTAAAATCAAACGAAAAATATTCTAAGCACAATATCATTTTTTTCGTCGTTAGAAGAAGAATAATATCTCAGTAAGAGGAGACTTCTCTCTTGAAATATGCGATTATAGGAAATAGTATCTTGTTACTAGGTGTCTCTTTTTGTATGTTAGAGCATTTTCCTCTTGGTTTCAGAAGAATCTTCTCAGGGCCATAAATAAGAAGAAAATTCTTGTCACAGTTTATACGTATCGATTGTATAAACTTTAAATTATTACTCACACCGTGTACAAATGCGAAGGTACGTGTGATTCACACAGTGATAAGTTTTCTTGGAAATAATTCTTTGCTTCATTTGTATACGATTTTTCCAAAAACGTCCGTGCATTTGAGCGGAGCGAGAGAGATCTCGAGGCGAGGGAACTTTACGACCGATTACTCGCCGCAGATTCTTAACTGTAATGCCCGCTAACGTTAAGTACCGAACGACATTAACATTCGTTAATTTATTTCTTACGGGAATTACCCGCGCGAAATACTTATCGTCCGCGTAAACGCGGCGGCCGACAATTAACAAGGGTTTATTTGAAATTCGAATGGGTTCGCGCGGTCACTTTGCGGATGGGTTACGACTTAATTGGGCCAAACTGGTCCTGCGGAACTCTTCTGCGGAGGGGCCGGAGGGAGGGAGGCAGCAACGAAGGGCCGACAGGATTGGACGATATCGGATTTAATGCTCACGTTCGCGTCTCATCTGCGAAGACGAGAATTTTAATTGGCGCCGATTTGTCGAACGGCGCGCCGTTTCCCGCAGCGCCGAAGGAACGAGTACTTTGTACTCGAAAGTGGCGGCCGACGTTACTCCCGGAGACATCAATGCCACGTCGATGTACTCCGTCCTCGGCCGGTTGCGGCTTACGACTCTCAGCTTTGCGGAGTATAAAAATGTATACGCGTATATTCCACGTAGAAAGTCTCTTGGGATCCAGGCCGATTCCAAAATAATTATGGCTTCCTGTTCGAAGTGTAATGTCGCGAACATGCGATTCTAAGTAGGGGAACGCAAAATTTTCTCAACAATACTTTTGGTCTTTATTTTATATTAAAATTAAACGTAAAACACGTTGACTGTCCAAATAATCTTGTTGTTCAGTAAAACGTTTAAAGTGTCTTAAAAATATTGTATTCTTTGATTTTTATTTTATTGAGCGCAATAGTTAGTATGAAAGGTGAGACTTCCTGTTCACAGGAATATCACAAAAATGTACAACATTATCGACTGAAAAAAAGTGCGAATTCCTGTTTCAATTCCCAAGACAGAGAAAACTCATGTCTAGGACAAGAATGGGATTCCTAATTGTGATATAGTGATGAAATAATTCATTTTGGGACAAATTTGGACATTCTAATCGGAATTTATGCTACATCTGGAAGAATATCCAGCAAGTCTGGGAAATTATCCAACAAGTATTCGCTGAAGTATACATAATTTGAGTAGGGAAAAGATACTGAAGTTGTGATAATAAACGAAAATTGCGCGTGGAAATTCCTAAGAAGACACGGATACACAGATTGCGGATATTCGCGGAAATTTAACAGCCATTCCGAGAAACACTCCGAACGTGTTTTCCAAGGTGTTTCGCGCTGCCTCTATCGCGCGCGAGCAAAGAAAAGAAGAGGAAGAGATTCCCGCGACTCTCTCTCTCTTTCTCTTCATCAATGCGTGACGATGATGAAGCCGAGCGATAGCGATCGCCGGCTCATTGTATTCCACGGATGACGTCTGCCTGGGTCACGACGTCGCGACGACTTCCACCGGCAACGAGCCGCGGACCACCACCTCGAGGCTCGGAAAGTCCTTCGCTCTCTTGCCTTTTTCTTTTTCCTCTTGTCTTTTTTTCTTCTTCTTCACGGACGAATTCCACTCTTCCCGCGATTACACGTGTGCACACGAGAGGATGTTTGGGGATCTTCGATCACGGCTCCTCCACAACAGGGAGTCGTCCCGGTGGTCGTTGTAGCTGCCGGCGACATTTTGCTATGCTGGAATTCAGCGACGTGTAATTACTGGCAGCACTGTAATAAACGTCCTCTTCTCACCGGGTTAAAAATTCCCAGAAAAAATTTTTAACAATCGGGAGCAATGAAGAACAGGGAGGGAAATATTAATGACCAGACGGTGGACGCGTGAAAAAAAGGAGAGAGAAACGTTTATTCATATAGCAAGCCCTCTAAGAATTATAAAAACCATATAAAAATAAAATAGAATACAGAATTTAAAAAAATGCAATAGAAATACAAAATGCAAGAATACAAAGAAACACTGGCATTCAATTAAATTTTCTAATTAGAGAAAGAGAGAGGAAGAAATCAAAATAACGAAACACCGAAGACTCCATAATTCGTGGAAAAATCATTATGATTTTTCTTCCATTCGTAAAATGTCGCTAGTAATATATTAATATTCGATATTATATATATTAACATTTGCAAGCCGACAGATAGAGCGTAAATTAATTACGTCCGGCGGTTAATTAATTAATTACACGAATATTTATATGCACGAGTCGTCTCGTAGATAATATTAGAATAATTAATATGCGTTTCCGTTTCGAACGATATTGACAAATACTGCCGTTAGAGATCAACGCGACTCTATGGCGCGACTATAATAAATGGAACGGCCGGAACGGCGTTCCATTATCGAGCGGGATCGAATTTAATTGCTATCTCCTACAATTCGCTCATGCATGCATGCATGACGTGATTCGCATTTACATCGTCGGCCTTCCGAAATTGATAATTAAATCGCAACGCTGCCGCGAAACGTCTCGTCCTCCGTGAAACGCCTGCTCGCGCGATTAAGAACAAATTTCAGCACGCTCTCTCGTTAATTATTATTAATTTGAGGGACAACGGCAACTCGCTCGCGCTTATCATTAGCTCAGCGAATGACAAAACGAAGCTTGCGACGGGAAACCGCGTGCTCTGTTCCTATGAAATTAATTTTAGCGATTTCAGAATGAATCGGCCTCCCCGAGTCGCCTGGATTTCCCGCGCCGAGCGATAATAAGCACACTAAATCGTCGCCATTAAGTTTTCCATCGTCGGCGGTGCGGCCGCGGAGCGAGATCGCAGCCGCGAGCGAGACGATCGGCAGGTGCGGATCTGTGGTCGCCGCCTTTCCTCCTTTCATAAATCTCAATGAGGCCCACTACCGTATTACCCGGCCGGTCGGTCGGTCGGTTGGTCTCGGCCCGCACTCGCGGTTATACGGCCGATGGTCTTCTAATAACACACCGCGGCGCTACGCGCCCCGGGGGGTGGCGAGCCGGCGCTCGATTACAGGATATGCCACAGATGACGTGATATTAACGTAATGAATACCGATCGCCGGCCATCGAGACGCGTACGCGCGCCCAGTAATACGATCCGGCCGCGCAATGATGACGGGAGGAGAGGAGGGGAGTCGCTCTCGCACTCACACCGCGTTACTTTGTACGCTGTCACACCGCGGACGAGCGACTGATCGCGCCAAATTGTCGCCGTTAATCTTTTTATGGGCCGATCCGTCGTTGCTCCTTCGCGCTGTTTCGAAATTAATATGCACTACGAAATATACATGGAAAAAACCACATGGTTGATCCATACAGAAATCTGGTTGCGCCAACCAGATTCAATAGTAAAATACGGAACAACTATTTATGTGGTTGCTGTAACCAAAGAGCAATGGCTGAGTTACTTATGTTGCAGCAGTGATAATACATGGTTAATACAAACGCGGCTCATTACGCGGCAACTACAAATGTATATTTATACACTCAGAACCAGTTTTCACATGTATACATCTCTAGCTGTGCGCGTAGTGAATTGCTTTTGTTTTCTAACATCGCTGTTTTGCAATATAGCATTGATTAATGCAACTATATCGATATTTAGCTTGTCTATGCAAAATGATCCCCTTACTAATTTTTGGTTGCCACAACCAGATCACGCGCAACTTCATTGATGTAGTTGACACACTAAAGTAAGTAAGTCAAATCAACCATACACATAACTATCATACAAAGATATGTAGAATGATGCAGCTATTTGCTTACAACTAAATATTTTTTGTTAGGTGCACCACGTCTCTTTTTTCCGTGTACATATGGTACTTGCAACTGTAATCACGTGGGGAAATGATTACTATAAATTATGGTCAAGAAAATCTTTTTTTTTTAATTCTGCTCCAACGTTAGTAACCTTGTATACGCGGAGAGAATATTGTAGTAAAAATTACAATACAATTTCGGGAATAGACTGATACTATTACCAAAATTGAAATAAAACATTGAAAATTCCTCTTCTACGAGATTACGTCATGCTTTCCTGAAAATATTTCGGGAATAGACTGACACTATTACGAAAAATGAAATAAAACATTAAAAATTTCTCTTCTACGAGATAACGTCATGCTTTCCTGAAAGAAAACAGTTTCTTTCGAATTGGATTAATCTGTGTCATCCGTCAAGACAGTAAAGATCAGAGGGATACAAACGTGTTTCGCACGCAATAACCGTGGCTACAGTTTAATACGGTGAGCATTGGCATCATCTCGTGAAATTGGAATTTTCAAAGAGTCATATCTCTATAACCTGAGGCCCAGTCACTTTGGCTATTGCATATTTGTAATCTACGCACCATAAACTTTATTTTAATTCCAAAATGGTTTCACTTTGGCCATGAATCTGACAAGTAAACTTACCCAAAAGTTACACTTCGATTTCTTTCTAATTTGACACAAATGTAGAAGTACAAAAAATATTTAGATCATATTTTTTCATTTTGACCTACTTTGAGTTTCACGGGCAGTTCATAGCTTTTTAATGTTCTCACGCTTATCATTAATAAATACAACAAAAAATGCATATGAAATAAAATTGAATACAAGATATAGGCGTTTTTGGTTTGCTGATTATGAATATAAAGTCAAATGTGTAAAATTATTTGTATAAATAATAAAATGTTTAACCAAAACATGTAAAAAAGTTATACAAATAATTTCTCAGTTTGGCCGAGATTCGAACCATTTTTGATTAATTTAACACAGATTTGAAATATTTTGGTTGGAATCTCGACTAAAGAAATTTAGAATAGTTCAACTATGCCAATTTGGTTAAAATTTTAATTAAAATTGCTGGATTTCTCTCTCGGTTTGGCCGAGATTTGAATTACTTTTGACTAATTTGACACATATTTAAAATATTTTGGTTGGAATCTCGGCTAAAGAAATTTAAAATGGTTCGTGTCTCAGCTATGCCGATTTTGTTAAAATTATTTTACTATATCTTGTATACAATTTTATTTTTTAAGCATTTTTATTGTACTTGATGATAGGAATGAGAACATTAAAAAGCCATAAACTGGTCATGAAACTCAAAATGAGCCAAAATGAAAAAATGACAAATGTTTTTTGTACTTCTGCATTTGTGCCAAATTAGAAAGAAATCGGAGTATACTTTTTGGGTAGGTTTACTTATGAATTAGTGGCCTATAAGCGGCACTTGGCCGCACTTTTTAGAATATTTTCTTTTGATTTTTGGAGAATCCTCTCGAAGCCATACACCAGATTAAAGATAAGAGAATATACTTTGGTTGCTTACTATACTTCTTTTGCTTGGGCTAATTCGGTCTGACCATGAGCGACCTCTACCGCTGACCGTCTCGTGTCCATCCTCGTCGGTGGAGAAAGAAATGATGCGAAGATCGATCCACGCAGATCGGTGGCGTGTCGGATCGGATCGCCGTGGCGATTTTTCTCGGGGTGTCGCCGTTATGCAACGAAATATCGCGCGGTCGCAGCGACAAATGGCCCTCTTCCACCTCCTCAAACACACGTCGCCTCGCGTAAGGACTATAACGACGCCGAATTAATACGCCGATACCCGCGCGCGAATCGATCGATCTCCGCGATTCTCCCCGGCGACGGCTCGTTTGTAAAATTGCGCTGGAAAATCCCGCGGCGGGAGAGAGGGTCGCGTGCGCGCCATGTATCCTGCCGTGCACACATCCTGCCGAGGAAGATATTCAATTTCCCGAGGCGCGCGCGGCCGGCCATCTCTCGATCGTGTCGACAGATTCGAGAGAGGACGCACGGAAAGCGCGCGTGCGGTAATAACTCGTCGATAAGTAATGGCCGGCTCGGCACAAGCTGCGGGGGTGGCTGGGTGGCTGGGAAGTGGACGTGGGGATCCTCACCGAAGAGGAAGAGACCTCGCACGGTTCTCGGAGCGACGCGACCAGCCGTTGATCTTCCTTCTCCCCCTCCTCCTCGTCCTCCTTCTCCTCCTCTTCCTCTGCCAAACATGGTGAGGATTCTCTTCCGATAAACGCACACCGCGTACCTGTGCGCTACGTGAGTGCGTGAATGCATGCGTGCGTGGGTACGTGCGCGTCGACGCGCACGCGATACATACCGCGGCTCTCATAAATAGTCGATCGAGCCGATCGATCGATCGGCCGACGACGACGTACTTCTGAGAATGACGGAATCCGATCGCCGATCGGATTGAATTGCCGATCGAATCGCACGCTGCCGGCTCGTCGATCGCCCTGAACGCGCGCTCGTTTCCTGCCGCGGCGCTCCTCGCCGCGAGGAGGAGGAGGAAAAGGAAAAGGAGTCCTGTAGAATTTATTTAACCCTGTCGTGTGTTATCGATGAGGTGGATCGCGGCTTTTTCGATCGGACGATGAGGAGGCGGACGGAGTCCGAACCTGAATTTCAGGGGACCGTGGCTGTTACTCCGATTCGCATGGATCGGCTTTTGAGTTCAACGATGAAATTTGAGGAATTTTTTGTGGATCTTTAATCCGGCACAATCTCTGCATAATTGATCTTCGTTGATACGAAAGCCTCGGAATGTAATGCGATGGAAAACTTACTGTCTCGCGCGCTTCAAGCGAAAAGAGATCTCAAGATACATCGTCGTGTACGATCCGAAATCCTCTCTCTTCCATTCTCAAGAGTCTTTGAGGGAACGTTGAATACACTGTTTTCCTGTTCTGTTCTGCGCAGAATGCGTGTACAGAGTGAAAGTGCAAGTGTCATTGCAATGACATGCATTGGAATGACACCAGATAAATTGAATCAAAATAAAAGGAAGTTCTATTACTTTGCAACATTGTTTTGCCTTTAATATAACGTTTGGCGCCTTTCCATGTATTATACATTTGCACTTCCACTCCGCAAAAGCATGTGTAATGCTGTGCAGCCATATAGAAAAACAGTGCAAGCTACGAAATTGTCGGTATCCAGCATTCTCCCAACGGAGATTACTTCTTATGTACTTTACAACATCGACTCTTTATAATTTTGACTCTTGTCACTCGCAAAAAATCATCATATATCCCACGATGCACTAGTCAACCAATTCCTCTACTCATCATCCGCCACCCCCTATGAACATGCAGTGTCCGGCAAGTCTAGGACGAGAGAGAAAAAGAGCCGGGCTCGAGAGAGAAAAAGAGTGAAAGATCTGTCGTCTTGCGCGCGAGAAAAGACACCGGTTCTCCAGGTACCAGGTGGCGCGTGGATAATTGGCCGATCGTTTGCACGTCCGCCATGGATCGGCGTTTGCATACGTTCGCGAGCAAAGAGGGGGACGGCGGGGGCGGCAGAGGGGGACAGCAGAGAAAGGGGATCGACAAGGATCTCTCGATCCTTTCGCGACCGGGCCCGAAGGCCTCCTCAGGCCGGGCTGATCTATGAATGGGACCAGACTACGGGGGAGGTCGACGGTGCCGATTGGCCGAGCTCGGTACCACTCTGGTGCCCGGATCGACCAATCGTCCGTTGGTCTCTCCTCTCGTCGTTCCGGCTCTCTTTCTCTTCATCTCCCTGTCTCTCTTGCTGCCTCTCTCTCGCGCTTCTTTCTTCTCCGCGCGCTCGCCTTCCTATCTCGATACCACCGATGCCACCTCCTGCCCCTTCCTCGGCTTCTTCCTTTTCTCTCGCACCGCGCTTGTGTCGCCGAGGACGCTGCTCGACCCTCGTCGTTGCCTGTGCTCTACCCTCGGGATCCGCGGAATCTACCTCCTCGGCCAATTATGCGTCGGTGGGATTATTGGGAGCAAATTGGGCGATTTGTTGGCGTCCGCTTCTTCTTCCTCTCCCTCTCCCTGCCCGCTCCCGACACCGTGTATCGCTCTCGTCGGGGAATATATTATTGACAGTTTCACGCGTCGCTTGAAATTGGACATGTAGCGATATGACGATATAGAGAGGTAGAGGAAGAGGAAACACGGAAGAATAAGAAGGACAGTGCAGATACGAACGGAGAAAGAGAGAGGATGAAGTGGGGTAGCTGAAAAGTAGCTTTTTTTCTGTCGAGTTGAAACCGTGGGAGAAATGGTGACTGACTCAAGAGACAGAAATGAGATACTGTCATTACCATCACCGTAATTGGTGAGAACTTAATTGGTATGAAACTTTATATTAAAATATTAAATTTCTTTTGATTTTTACTAGAACCATTGTATATTTTTAATTCATCTAATACAAATTGGATATATTTTTTCAAAATTCTTCATAGAAAATTGCAATGAAAAGAGAAGAAATCTAGATATACTTGTTAAACAAAAGCTTACCCTGCACTGCACAGAGGAGGTTAAAATGTAACAGTTCAAAATCAAATAATAACTACACGTAATACAATTATAGCTGGAACCAAGATACAGTGAAATTTTTTATTTAAAAATCTTTTTTTATTTTAAAGGAACTTATCTCTTTTTTGTTGTTCGTATTTCGCGTTTTTCTCTCTTGCTCCTCTTGCCTCGATATCTCGATCCTCGATGGGACGTCCTCGCAACGCGATCGCTCCGCTTGCTCGCCGAGCTCGCTCGTCGCATTGTTTGGAAATCCGCGACGGCCGATCGCTGCCGATATACGCTTTAACCTCTCCTCTTTTTCCTCCTCCTCCGCGTCTCCTTCCTCTTCTTCCTTCGTTCCGATTATTTTTGCTCGTTCTACGGGCCTTCCTGGCCTCCCCGACCCTCTTCCTTTTCTTCTGCGTACCTCTACGCACACGCCTCATCCTTCCCTTGTACGCAATTTGTTCCCTTCGAGCTGGAACGCGGCGAGAGTTCCACCTCGATATCTCCGCGAGTCGTGCCCTCGCCGACTTTGTGCGCTTCTTGCTGCTGCGACCGCTATCAAAGAGGATTGATTAGACGGGACTGGTGGCTGGTGCACTAGCCGCTTCGCGATTGCGGAGTCGCGTCTGCATTGAATGCACGGCGCGAGTATCTTAACGAGTCGCTCTAAATTGTCCTTTATGTTAATTCGCGGAAAATCGTGCGAGATAATCGAGCGATAGAAATCGTTGCACACTCGGAATGCACAAATCTCCATTTATCTCTCCTCCCGCGTCGAGTAACTTCAAACTTCGTCAGTGGTGAGAGGCGAACTTGCGAGTTCGCCAAAATTTGAAATTTTGCAGTTTTCGGTTTTTCGAATTGCGGATTTTATTTTTGTGAATATTTAAAATTAATTCTGTGATATTTTTGACATTTTGGTGATGCGAGATTTGGTCTCGTAGTCTCGTTTTGAAAGCTCTCTGGAATTTAATTATTATACACTGAGAGAAAACAAAAAATTATTTACTCGGTGAGTACTAATAACATATTTACTTAAATCTAAATTCTATTGTTTAAATAATTTGCTTTGTGTGGTTAATTTTTTGAAAATCTAAGGTTTTAAGAAAATGTATGTTTTCTTGTCTTATCTTGCATTAGTAGAGAGAGTTATTAGTACCTAGTGAATAAATATTTTTTTATTTTTTAGATATTATTTTTCTCATATAAAGTCAGTATAAATGTCGTCGCATGTCGAAGCGCCAGTTTGGTCGATCGTCAGTTTTTCGTCGCATCTGAAAAATCGCACAATCTCGCGATTTTTCAGTTCACGACAATAATTCAAAAATTTCAAGGAGGAGCCGCGAGAACGGAAATAATCGGGAAGCGAATTGATGCAACGAGTCCAACGAATATAGTGATGATTCCCTCGGTGTCTCTCGCGCACTTTTTAAATCAGAAAGGTCTCCTCGCGAAGTACCGCGGGACCTTCTCGCGTGCAAGGTCCGCGTCTTTTCGTCTCTCTCCCTCTCTCTCTCTCTCTCTCTCTCTCTCTTTCCTTCCTGATGAAGCCATGCGTCCCCATCGAATGGAGACTCTTTTCCTTCTCTCTCCTGGCCCGGTCGGGAAGGCGAAAGAGAGAGATGCAGAGAGGAGGGTCGACGATAACGAGGCTGTGAGTAAATTTGCTGCCATTAGCCGCGCGAAAATAAAGGACGAGGAAGATATTAAATTAGCGGCGAGCCGCCGCCGGCTTCCTCCTCGTCCTGCGTCCTCAGGGCCGCCTTCGGCGACACTATTGCCTCGTGCAGCAAATTTCACCCCGTTCCCGCCGGCCCTCGAACTTCTCCTAATCAATATAATCAATCTTGCCCCTTGTCCCTTTACGGAATTCGGGGGGAAGCTACGTATCATCGCGCGGCCGTCAATTTGAAGCTTCAATCGAGAGTTATGATTTTTACGTCGATTATCGAGCTTTTATACAAGGATGAAGATTTGAAATTTTTAGGAGAAGATTACGTTCCGCAGCTAGGAAATCATTATCATAATAATTATGAATAATTTCATCGATTGATTAGATTTATTGTTTATCAATGCATAAAAGAACATCAAAGTTTAATTAACAATGAATTTTATCAGTTATCATTAGAAATCGTTTGTGATTTTATTGATTGATTCACCGATCATTTTAGTCAAAGAAAATTTCGATTGATCAATACTACTAACTCAAACTTTCCTAGTTTTCGACGTCATATTTTTGAAATTTCAAAAGCCATCAAGCTATGAAGATTGCACTAGAAAAATTCTGCCACCTCCAAATTACGAGATTCTCGATTTTTTCAGTTGCTTTATTTTTATACTTTCAAGTTATCGTTCACGTCGTTCGGCGAGGACGAGCTGACGGATGACGCGAAAAGTGGCTGGCAGGACGTCGTCACGGGGCGCGTTGTACGCGCGAGAGGAGATCCTCTCGCGGTGACCTCGCATCGCGCCCGATCGCCGAAAGATCTCCGCCGTCGTTGGGGCTTCGGCTCCGGCGACTAACGAGACGTTTTCCCTCCGGTAGATTTATCGAGTCTCGAACGAGCGCGCGAATCGCTTCACTCGAGCCGAGCCGCGGCGAGTCGAGTGGAGTCGAGTCGCGTCGCGTCGCGGCGATTCGCACGTCGCGAACTCGTTTTCGCGCTAATCGTTCGCTGCTCGACACCGATCCCGCGCGATCGCGCGTCCCCAGCGCGCGTTGACACGGCACTGTCACGCGTCCTTCGCGCCGATCGCCGCAGGTCCTTGGCATTTCGTCCTGCTCGCCCGCTCGGGAGAACGCCGCCTGGATCTCGCACGAAATCCGCTTTGAAACGCCGTAGAAATTCGCATGTGAAACGCGAAAATCGCGTCCTACGGCATTCCCCTCTGCTAAGCAATCGCAAACCCATTAATTATCTGAGGTATTTAAAGGGATTTGTGTAACCTTCGTGTCAATCTTTAATTTCGTACGATGAGAAATGCATCATTTAAAGTGAGGGAGAAATAATAGGAGATAATAAAACTATTAATTGTCTAATCAACGGAAGATCACATTGATTTTTTATTTTGCACAACAAGTCCGTCATGTTTCAAAAGAGGGAGAAAAAAAGTATACACTGAGGGAAAAATTATATTAAAATCAAACAAATATTTCCTTGATGGGTGCCATTAACATATTTACTTAGATCTACATTCTCTTTGTTTAAACTAAATATTGTTTATTTAAATCAGGTAAACAATATTTGATTTAAATAAAGAGAATGTAGATTTAAGTAAATATATTAATGGCACCTATTAAGGAAATATTTGTTGATTTTAATATAATTTTTCTCTCAGTGTACGGCGCGGTATGCGTGTGAAAAACAGATCTCTTCGGAAATTCTGAAATAAATTAACAGGAGACAAAAATTAACAAGAGATCGCAAAAATCATAAAGAGAAAGAAGAAGAGAGAAATATGTTGTTAAACAAAAATGAAGCATTCGCGATATCTTTCAGCCAAGCTGTAAAAATCTATGAACGGATATCCATAAATATTTTGCCTCCATAAAGAAGCGGGGAAAGTGGAAAAGAAGAAAATAAGAAGAGAGCGAGAGAGAGAGAGAGAGAGATAGGGAGAAAGAGAGAGAAGACCAGAAGGGCGGAAGGAAACAATGTGGTCTTTGTATGCAACGCACATCGCGCGGGGTCGGACGGTGTTCTACGGGGGTGTGTGGAGGGCAGTAAAGTGGCCGAGTCAAAGGGATCGTAATCGGGCCGGCGCGAAAAAGCGGCCGAGCGCGCGAGTAAAAAGAATAATAATCTCCTCCTGGAAAGGCGGCTCGCCCGCTCTCTCACTCGAGTAAAACGGCAGTCGGCCAGCGTGGCGTGATAACCCTTTCGTTATCGGGCCCTGTGGGGCGGTGGGGTTGAATAGAGAGCGAACGGGGGGGGGACGCGAGCGGGCAAGCGGGGGGCTTAGCGGCGAACCCAGGCCGATCCCAGACCGTGATAACGGCTCGATGTCGTGATAACTCACACTCTACATTATAATACACAAGCGCCTCGAACGAACGAACGAACGAACGAACGAAGCCGACGTTGCTGTTGTCGCTGATGGCGATGGTGGCGATGGTGGCGATGGTGGAGAAAGAGAGGGAGAGAAAGAGAGAGGAAAGTGGACGGACCCTGTAGCGGGTACAGGGTGATTAAAAAGTATCTCGCTGTCGATCGTTGAATAGTTGGCGCTTCATGGAAAATATTACTTCGGAGAGAACATCGTCGCGAAGAAGAAGACGTTGTTTTGGCACTTGATCGCTTGGATCTCGGAGGTTTAGCATCATGGAACTGGGAGTTGTTGCCGCGTTCATAAAATTCGGACGAATTTAAGGACTCGCGAACTCGACAATCTCTGGCAACTCGCGAACCGAAGTACTTGAGAATTTCGGGAATTTGCTCTTCGAAACTTCGCCACTGCGGATTCTTGAGACTAAAGCTTGATCTATAATGTGTTATTTCTGTTTTTCTTTATCTCTTTCTGACTCAAGCGAAGCTTAAACCTTAAACTAAAAAAAGACAGAAAACAAGAAACAGGAAGCAAAGAACACATTGTAGATCAGGCTTAAAACTTCGGAACTCCGAGCTCTTCGAACCTGCACATTTTGGCACTCGCGAATATCGGAGCGAAGTACTTGAATTTTCGTCCGAGATCCCAAAGTCTAAAATATAAGAAACCCGAGAAGTCCATCACAGCAATTTGCAGTTACGGGAACATCTCTCGCTCAGTTTCCGTTTACGATTAAGAAGATGATCCAGACAGAACCCCTTTCGCGCAGTTCTTCGCGGATCTCCTGTCGCGATGTAGCAGCCAGCGTAATTGTTCCGCGATATTTTCGACGACAGGCTGTCGCCTCGCGCATACACGCACACGCGAGCTCTCTCTCTCTCTCTCTCTCTCTCTCTCTCTCTCTCGCTCTCGCTCTCGCTCTCGCATTCGTACTGGTGGCTGAAAGTGACCAGTGGTGGCTTTCGTGTCTCACAGATTACCGCGAAACGGTGGTCCACATCGTGAATGTCGCGAGAGAGCGTTTCACAGCGAGAGGTGTGCGACAACGCCGAGCGGCTCCGCAGAGGCAGAGCGCGGCTTTCCGGAGGAGAGGGTTTTGCGGCGAGACTCGAACGCTGGACCCGTTTGATAACGGCCGCCAGCCACGTATCTTGGAGCCTGCAGGCTTTATTATAAACCCCCAACCACCGCCGTGCCGCCCGCTCCCGACCCTTTCCGCCTTCTTCGGTCCACACGGCGCAAGGGCCGTTCTCGCTCTTTCGCTCCTTGCCGCGCGGGCCGCCAGCACGAAATGCCAGCTTAATCCCGTTGATAGAAATATACCGCGGGAGTTATGACCGCCTGCGAAGGGTATTTCGCGGGCGCTCGCGAATGCTCGAGGGTGTGTGTCGCTGTCGCTTGCCTGCCTGCCTGCCTGCCTGCCTACGCGGTCGCGCCTGACATTTAAAGGCGAGAACTTGCGAAATTGCGAAGCGCGAGGGCCTCGAATTTTTTAGGTTTCCTTTTCGCAAAGATCCTCCACAGTGTCGAGGATCTGAGGATCCTCTGAAAATCGAGTGCTTCTCGGAGATCACTGAGCATGAAGCTTAACAATCACGCGGATTTAAATCCGTCTATAGTTCCTCTGCATAATAATGTTGATAATAATCTCGTTCTAGATACTTCTTTCATATTTACATATATGAATATAAGAATCTAAAACTAAATGAGATTTAAAATTGAATGAAATAAAAATTCAATAATTAAGTTGATTTAATTTGAATAAAATCGTGGAAAGGAAAGTTGCAAAAGTATATACATCATATCCAAAACACTACAGCGATGAAATAGAGTGGAACAATGCAGAAAATCTGATACAGCACTAGCAAGTGTTATAGTGCCAATAATACAAAAATCATTTCAATAATTAAGAAAGATCATGAAATTCATGTCTCGAGAAAGAGTATAATAATTCAAAAATACCAAAAATCTCAACTGGAGACGAAACTCTGAACCCTGAACCTTCCTGTCTAACTTACTATCTTCGTGACGGATGATTTTCACTATGATTGGATCAACCGCGATCCAACGGATTCAATCAAAAATCATCGCGTTTACCGGGGAAAGTGCGCGCGAAGAGGAGGCAGAAGAGGAGGAAACTGTGGGACGTGGAAGGTGATCAGATAGAAAGGATCGCTCCCAGAGAGAGAGAGAGAGAGAGAGAGAGAGAGAGAGAGAGAGAGAGAGACAAAAGCACTGGTGGGATTCGAACGGACGGGGGGAAAGGAAGGGTAGGTGTTGGGGGGCTGTGCGCCTCTCGCGAGAGAGACTGTACGATGGTGGGACCTCTTTATCGTGATCCCCGTCCTGCAGCTCAGCTCCTCATTAGCTCGGCCGCTCATCAATCACTCGTCCACGACCACCGTCTCGCAAAGTCTCTCGGCCCCCATATCGCCGCAGTCTGGATACCCCTCGAGGGCTATCTCGAGGCCGCCGATGGCCCACGAAGTGAAGAGAGCGGGATCGAGGAGAGAGACGGAGAGAAGGAGAGGGAGCGCGAGAGTAAACGCGTTTATTTATGCTCTAGGATTTGAGCGATCCTCCAGGAGTATCCGTCGATAGGCGAGGAAAGTTGACGAAGACGAAGCAGATGTTTAGGACAAAATAGTACGTTGTTGAAGAGCTGTTAATTTCAGAAAGACAAGCCCAAAGTGGAACACCGATAAAATGCAATCAGTCGCGTCGCGGTGCGCGCAAGAGGAGAGAAGGAAGAAAAATCGATGGGTCTGGAAGTAGCAGATTGGCGATCGAGTTTGTTATCAACGAAAAAGATTCGCGTTCAAGCTATTGATAGTTGACGTTGCGAATAGGAGAGATCCTATTTCTGGGATCAGAAAAAAAGACATGGAAGGAGAGATAAAGGAACGAGAGCGAGAGGAAGACCCTTTCGTATGTATGTCGAGCAACAAGCCGGAGTTGTCTCCTTTCTCCATCTTGATCCGCCTCATTCCCCTGCTTCTTTTTCCCCTTTATCTCTCCCTCTCTCGTTTCTCTTCTTGTTCTTCTTCGGAGGCAACGAGGGAGCGCCGAGAAAGAGTTCCGGTGTCCCAATATTTGGACTGTCGATCGCGGACCTGTCCCTACTCCGAGATCCGATCGACGAGGGACCACTCGAGGCCCCCCGAGCACACAGGCCCCTACCCTGCGCACCTTTGGAAGATCGATCGTGATATCCTCTCCCGTGAAAGGACTCGTGCGCACACGGGATGTTTCGTAAGCCGCAGGAGCGTACTCGGCGTGCTCGCGATCGAATTCGTCTCTGCGAAAATTTTACCTGAGATGTGAATATGTATAATAAAAAAAAAAAAAACGTAAAAGAAGAAGCAGAAGTTTCTTCCTGGAAAGATTACATAATTGTTAAACCAAAGTAAAACTATTGTATGCATGAGAGAACAGATACGTAAATATTATTATAACTCGGTGAGAAACCGACGAGCGGACCGCGTTTTCGAAGGCATGTTGGAGTGGAGGAAGAAAAAGAAGAGAACACTTCGCGCTTTTCACGCTCGGCGAGATAACGTCGCACGGAAATTATCGTCGCGCGGGAATTATCATCGGCTCGCCGTCTCCAGCGAGTCGATGCTCGGTGAGATAATGAAGTATCTTCGCGACGGAGGGAGAGAGCGAGGAAGAGAGCAAGAGACAGAGAGAGAAAGAGAGAGAGAGGGACGCGGTTAATCTTCGGCGGCGGTGCTCATATAGCTCGATATTGTTTAACTTGGCTCGTTATCGCGAGATGCACTCTATAGCCATCTCTCCAGGGGTGGAAGATAGCGCGCACCTTCGAACCCTGTCCTCTCTTCTCTCCGACCTCGCTCCCTCTCTGCCGCTCGCCCCGCTCAACCCCTTCCCACCTCTCACACCACCCCCGACGTTCGCTCTCTCGTTCCAGCGAGTGCCGAAGAAGGGGTTGGGGTTTGGAAGGGAGCTGCATCCAGCTGATAACACCTCCTGGACTGATAACGAGCCGGCCAGGCTCTCGTCCTACGTACAACCCTCCTCCACCACCGCCACCACCACCATCGCCCTCCCGCCGCGTCGCTCTGCCTGTTTCTCGAACGTCGCGAATCCCCTGCGAGAACTTCCGGCGGAAATTAGCGTGACGAATTCGTAATAATAATTGCGATCGTGTGCACTTTGCGCCTTCGAAGAGTCTCTCTTACTGTACCGGCTCTTCTTTTGCTTTTACGTTCTCTTGTCATATTTTTTCTTCATTTGATTACAAGGTGTTTGGCGATTCAAGGTCAAACGTTCACGCGCAGGTAGAACTGATCAAGTTGAACGAGACAGTCATGTGCCATTTGGCAAAGTTCGCAAGAGTTATTCAAGAATTAATTAGACAATGTGAGTGAATGAGCGAGCAGGAAATTATAGGGCGGATCCTGCCCGCTATGTGTAAAGAAAATGTGACTTTCAAACTGTTAGAAAAAACATCTCACTTCCTAGTATCGCTTAGTAATGGTGAACATCAGCTTTATCGAGAGCTGCTGCCGCGTGTGACACGTCGCGTACTGCGTTTCTCCGCCTCTCGCTATCAGCTGATTACTCACTGTTGCTAAGAGATCTTAAACACTTTTTGTGCTAGAAGCCATTCTTCTTTAGACACGTCCGTAGCACAGACTTTTGTATAATACTAGACTGCAGACTCAGACTCACAAGGGAACATAGGCAACCCGAAAATTCAGAAAATTCTGAAACATTGCGTGCAAGTAAAATAGTACATCCATAACATAAAACTATTTTTTGTTTCTGCTAAATTTTGATTTAAAATAATTTATTAAATATTTAATTTTATAATTTTATAATTTTATAATTTTATAATTTTATAATTTTATAATTTTATAATTTTATAATTTTATAATTTTATAATTTTATAATTTTATAATTTTATAATTTTATAATTTTATAATTTTATAATTTTATAATTTTATAATTTTATAATTTTATAATTTTATAATTTTATAATTTTATAATTTTATAATTTTATAATTTTATAATTTTATAATTTTATAATTTTATAATTTTATAATTTTATAATTTTATAATTTTATAATTTTATAATTTTATAATTTTATAATTTTATAATTTTATAATTTTATAATTTTATAATTTTATAATTTTATAATTTTATAATTTTATAATTTTATAATTTTATAATTTTATAATTTTATAATTTTATAATTTTATAATTTTATAATTTTATAATTTTATAATTTTATAATTTTATAATTTTATAATTTTATAATTTTATAATTTTATAATTTTATAATTTTATAATTTTATAATTTTATAATTTTATAATTTTATAATTTTATAATTTTATAATTTTATAATTTTATAATTTTATAATTTTATAATTTTATAATTTTATAATTTTATAATTTTATAATTTTATAATTTTATAATTTTATAATTTTATAATTTTATAATTTTATAATTTTATAATTTTATAATTTTATAATTTTATAATTTTATAATTTTATAATTTTAATAATTTTATAATAATTAATTTCGAGGTAAAACTATCTCTCGAAAAAACATAACATTTTTATTTTTAGCAAATATTTCCTAAGATATAATACATATGAAAAAATAGTTTATATAAAAATGATAGAATATTTTATACTCTTTGCAACGGTGTATGCAAATTTTATAAAAACGAAAAATTTTTTAACTCGCCTTTCCCCACTCATTGGTTTCGGGGGATGGTTTCACCCCCTTAAATCGAAATTTAGCAGAAACAAGAAATAGTTTTATATTATGGATGTACTACCCTACTTGCACACAATGTTTCAGAATTTTCTGAATTTTCGGGTTGCCTATGTTTCCTTGTCAGTACATAACTTCGAAAAATATGTACAGAAATCTCGCGCATTCGCCTATCTGGTGGCCCAACATTTACAATGTAGCATCTCGTTTTAGGCATTATTGCACTCTGATGTAGGTACATAATTGATCAATCACTTTGTTTTACAAATTTTTTACTGTAACGTATTTCACTCTGACGTTTTTCACTATATATGTACACAAATTTTAAGCAGGCGGCATCGGCCATATTACATTTATATCCTATCTTCTTCTGGACTACCAGTTTCAGCCATACGCAGATGTCCTTTTTCTCGTGCGCGATACATACTTTTCGGAGTCAATTTTACATAGCACTATATAAGGGAATTAGCAATCTAATAATTATATAGAAGTCTGTGATCCATAAAGTCCGTGCTGCTGCTTTCTATATGCTCATTTTTTTATATTACTAAATCAATTGCTTAATAACTATTAGGGAATTTGCAAGATGGCACATAACTTTCCTGTTCATTTATATCGTTTTGCGAATTTATTCGAGTTCATTCATTTTGCCTTTGAATATCGGACAGCCGGCATCTGATCGAAAAATGTACAAGCATGTATGGAATACAAGAAGGGCATGGTGGACACAAAGCGTCTTCCGTGCGAATTCCATCAGAGGAGTCTAAGACTTTGCGCGAGGCAGACGCGTCCCTGAATTTAAAAATAGCTCCTTCAACGTCGACACATTGAATCATCGCTCCTCTCGAAGAACCATCGAAAATCAAAAGGTATTTCAATGAACGTCCAACGAAATTTACAAAAAACTACCCAAATTCCCAAAATTCATTCCTGGTCTAAGTTTTAGTCCTGTTTTCAATATGAACTTTTCAATATCTGTATATCCTAAAGAATCATGTTTAATATACATAAAGTGTGAAAATAAAGTCCTGCTTAACAGCAGAGAATGTACAAAATGTCAGTTGCGGTTTTAAGGAGGAGTACCTGGCAAAGCTAATAAGCTAAATAGAATCAAAAGAGCTTAGTATAGATTTTAGAGTATTAAAATAGATGTTAAATAAGATACTGAGGTCGAAAATAGGATAAAAATTTCGACTCGGGATCGTTATTGAAAGCTGGTCGAAATGAATCGCGGTAGTTCCGACTGCTTCGTCCTGGATCATCATTGAGGAGCCTGATTCCTGCCTCGTAACCGGATCAATCGTTCGTCTCGCTCAGATGCATCGCTCGAGAGTGCATTCCTTGAACCACCGAGAAAAGCCCTTCTCCCCGCCCGTCCTAATCAGCCGTCTTATCGACTCTATCCGTCTCAAAAGAGGCGGAGATATTCAGTCGAGTGTCTGGACGCCTGCAAGAGTTGGCCGCCGTCGCCGTCGAGGCAGTCGCTGCCGACGTCGCCGCCGCCTCCGATAAGAGACGCGCCATGAGATATCTGGACCCGGCACAATGCGTCCGTTGTGCATCCACCTCGCGCGAGATTTCGAATAAGCGAGTCGCGAGATGCGCTCGATACCCGACACGGAAATACTTTCCGCGAACGCGCCGCTCCGGAGAACGAAGGAGGTTCTCCGAGCGAGGGATTTTTGCAGCCGACCTCTCGCGTCTGCCGCGCGATTCATCAGTCGCGGATCGACTGATCCGACCGATTCGACGAAAGCGAACGCGACGGGGCCACGCTCGCAGGATGACTTGCGAAATGAGAGGCGCGTTCGCGGCGAAAGATAGATAAGGCAGATAGGCAAATTAAATGTAATCGATCCCGAGGTAGCACGGCGTCGGGAAAGAGCCGACGGACGTGGAGAGTTAATGATATCCTCAAGGAATTCAAGGAAGGTAGGACGCGTCGTGACAGTAGGGGACTGTCATCTTATGAATCCGCCTTCGACAGGCGAGGATTAATTAACGCCAAGCGCGGACAAGATAATTCTCAAATTGGTAACGCGTGTCGCCCTCGACGAGGCAAGGAGCTGAAGACGAGAGAGAAAGACGCGGATAAGACGATAGATGATTCTACGGTCAGTGAATTCTAGATCACACTAGCAGAATCTTCAGAGTAGAAGGCTGAGGCAAGTTGACCTAGAGTTCTTCAGAATTTCAAACTTATAATTTTTCAGGTAATTACGGAGACAACCTTCCTTTTTTTATCCCTAATGATGACCCCGTAAACTGTACATTTTGTTCTATAATAACCGGAAATCCGGTCAAATTGTTCAGCAACGCGGGATAAGAAGGCTACATATCAAATATGTGCCGATTGGCAGTTTCAGGGTCTCCGCGAGTAGTCCATAAACTCGATTTCAATCACTTCATGAATGAAAATTGCTTTTATTACCTGAAACAGCGTACATCATACACTTGCAGGAAACTTCACTCTAACTAGTCTAACACGTCACTGAAGTTTATTCAAGCGCGATGGATGGAGAACATTAACACGAAATGCCGAGACGCTCGAGAACGTGCTCGACCGCTCCAAGATCAGTTCTTTCCACTTTGTAACTGTAATGTCACTCCCATTTCAATGAAATTCAGGAAGAAGTATCTACGTTTTAAAAGGAACATCTTGCGATTTTGTCTCCGCTGTGGCGCTCTCGCGATGAAGACATAAGCGAAACGCACGGACAACATGCCTCTTAGACCCTGTGACAACTAGCCCCGGGCTCCCCCTACTCCTTGATCTTGAAGTGATTGAGCGAGCAGTCAAATTTCGCAAAGCGAGGACTGAAAATGCCGATCTCTAGTCGCGAGAAACGATGATCGTGGCGAAGATCGATCGACATCGACCCCTCCCGACGAGGAGGTCGTTGCGCATTCTTCACGCGCGCGTCTTTCGAAAGCGCTGCTCGTTACCACCGTCGTTACTGCCGAATACTTCCCAGGTAGATGCGCGAGACCTCCCGGTTCTCACTTGGGATCGCATTATCGTTGAGAACCGATGGACGAGCTGCGCGATGAATCATCGCTTGGTTATTCCCCGACCGCGGCCGCGCGCGCGATATATA
>NW_022639526.1:658263-680091 GCF_010583005.1 Odontomachus brunneus | reverse complement strand
ACAAAAAAAAAATATAAAATGAAATCTAATTTTTACGAAATTTGTGCTACAATATTTTTTCCCTGCACAAAATGTCTTTATTCTCAAAATTCTTCGTTCCGACAATGAAAGCTCAAATTGAAATTACGCTAATCCGGTTAGCAAAACTGATTGACCCAAAAACGTATTCTCGCCGAATACAATATTAAAGCGCACGACTAACGCGTCCAAGATTTACAACTTCTTGCTATGCTCTAAGTATGTAATCCTCTTCTCATCTGCTCATCTCCTCAGTTGAATTTCGGAACAACAATCGAGTGGAGAATGTTCAGAAGATCCGCGATTTGAAACAGCTTCGCACACGTGGAGCGTCTCTTCTTGTCAGGGGAAAATAATTTTGGCACGAGGGAAGAGCGTCAAAGTGTGTGTTGAAGGGTCGCGTAGAGCGCGCAGACATTTCGCGGCGCGTAAAGCAACGGCGCGGCGCGCGCTCGATTCCGCTTCGGTCGCCGTTTTTCTCCGGACGACGGGCAAAATCGTTTCCGAGCGGTGGGTTTAAAGTTCGTCCAGGTCTCTCTCTCTCTCTCTCTCTCTCTCTCTCTCTCTCTCTCTCTCTCTCTCTCTCTTTCTCAAAAGAGAAGAAGAGAGAGAGACACGATTAGAATCCTTCTTTTCTGCCCTGGCCCGTGGCGGGTACGTGGCCAGGGAAGATATCGGCCGATTTATCGGTCTATTTTTGTGCCGAAGCCTCGGGGCCATTGCTTTTCCGTATTGCGCTCCGTCGCGCTCATCGCGCCGATACATCATAATCGAAGTCGCGTATCTGCTCTCGCAGCCTCGATTCAGCGCGCGAGGATAAATGCGATTGCGCTCGTGTGCGCGAGCGAGCGATCTCGCGCACGTGGAGAAGGAGGAAGAAAGAAAGAACGGAGAGAGAGAGAGAGAGAGAGAGAGAGAAAGAGAGAGAGAGAGAGAAAAAGAAGATCCACGTGCGCGCCGGCGGACAGCCTTGATGAAGGCGCGACCGAGATACATAAACGTCGTATCCGTTGCGCCGCGTCCACGTTCCAGAAATTCCGATCGCGTGTCGCGTTGGGCGCATCGCGGGTACATCGCATGGGAGGACCTCGCTGAGATTCCCCGTCGTCGGGGGTATTCGAAATATTGGACTTCGGGGGACGCTGCGTTCGGGAGAATTGACGATTTCACGAGGGAACTCGCGCGTCCGTACGGAAGTTCGGCAGCCTGGGAACGACGGAACTTGCTCGCAGAGTTTTGGAGCTCGCCGAGAAGTTGCGGGCAGGGGAAGGAGAACGGGAGGACCGAGAAAGGGTTGTTCGCATTCTCGGGGCGTCGGAGCCTTCGGGCAGCTCGCGATTATCGATATTTCGGGATCGTGGATTTCCGCGGCGTGGACACCTGAGGGATGACTCGCGGCTCTCAGTAAGTCTTGAGAGCGTAGACAGGATCAGGATGAATGGAGTGTTTTGGATTTCATTTGGACATCCTTGTCGCTCTCCCAGGATCTCTTTGATTGATTCGACACGTATTAGTATTCGGCGAATTAGTGTAAATCGTGTATATTCAGTGTATGTTGAAAGTTCTCTCTCTTTGGGAAATCTATATTTTCTGAGAGTTTAAATATTCATATTTTTAGAAACCAAAACAATAAGAATATTCAGACTTAGATACATGTCCAGGCATTGGTACTTTTACCTTAAATATTTCAATCGATTGAGCTTGAGTAAATTTTTCTCTTTGATGGGGTTGACCAGTTTCGAGTAAAAATGTTCACTTGATGGTGTAAAATGGAGAATTTACTTTACAAAAAGTCACTTAAATTCGAACGATGTGTTGTCAGGACTTTGAAAAGAATTTAGGATTCCTTTGTTTTTACAATGAGAATATGTGAATAAGAACATTGACCCTCACACGCCCCTTATTTTCTCCGCATGACAAGTTTTTCCTTTCACGATTATTCTTTATAACATAATTTAAAGTTTTTAAAATCTCCGAGTGTTGACTTCTATTACTAGTTGTCTCATCAGTCGCTTAATTTTTGTTATTAATGTTCTATATCTCCACAATTACTACTTACTCACTACCACGATCTCTCAGGTTAGTTAACGCTTGTGACCGATACGTGCTCGAACGACGTTCACATCCTCGTGGATCTCTCTCGTGCATGGAAAGTTGAACGACACCTCTGTCCAAAGGGTCAGTCCTCCGCCTTCGGTTCTCCATTAGACTGACGGATGGTCCTCGATTAGGCTTTCGCGATAACGAACGAGCACCAACCACGAAGAGCTGAAAAAGGCTTGAACGGAGAAAAAGGAGAGACGATAGAGCAGCGAGAGAATAAAGACCCGTCGAGGAAATGTTTATTATACTCCTGTAAATCGTAAATTGTGCCAAAGTCAGATATCCTTGCTCGCAATCGCGAGTTGCGAAATTTTGCGGGTATTTCGAAGTGTCTCACGCACGATTACCGGATGTTATCAAAGCACAGACTCAGCCAAAATAAATATTTCAAATAAAGGAGTCTTCTTTTCGCGAAAGTGCAAAAATCCCGCGATTATATTCATATATATATATATATATATATTCTGAATACCTTTCTTTTTTTGTACTAACAATCAATCTACAATTTACATAAGTTTTAAAGTAATTTATTGATTGTCAGAGCAAGAAGAACGCGTTCGAGATATTTTAGAAGTGTGCTTAATCGACTGTAAATTGCAAATGTCACCTTCTAGATATATCTCTTGATTTCGACGTACTCTGTTACAATTTTGGATATTCATTGCCTCGTTTCTGACATTATTGATCAAGAGTCCCCCGGCGAGTGTACAGCCAGAGGGATCTTTAAACACCTCTTCCTCTCCACGATGCCTTCGCGATACTCGTTCGCGCGTCCTCTCGATCGACAGCGGCCTGAAATAAGTGCGCGTCGCAAGAAGAGGACGCTCTTCGCGGCGTAAAGCATAAGCGGTAACGAGCGCCGATATCGCTCGCGTATCGGAAATAATTACTTTCGCTGTATCTCGCTTCGACGGGGAAGAAGACGAAAGACGGTGGGGGCGTGCGGGGGTATAAGTAAGTATAAGTGACTTCGCCACACGGTCCCCAGATAATGCCCAGGGCCACCTTCCAGGGATCAGTATTTATTGTGACGCGATCGAGATAGCGGTCACGGTACGCCCCTGGGATACCTGGCTGCCTCCACTCGCACGAATTATGGTTTTCAATATGACGACAGTTCCGTATCTCTCTCCTGGCGAACTCGCCCTCTTCTCCTCCTGCTCTCTCTCCTCCTCCTTCTCTTCTTCGCGCCGTCTTTTCACCCCTTCTCCTCGGTGTGTCTCTCTCGCTCTTTCTGCCATAGCCTCGTAGAGATACGGCCTCGTCCGTGGAGAGCTCGTAAAGTCTCTAAAAGGCTCCGTGATTTTTCGCCGTCTGTGCGCCAAAAGACAGTCGCGATTTAAGGTAGCGCCAAATGCAAAATCGCCGAGCCCCTCCACGAAGCCGCCGGACGTTTCTATTTAGCGGAGTTTATCGCAGATGGATCCGAGATCGGGAGTGGATTTGCTTGTGCCCGAGATGTCCACGGAGATATCTCTCATTAACTCCTCTCCCTCTCTCTCTCTTTCTCTCTCTTTCTCTCTCTTTCCCTCTCTCGTGCAGAACCCTCTTCTCCGAACCAATCGGAAAAAGATTTATTCACAATTGCGTGGGACAAAAAATACACTCACATGTAACTTCATCGTAAAAGTGATCGTTTGGAAATTACACGTGTATCTCCCTTGTGTGTGTTGTGGTGAGAGATCTCGTAAAGATTAAATATTAATCAAACGTAATTGTGGAGTAAAATTACTCCAAGAAATAGCGAATATTTAATAACTTCGATATATTCTATTTAGATTTTATAATTAGAAAGAAAGTTATATCGATAGGTCTGAAAAAAGAAGAGGAGAGCGCAAAAAAGGAGAAGAAGAAGAAGAGGCAAATAGATCCATAAAAGGGCGAGTGGGATTCGTTCGGGGTACAGTAGGGAGAGAAGGGGTGGTCGATTGAAAATTTGTCGAATTTCCCGACGATAGCGGCGGCCGGAAGAGCGACGCCGACGAACGACGGGAAAGTCGTAAACGTAATCGTGCTTTTTCAGGCGCCGCCACTAAACTACGCTGCCTTCAGGAGCGCCGCTTAAAATATTTTTACAGCGCTCGCTCTTTCAGCGCCGCGATACTTTGCGCTTACATACTGCCGGTCCTTTTCCCTCCCCGTTCTGTCTCTCTTTTAAATCTCGAGCTCTCAGCTCGAAATTATACGTTCGCCGCTGCGTTAAACCGTAAACTACCCCCCAAATCTCCACCACGCGATCTCTGATCGTCCGTGGAGAATCTAATCTCGCAGCGGAATAAAAGTTCTCTGTCTCCCGCTCGCTTCTCGCCGCTTTACGTGTGCGTGCTTACGCCTCTCTTGTTAAACTCGAAAAAAATATTGTATATATATATTAAAATGTGGGAGTAGAGAAATTTAAAATTGAAATTGGACGTTTCTGTTTACGCGATGCATTTTTCATGAATGGATTTCGCTTATCGCCACGACTTGTCGCGCGCGATCGTGTCTTCCTTTAATAATGTTTCTGGTAACCATTTTCTATTTTCGCAAGCGTTATTTGTCACAGCCTTATGTTTATTTATGTTTTTGATTGAATCCATATTGAAGGGATCAACTTTTTTAATTATTATCTGATCATGGAATTAGTTAATATTTCTACTTGGATCGTCACGAGCGCGCACACACACACACACACACTTGGTGTTCTCGAATATTTATATAATTCCTAAGATTATTGCAAACGTGTTAAGCATAGTAATTTTTGCTTAAGGAGGATTCAATTTCGATATGTTAAATAAATCATTCTCCTTTTTCTTATTTTTGCATCCTTTCATTCTCTCTCTCTCTCTCTGCTCTCGCACAACCACACACACAACCACGCACTCTCTCGTTCTATCCCTCTGCCTGTTAAATAAACTCTCTCGCTCTCTCACTACACGAAGCTCTTTTCTTTCTCGCGATCTCCGTTCCTCCGGGTCGGTTCAAAGTTTCGCGATAAAATCCGTGATAGCGCGTCAGGGGGCGATAGATGAGCAAAAGGGGAGATAGCCTTTGGTGCAGCAACGAGAGGAAGGAGAGAAAGAGAGAGGGAAAGAGAGAGAAAGGGGGCAGAGGGAGAAAGAGACGGAAGGTGTGGTGAGAAAGAGAGAGAGAGAAAGAGAAGACACGAGCTTGTGAGAGGACAAGATAAGCTCGATTATGATCCCCGGTGGTTAAAGTCGAAGTTTTTACGGTAGATAAGCCGGCACGAATGGCTTGCGCGAGATAAAGGTGAGCCGCCCACCTTTCTCCTTCGCCCGCCACCGTTCTCGTGTCACGGAGCGCGCCATTTTTCTTAATAAGGCCCTTTGAGTCTGACCCGCTCAACCCGCGATATTGTGGTTGTACAGAATCGTTGACGAAGCCAGTCTCCTTAAATTAAATAATGGATACGCGTCCACTCACTTCTATTTTCATCTAGCGGAATAACTGTGCGTCGATAAATATACGTGTAATACATATTTAATTAATGTATGATCAATGACGATTAACGACCCGAGAAAGAAGAGAAAATAATCAATGGAAATCTAGGATGCGATTTTACGTTTCGAGCATAGGTAATTTGCCCACGAAAAGAGACACCGCAACGAGTAGAATTGTGCACCTCCACCCCCACGCGATTAATCGAAGAGAAGTTTCAAATCAATCTCAATTGCGCCTGATAATTTTGCATTCCGAGGTTTCGTCTCTCTCACGACTACATTAGCTCTCTCGAAGAGCCGCAGCGAGTAAAATTTTCCCGCAGTCTCCTGTTCATCGCTTCGCGCCACCCTTCTCGTCTTCCGGCCTCCTCGGGATTGAGCGATTCCGCCACCCTTGGTGCGCATCGAGCGACCCCGAGGGGGATAGTCGACGCGCGCCCGCCGACCATCTCACGGTTATGGTCGCGGATGTAAACGAACGTACGTGCCGGCCGCATCCGCATACATAATGCAAGGTGCGCCGGAGATATAATTTTTACGATGTACAGCAGCCGAGAGCCACCCCTCCTTCTTACACCCCTTCTCCCAACACCCCTTCCGCGCAATGGCGATGCACCCTGTAAGCGGCTGTAAATTGAATAACGCCTCGACAGGATTTATGTAACGGCCACTGAAACCGGAGGTGGCGGCGGCTTTTACGCGGAGAGGGAGGCCGGTGACCTCACGGATCAGCGGAAGGGTGTCCCGGCTCAGGCGGAAACAACCCTCTCGGCGAATATTCTTGTTAACACTTGCTCTTCCGTCTCTGGGATCTCGCGTCTCATCCTTGAGCTGATGATCATAAAAAGAATCTTGGAAGTCACTTTTCAACCTCTCATCAACCTCTTCTCGATTGTTTGCGAGTATTTCGCGAAGAAACATTTGGGGAATATATCGGGAATGCATTTACACACATATATAGTTTCTAATTTCGTAAATTTAATCCCTTATTTGTCTCCTGAGAAAACAGAGACATCAGAAGATGAGTTATTGGTAAATTGTGTGTCATATAGATCATTACAAGACAATTAAAATATATAAAAGCTGTTAATAATAAAAAAAAAATAGCCAGAACTCTCTCTTCAGAAATCACATCTGGAATATCTCACTGTGCAAATTTAGTACAAATTAAATGTGCATATATTTTCTTTTTTTTTAATAATGTATATGCTTAGCAAATTATGAGCTAAGTGAAAAAAGGAACTACGCATATATTTCACTGATATACGCTTTTCTCGCGGAGTAATTATCGGAACACCTCGTATCGTCTTCGGCACGCTTGCAATTCATGAGCTTGGCGAGTATCCTCTTGTTAGCACATAATGCCACGTGCGATGCCGTGCGTCACAGCTGTTTCATAAATAAAATAACGTCCTCACTCGCATAATCACGCGCGCACGCGGCGAGACGACGAGCGAACGTAACGAGTATGAGAGACGAAAGGACGGACGGAGTCGGCGTTCGCCGGTCCGCTGGGACAGGACGAGGGTTCCCGTGGAAGTCACGAAGCGCTCGTAATCTGGGAAGCCCCCGTACGCGCGTCCAGCCACGTCCCTTCGATAATGTTCTCTTCCCCCTTCGTTCCCTCCGATTCGTATCCGCGGGAATATTTCACTTTTACCGCGGAAATTCGCTGGCGCGGAACAGGATCACGCGCTTGATCAAAAGCGATTTCTGATAACGGGCGCTTTGCGCGCGGAACGACTTCGATCGGTTTCCTCTGTCAGCCGTGGCAGCGTGTGGAAAATTAATTCCGAGCGTCGTCACGGTGATAAGAGATTTATCTACTTCTGATTTGCCTCTTTCTCTTGTAGGAAATTTAAATTGCGCGTCTAATTGCGTTCGCATATTTTACACGTCTCTCTCTCTCTCTTTCTCTCTTGAAATTAAAATACAGATAAGGAACTATAATTGATATAGGATTGATTGCTATCTACAAGAGGAGGATGCGAGATTCCCAAATATATTTTTTTTACGGAGGCATCCTCTTTTCTTTTTTATATACTTACATATTAATTATTTGATAATTTCATGATATATTAGTTGTAACATGTTGGGTTGTGTAATAAGTAACTTCGGATTTTTCAGATAAAATGCAACTATCGTATTTTTTATGTCGTTGTAATGTTTTAAACAATGTACACATTTTTTATCTATGATCCCCTGCTATCCTTCGCGCACATTGTTTCATCAAATTATAACGACACAAAGATATAAGCGTTACATTTTACCGGAAAACTTTGAAATTGCATGTTACACAACCCAATACATGTTGAATAATTTTATGCAGTTCTCCCACACTAATCCAATTGTAATTATTCTCATTAATTTAACTATATATACAATTCCTACATTAATTATTTTTAACTCCGATACTAAAACATGCATCGAACTGATGCGACCCCTTCCGCCACCAACCGGGATCTACATCATGATTCCTTCACCCAGTCGCTCGTTATCCTAGCAAAGGAATCCTATAAATTTCCAACAATAAGCCCATATATCAATAATCATGCGCCATTAATGATCCTCCATGCAGCACAATAAACCGAACTCGGGACTAAATCAACGCCCTGCCGTTTCTTCACCGACAGGACCCTTATCCTTCCCTCCTCTTCCTCCTCCTCTCTGCTGTTCCTCTGCTCTCTCGGAATCCTACCTTTCCCGCTTGTCCCACGTGTCGTTTGCTTTACGTCTCGGCGCTGATCCTCCGCTCCTCTCCCGGCACGGGCCCCGTACTTCATGTACTTACGACATTGTGGCCTCGCAGGGTGCGCGCGCTTAAACGCCTTCTCGCGAAGGCGCCTGGTTACACCGAGATATAACAGCGGCGCTTAACCGCGATCCTACGGCGCGCACGAAGCGCGCGGCGGCGTGCATCGTTGCGACGCGCGAGATTGCCGCTGGACACGCTCGTAAATAACCACCCTCGCCGCTCCGTCAGCACCCCGGCGCCGATCCACGGTCTTTAACACCCCATTACGTCGTTCACAACGAGGCGAGGTGAGGCGAACCCTGAAGGAGTCGCGCGACCGATGTTGCCGTCGATGTTCTCGATGCTCGAGTTGCTTCGTGAGGTCGCAGAGGGTGAAGAGAGTCGACGAATTGAGTCTATGAGAAGACGTTGGGGGTTCGCGTTTTTTATATCCTTCAATTGAACTCATTTTCCTGTGTTTTTCATTTTCAGTTTACTTTCTCAGCCCAATTGCATATCTCTTTTGGCTCGGGTGTTTAGCTGTCAGTTTCTTCAGTTTCACTTGTCAACTTTACAAAAGTTACTCTTCGTTTTCTCCGCTCAAACTTCATTTATTAAGTAACTGAAGTTGGTTTTCGCCACTTAAACCGATCGTTGTCTTCGACTCACCCTGTGCGGCACCAACGACTCGCTGAGGGAGTGCGAGGAAAAAGAGAGTGTTTTGTGACTGTTCGCGCGCTTGTGTGAACGTGGCTTAAACATTGAGACGTGACCAATGCTCGTTGCCACGAAGGCAATGCCACATCGGGCAATTATCGCTCGGCGGGAGCCCGACGCGCATACATTAAGCCCTCGTCCTCGCTCGCCGCCCTCTCTGCGCTTCATCCTCCTCCACCTCCTCCTCCTCCTCTTCGTCCTGGGAGCGCGCGCTACGCGCGGTGGTGTAGCACGGGGCTGAGGAGGAGGACGGGGACGACAACGGCGAAACGACACCCGAGATTTCGTATCTCGGGCAGGGACGGGACACTTCTCGCCTACCTCCTGCTCGACGTTTTAAGATCGGTATCTCGCCGCGCCGCGACTCGCCTGAATGAATAATTATCAATGGACGGCCGCGCGGTGCATCACCCCCATTCCTCCCCCTCCTCCTCCTCCTCCACCTCCCGCTGCTCTTCACACTCGTCTTGTCCTCCATCGGCTCCTTCGTCCTGCTTCGACTCGTAGAGTTCGTTCGTGGCTTCGAGCGACCGTCAGATCGATTGAACGATCGACATCGCCCGCTTTCGTTTCCTGCGCTCCCACCGTAAAGATTTTGTCGGGTCGGGTATCGTGCCAATGTTCGCAAATGCCGCTAAATCCCGCGGAAATCGGTTAGCTCCTTATGCACTCCGGCGAATTGTGTCCGACAAGCGGCGGGTTCTCGTCGGCGCAGTGAGCCTCGGATTGCAATTACCTTCTGCGAATAATGTTCGCGATTAGATGGTGTTATGCGGATTAGGTTTATAGGTCGGCCGGATTACAGTGGCCTATCCCTATTGTTGGCGCGACCAGATCCTTATATATAAGGAGTCTAAAGTTTGTAAAATCGCGCTCTCCCTCTTCGCGGTTCTGTAGGCGATTTAATCCTCCGGATATGTTAGTTTCTTATTAGTTTCTATTAGAGCCGATTGGAAAGGGGGACCATTACAATTAATTTTTCTTATTTATGTCGAAAGTTGACGCACTTTGCGCACACTGAGAGAAAAAAATATTATCTAAAGGATAAAAAATTGTTTATTCGCTGCTAATAATATATTTATTTAAATCTAAATTTTCTTATTTAAGTAAAATGAACAATTGCTTTCATAAAAGGCTGAGATTTAGAGAAAATGTATATTTTCTTCGTTTGAAAAATATTTTATGTTAGTATAAAAAGGTAAATGTATCATATATATATATATATATATATATATATATATATATAGCATTTGTCAAATGAATAAATATTTTATTTCTTAGATATTGTTTTTCTCTCAGTGCGTTGTTGAAAAATTATTCTTTGTATAATGATTCGCATTTACTTTCCGCATTTCGCGTTAAACGAATGACTGACTAGTCTAAGATTTTCCTCTGTCTCTTTCGCTCTCCTCGTTTCAATTTATCACAACTTTTAACTGAAGCGACGGCATTAAGGATCGAAAAGCAACGTCGAGATTTGCGATGGTCTCATTATAGACCGACGAGCAGAAATCGCGAAGGCGCGCAAAAACGAAGGCGAAAAGCAGAGATAGAATGAGAGAGAGATGAATTTCGATGCTCGCAGCACGAGCGCGTGCTCACGCACGCACGCACGCACGCACGTTGAATATGCAGCGACTGGATATGGTTTATACGTGTCGACGATTAAGCCCGGAGACGCGACAGTCATTAAGAAATAGCGCCATCGACGTCGCGCGGAGACACCTCTGCCGATGAACCCGATCTTGTTCGCGCGATACTTTGCGTCCCAACTTTGTCGCGAAGATTGGACAGACGTCCGAGCGCCTGTCAGTCCCACTCGCTATCGATCGATTTACTTGCCGTCGTATGTCGAGTCGTATTAACTAACATTGGCAGCAGCAAAATGACAATCGAATAGAATTTACACGCTATTATATATAACACATTACATAAAACACATTACAACGATAATTAATATACCATTGTAGCTCGACCTCAAAATTGCGACAGCAATCACAGTGGTCGTCTCCTCTCCCCCTCCTTCCTTGAATTCTTCTATTAGGGTTCCTTACAATGAAGAAAAAGTACCCTAATTTCTTTATTAGTACCGTCTTAACAGTAACGAAAAATAAGAAAAATTCCTCATAACCTCTTTAGGATCAAATAGATGAGCAATTTATCCTCGCTGCGGCGCGATCATGATCGAATGTCGCGCACCTGAGAATCGTCGGATAATTTCGCACGTGTCGGAATTGTTTCCGTGAGTATTGGTCGCGAGGCGAAGCACCGGCTCATCCTCCATTCCTTCTCAGTTCCGTTTTCCGTGTGGGAAAAGGAAGAGGGGCAGGAGATGGAGAATCAATTAAGGCTCGTGCAACTTTATCTAACGGCCGCGGAAACGGTTCACATTGGGGGGATCATATTCCCAGTGTCTTTCCGCTTCTGATTTGTCGCCGACACCGTCCGCCGAAACTGCCGCTTGAAACTGACTGGCAGTCTCGCTCGCTCGCTCTCTCGTTCCCGACAGATCTCTTCCTGTCTCTCCTTCTCCTTTTTTGCTAAACGTTCGTTCCTCTATATGTCCTGTTCTCCCGTAACAGTCAAAACTACGATAACTCGTCGCCGTCATCCGCGCGAGCAGCGTATCAGCTTTATCATTTCCGGGCAGCCGTCGGATCAGTGATCTCGACGCGACTTCGACTCGACGGATCCTGGATCTCGACGCCAATCTCGCCACCCTTTCTCCTCCTCCTCCTCCTCCTTCCCTGGATAGACACGTTCCGGCGAGACAATTCTATCAGCCGCCCACGCGAAACCATTAAAACGTCCCGTTTCCCCGCTAATATCTAGCGCGACAATCAGCGTCCGCCGAGTTTTCAATTAGTCTTACGGAATAATATTCGAGGACGGCGACCTGGAGGAGAAGCGCGTCCCGCGATACCATCGGTGTCCCTTTATTCTTTCGTGGGCAATCTGAATGGCGCGACGACCGAAGTGAATCTGGACTGGGACCGCCGATCCTCCTGCTTCTCCTGCTCCTCCTCTTCCTCCTCCTCCGCCGCCGCCGCTCCGAATCCGTCTACGGGCCGAGGGGGCGGCGGAGAGGAGGATAAGTCGAGCGGAGGAGGGAGGAGGGATAGCCAGAACTCACCTCTCGTCTAGCTTAGATCTAATCTCGCGTTCCCGCGCTGCGTGCCTAATTAAAGATCGATATCTCCCGATATTATTGCACCCCCTTCCCACACGTCTCCTCCTCGTCCTTCTCCTGTTCCTCCACCTCCTTCTCCTCTTCCTCCTCTTCCTCTTCCCCGCGCCGTAGCAGGTTATTAAATTCTCCTATCTCGAGAATCTGGACCGGCCGGTCCTGCTCGGTCCTTATCTGATCCGGTCGATCTCCCGGTCTCGTTACCTTTCGGCCCTTCGTTCGTCCGTCGGTTTTCGTTTCTCTCTTGTCTGCTGCGCCAGTCGGATCGACGCTTTCGAAATTTCGTGAGGGATGATGACGCGTCGGACACCGCGGTGTGTCGATTTTTGCCACGTCCTGCGAGCAGAGATCGATTTTCCAAAAAAAAAACTGGAGACACTGGGATCGCCAGACGGCCGTGTCGCGACCTGGGTCTGACCAAAAACGACCCTGACTACTTGGTTCATCGGTCCTTACGTTCGTCGTTGTTCTTCGCCGTTTTTCAATGTGATCAAATTATTTTCGCGAGACAATTCTCCAAGATCCTTGTGCCAAATGCGATCCAATCGTTTACTTCATTCGGAAGCAGATTAATTTGTTTGTTAGATTACACAAAGTATAAAAAGAAATAAGTTTCTTAACGCGAGACACGGTCATATGGAAAGTATTTTCTATTTATATCATTATTTACTTATTTGCGTGTATTAATTTAATAATTAATTTAAACGTTTCTTTCTAATTTGGTGTCCAAAAAGATTTTCTATTTGACTTGTGTCTAATTATTCGAGCAGGCTATTAATTGCGAACCTCTCTCCTGAGACAAAGTGTCCTTCGGAAGAATCTTGCGCGCAAGATCCACACAAGCGATCCCTCCATACTTTAACGAGACAAAGAGGAAAGCTTATAAACCGCCGAAGCTGCTCCAATTTGCGAAATCGCACTGCGACGTTATTCTTCCTCCGCCGCAACCCCTATCGACAATCATCGGCCTTCCCCTTGCGTCTTCCTTTCTCTTCTCCTCTCCTCCCTCTACGTCCTCTCCCTCCTTCGTTACCGGGTTTTAACGTGGAGCAGAAAAAAAAATCGCCGGCCCGCAGCGGAGGAAGCCGAGACGGTGACAGATGGTGCGCGACGATAACGTCTCTCGAAGGTCCTGTTCGCGGGCGAAACGACCTGCGCGGATCCTGTTCCTGTCGCGTGATAAACGAAACAGCTGCGTCTCGGCGCCGATCAAAGATCTCGGTCTGCCCAGGGCGCTTTCGACGTCGCGCGATCGCACGGAAATAAATGAGCGCGGACTAACGCGGCGTCGCGCCGTGCGTGATAACGACTCGCGAATTCGAACACGGCTCTCCGTCTCGGCTCGAGGATTTTATTCGAGACTAAACGCTCGGGAACGCACTCTGTTTGTTTACGAATTTTATGGTGATTTCAGACATCCGGATCTATGGTTTCCCTT
Organism: Odontomachus brunneus; assembly: GCF_010583005.1. Classification (NCBI taxonomy): domain Eukaryota; kingdom Metazoa; phylum Arthropoda; class Insecta; order Hymenoptera; family Formicidae; genus Odontomachus; species Odontomachus brunneus. Next base: position 666,454 of record NW_022639526.1, on the reverse strand, counting down.
CGACCTTTCGAGTCTTCGGGAATCATAGCGGTTTTACTTTTCAAATTTCTTGCAATCGAATCTCAAAGTGAGAAAGTATTTTCCCTTCAAACTTTCGTAATTAATATCCCGACTGTGCGTTAAAATATGCACGAAAATTCTTTATGTATTTCGCCTATATCTATCCTTTTTCTTGATATTTCAATTGCTACTAATTCGTGACATGTCATTTTTGCATTTTACTTAACTAATTCCAGCTAGTATAAGCGAGTAAGAAGCAATAACCTTATCTAATTGGCCACCAGTAATTTATAATTCAAATACAAGAACGGGAGGCACACAGAAAAACGCAAGCAGTAAAATCAATAAGCAAATTGGTCAATCATAGCCGATGATTTTCCTTTCGCAATTCAAAAATAATCAATTGCGATTAATTTTTTTATTGCTAAAGTTTTGCCGTTTACGTTTTTCTGTACACCATCACTCATTACTCATTGCAAAAATCAACTTTCTTCTAACATTCAGATTTTATTCGCCATTTACCGGTTTGCTAGTCAACTTCCTCCATCATTTACTCGCAGCGACAAAAAAAATCTCACTTTACTAATCAATTCGCACCTCAAGGAGGAACGTTCCTCAGAAGCGCGAGAATCTTAGCTCTTCAAAGAGTCCTAACTAAAGTGTTTACGACGCCTAGAAGCATACTTATCAATGACAGTGTCGAAAGACGCTCGCCGCTAACTCGGCCGCGAACAATGGGACCTACCAGTGTTACGCTACGTGAAAGTACGAGCGAGACCGTGTGTTGTGTTTACACCCGGACCTGCCCCACTACGACGCTGCTGGTCTACGGCCATTCCCTACACACGCGTCAGCTGATCACGCGCTCGTTCGGCCTTGCGGACATTCACCTCTCGCTGCATGCGGTCGTCGCCCCACTCCTCCATTCGGCCGCATAGCGTGGTCCCACCACGTGACCCACGTTCGCGGACATAGTACACGTTTTAGCCGCTAAATGGCGCTAGTCGCTATATATTTGCCTTCTTTGAAGAGTCATAACTCACAAATAAATCGGTGTAGACATGTTAAATGAGGACAGATATTCTTGATGCACGATTCTCGTGTTATTCTTTTCATCATCATCGATCCAGAGAACGATTTGGATAAATTAAATGATAGAATCCGGGAAATTGATTGCAGAGGATTGTGTTTTGTAATTCGCTACAGAATTACTCAGATCTTCTTTTTCGTCCCTCTTTTCATAATGATAATGAGCTTGAAGTTTTAAGATTGTTATTAACATAGATCGAGGCAACCATCGAAACGTGGCTTAGAAAATATAAAAGCTATGTTAGCAACAAGTAGTCCGTGGTACGGACTACTAATCAGCTTTATTGAGATTTGCTTGTTTGCTTTTGAAGTTTTCATCATATAGTGACCTTTTTTAAATTCAAGTACAAGGTTTTAAATATTTGATCTTTAGGTATCTTGAATATTTGGTTTTTAATTTTCAGAAATTATATATATATATATATATGAGATTTTTAAAGAGATCTATGCTAATAACAATCTCATTATCATTATGATAAGAGGGACAAAAAACAATCTGAATAATTCTGTGGCGAGTGATAGAGCACAATCCTCCGCAATAAATTCAAGTACAAGGTTTTAAATATTTGATCTTTAGGTATCTTGAATATTTGGTTTTTTATCAGAAATTATATATATATATATATATATATATATATATATATATATATGAGATTTTTAAAGAGATCTATGCTAATAACAATCTCATTATCATTATGATAAGAGGGACAAAAAACAATCTGAATAATTCTGTGGCGAGTGATAGAGCACAATCCTCCGCAATAAATTCAAGTACAAGGTTTTAAATATTTGATCTTTAGGTATCTTGAATATTTGGTTTTTTATCAGAAATTATATATATATATATATATATATATATATATATATATATATGAGATTTTTAAAGAGATCTATGCTAATAACAATCTCATTATCATTATGATAAGAGGGACAAAAAACAATCTGAATAATTCTGTGGCGAGTGATAGAGCACAATCCTCCGCAATAAATTCAAGTACAAGGTTTTAAATATTTGATCTTTAGGTATCTTGAATATTTGGTTTTTTATCAGAAATTATATATATATATATATATATATATATATATATATATATATGAGATTTTTAAAGAGATCTATGCTAATAACAATCTCATTATCATTATGATAAGAGGCAAAAAACAATCTGAATAATTCTGTGGCGAGTGATAGAGCACAATCCTCCGCAATCAATTCCCCGGATTCTATCATGATTAATTTATCCACAATCGTTTTCTGGAAATTAGAATTGATAATATATATATAGTCAATTTATATGCTTCCAGAGGAGACGTCACTTTGTATATTAATATTGATGTGTATAATCTGAAGCAACTTTCATATAAAACTAATTTATTTATTGAAGTGATTACAGCTCCAGATTTCCTCTGTCTGCAGATAATACTGATATTTGCATGATTAAAAGTTACATAAAAGTTTTCTTTTGCCTTTAGTAAGCAAGGTCTCAATTACGTAGTGTAACATTTGCGCGATGTTGTTTTTAAGAAATAATTTATTCTTATAAGTTTTTATTTCGATTTTTTATGTTAGTGCTACCAACTTAATAAATATTTCCAAATCATTAAAAAAAAAACTTCCTTATTCGTTTTAATTTAATTAATTTAAAGTTAACATCGTAATTTTGATAACATAGAACTTATTTTAAAGTTATTTAAGAAGCAAAAAATTTAAGATACTTAAATATCAAGATATCCAAAAGTGTGAAGACTTACTATAGGAGAAAAAATATCTACAAAATGAAAAATTTATTTATTCAGTGCGAATACTAATAACACATTTACTTAAATTTACATCGTTTTGTTTGAATAAAATAAACAATTACTTTCATGAAAAGGTATTCTGAAAAGTAATTGCTTTTATGAAGAGATATAAGAAAATGTATATTTTCTTCTCTCTTTGAAAAGTCTTATATTAGTAAATAAATATGTTATTGTCTGATATCCACACCGAATAAATATTTTTTTATTTCTTAGATACTTTTTCAATACAACTGGTTTTAAATAAAATCACATTTCTGATACATCGGGAGTATAAGAGTGCGGGAAGGCGATCCTCAAACGGTAAGGGGAAACCCTCGGACTCTAATCCTAGAGGCCTACAATCGTGCTGGGAGATTAGGTGGACCGATCGATATGAGACCGGTCGGTGGGGAAGAGAAAATAAAAAGACTCAAGACGAGGAACAGCAGCGAAACATGAGAGAGATAGAGGAAAAGAAAGAGAGAGAGAGAGAGAGAGAGAGAGAGAGAGAGAAGGGGAGATCCTCAGATGAATGGTGTTCATGATGGGCAAACAAATTAGGGAGATAGGGAGAAGATAGCGGCGCATGAGGGAAGGACGAGTTTTCCGATCGACGAACTGGATACGTTGTACTAGCACCGGTAATTTCGGATAAAGACGGAGTCGCAGCTCGATACGATCGTACAATTAGCATATCGACCAAGTTAGATCATACGAATGGCTCGTCTTCGAGATTCCGACGAGATTTTCGGATAATTAACGAGACCAGAAAACGATTGTTCACCGTGAGAGGCGCTCGAGGGCGGAATTCTCCTCCACGATCGTCTCCTTTACTTTTTACGGAGCTCATTTAATTAAAGGTAATTTATTTCAGTAATTCGTGGCAATTTTTATTTTGTGAGTTCACTTCACCAATTTAACGAGCACATCTGTATTCGTGGACTTCGGCGACGCGCGAGATCGATCGATCGACGCGCCTGAAAACGGCGCTTAATCTCGACTTTCTAATCGCGTGGCGGATACATAGCGAGAGAAAATCATCAAGCCGTCGCCCTTAAACATCCTTATTACCAAAGGTTAATAACAATTACCGAGGCGCGATAGCTGCAAGTCGCGATAGCTGCGAGTCGCGCGTTATTACAGCGTTCCGCGAGCAGGCTAATCGTGATTAAGTGGTAACGGTCGAAAGTCGTCGCAGAACGGCCGCGTGGTTTTATCGGCGCTGGATATCGGACTTATCGTCGTCCTTTAGGATAATTACTATGATCGTTGTCCTCTCGGGAGGAGGCGTAAACGCCAAGTACGAAGGCGGAGGCGACGAAGGAGAGGCTGCTCGCATGAATAATGCGCCGCGCGACGTGATCCGAGCTTCCCAGAAGACACGACCGACGGTGGACGGATATATCGAAAGAGAAAGAGAGGGGAGAGAGAGGGAGAGAGAGGAGGAGAAGGAGTACAAGTACCTCGACTCGATCCAAAGTATCGATCGACACAATAAAGCTGTTACGTATCGCGCTCGCAAGACATCGTCGTCAGAGGCTCTCAATGTGCGACGTTTGACGATATATTTGAGGACGTCACACGTGGAGACACGCGTCTGCTTGAGAAGATGTCGCGAGCGAGTCTACAGAGACACGGAAATCCCGAAGTATTGGATTAGAATCTAACGACGAAACTTTGGGGGAATTTTGCTTAAAAAACTTCAGATCTACTAGGATAAATAGGACAGTTGAATTTTTCGACGCTAAACTATCAGAGCTATGGAGTATCAATTTCGTGATTTTCTGGCTTTTTTAAATACTGGAATCTTGAAATGTTGCAAGTGTACTTAGAATTTAAAAAATCTCAATGTTTAATGCACCAAATGCAAGAGTAGCCTTTACAAAGATTTTTTAGTCGAAGTATTGTTCAATGTTTGAATTTTCAAAGAAAGAAAGAGAGTTCCGAAACTCTGTATTAATTAGTCGTTACTTAAATCTTGCTCCACATGAGATATTCAGACCTGAAAATTTAGAGTTAGACTTGAACTTTTATTTGAATCATATAATACACGCGACATGGCATTGGTAATCACGATTCAGCTGGAAAATTTTCATCAAAATCTAATTTCAAATCCGAGACAAAATCGAATTCCAAATCTTATCTGAGACAAATTTCAATTAACTATTAGTGCAGCTCTGAATCTTAAGTACTTTAGGCCCGTATTAATAGTTATTACTTGAAACTCCTTTCCAGTGAGACACTTAGATCTGAATTCAGTTAAATGAGAGTTATTTAGTTGAATCACGATTGCACATATGATGTTACATGTATCATGTAATTCAACTAAAAAACTTGGAAATCTCTAATTCTAAGTGAAAATCTAAGTATCTTATGTGAGACAAACTTCAAATAACGACTATTAATAGTCTCCGAATATTCGATTGCGACATCGATACTATAATTCTGTAAATCACTGCAAAATACAAGCCTATACTTGTTTGCATTCTCAATTCATATCCCTTTCAGAGACGCTTCAAGTCGCGGAAGAACCGAGATTCCCCTCTGGTTTTTCACGTTTTTCCACAGTTGTCGCTCACATGGTCTCTCATTGATACCTCGCGACGATCGCATAATTAAATTCCGAAGTCCCGGGATCTGCTCTCGCGACCTGCACCGGTCACCGCGCCCCCGATCCGATATTCCACGAAGGGCGACACGTCGATCGCTCCATCGACTACGAACGGTGGCTTCGCTCCCTCGCCAGTATCCCTCGACTCGCTTCTCGTAACGGAAGTCCGCTCGTGAAACACGGGGAGCCCCGATGAGAGAAGGTTCGCGAGTTGAGCTCTCACTTAGCGGCCACGGTGTCACGATCGGGACCGTTGCATTAGCATATCTCTACGATGCAGCGTGTTGGGGGTGCGAAAGGGGTGCCGGGGGGCAAGACGACACGACGACGGGGTAGGGACAGCGCGGGGCAGGCCGAAGAGAAACAAAGCGGGCGCGGATGCAACGGTATATACGAGCGGCAGCGGGCATCTCTTCGTGGTCGTCGTGAAAAGGTTCACGATCCGTAATGCGAATCGCGGCTGAGTTTCACGGAGAGGGACGACAAGAGGGCGAGGGGCAGGAGGGAGCGGCAGAGAACGAAGGGCAGCACGAAAGGGCGGAGGGGGCAGAAGACTCACTCAGCAGACCCTGCCTGTTACCTGTACGTCGCGTGTTTGCCTACCCGCGTCACGATCAGGATCCTATTTGCATAGCGCCGATGAAGCTGCTACCGTGCCGCCCGCAGTTCTTCTCCTTCCGTAGGACTCGCGTCTTCTCCGCGGTGTGGGTGCTTGCTTGTTATACGGGGTGTCGCGCGCGAGTCTCCCATCGCTCTCAGGTGAGTCGCACGAGGGTCGCGACGGAAAAATGCAGGTGATTGCGCGGGTATTACCTCAATCGTATGCTGCTACGGGGAATGATGGGAGGATAGTGATGAAAGAATACGAAAATGATCGTGGAGAATCTCTTGGGAAGACCGCGTTAACCCTTTGCATGCGTAATCATTATGTGCAAGACATAACAATGATCTCGTGATGATTAAGCATATCGCGCGTCCATCAGCTTGTAATATATTTTTTTCCCTTATTGTTTGTGCAGGATATGAGAAAGAAACGAAGTTCACCTGTAGCTTTTGCATCTTGTCATGATTTTGTGTATGTATCTTGTAATTGTATGATCCTCTGGAAGTAAGTAATTAAAACACTCGAAGTATTTTAAGTTCCGGCAACTGACAGCAAATACACGAGTGTGAAAAATTAGTATCTGAGTTTTTGGATCCTTTCGTATCTTCGATTAGGAAAATCTATGTATCTATGTGTCACATATACAAGAGGAAAATTGACTTAAGGAATTCGGTGGACATTTCTAGGATATGTATATGGGTTCTATAAAACATCTTCTTAAATATTATTCGTTATCATACGTTTCCACTTACTGATAGCATCATTCTATTTTTATTGCTTGTTACATATCAAAGGAAAATGGAACTGATTTATGTGTTGTTCAGCACGGAACTGATAAACTTTCTAGCGGAAACATCTAAAATAAAGTTAGACAGGTAATTTTGATAAAATTTTTTTATAGATAGACAAAGAAAAGAATGCTTTTAAGATATAAGATAATTTAAAATATCCTAAAGGATCCTCATTAGGATAGGAATTTCTTTTTAGGAAGAAAAACCCTTTTATCAAGAAAATATCTGCCTTCTTTTGTTTTGACTAGACGAATTGTCAGCTCGAAACAAACAACAGTCTGGTCAGATATATTTCGTTTTATATAAAATCAAAATAGTCTAATGTAACTCCAGTCGACACTGACCGTGACTGAAAGGATACGGCAGAAAAGCAGTGCGGAATAATAAATGTCCCGTACACCTACTTATTACTTTAACGGACGAACGCCTTCTGCATCACACACATACACGCACACATACGATAACGCAAGACGCGGTAGCGCGCTTTCGGTCACGGAACCCGTGCGATGATTTACCAACGTCACGTGTATTCGCGCGACTCCTCACGAATACGTCTCGCCTACGCATCTCTGATCGTTTATCAATCTTCACGTCATTAAATTAACACAAGCCGTTCGACCCTCTCTCCCTGGTTCTGCGATATAATTTAATTTCATCGTTTCTTCCTTTTAATAGCGTTCGCGCGTTTGTGTTCAACATAAGATGTACGTATACGGGGTGAGTGAAGTGTTACATACCGATATCTTGGAGGAAATGCAAGATTGTCGTAAAGTGAATACCTCCCGAAATGTTTTATATTTCACGCTGATACTTTTCAGTATAAGAAATGAACTGTCTTATAGCATACTCACAGCTTCAACAATGGACAATTTAAAAGTGACTTCTGAAAGGTGTAAATATTAGGTGGTAAACTTAGTTCCTGTGGTTTTTTTGTTTAAAAAACTCATTTATTTCGACATCAAAAGCAAAAAATACATTAATCGAAGTATTTTCCCTCGCTAGCTATACATTTTTCCCTTCTTTCGGGCAACGCGTAGATTCCGCGACGATAGAACGATTGGTCTTTTGATGCAATCCATTCGTCGATCCATTTTCGCACATCCTCGTAATTTCTGAAGTGTGTATCCACCAAGCTGTGCTGCATCGACCGGAACAAGTAATAGTCCGAAGGAGCTAAGTCTGGTGAATACGCTGGGTGCGGGAGAACTTCCCACTCGAGCTGCATCAGTGTTTCTTTGACGGCTTTGGCAACGTGTGGTCGAGCGTTGTCGTGCAAAAGCATGACTTTACGTCGATTGCTGGCTACTGCTGGCCTTTTTT
>NW_022639526.1:605013-658224 GCF_010583005.1 Odontomachus brunneus | reverse complement strand
CTTCGAAAAGCAATTTATGAGCTGCAGCTGCAGTTTTTTTCAAGTCAAAGTAATGAAGCAGCACATGTCGAAAAAACAACTTATCACGTTCCATATTTAATCAAAAGAAAAAATAGCACTGCTCGCTTAAATGAATCTCTTCGCACTGAATTTTATTGACAAATTATTTATGTCTAACCTCTAAAATGCAGCCAGTTTCAGATGTCAAAATAAATTACACCTACAACTAACGTCATCTAACTGTGAGCCGCAGGAACTAAGTTTACCACCTAATACAAACGTTATTCATGCAATACTACATGTAGTTGCTTTGTGATTTTGGTATGTTTGGTATGTTAATTCATACAGGGTGTTGAAAAAAAACATGTTCATATGTAAACATGTAAACATGTGTCCGAAACGGCTTAGTTTTTGAGATAGACCCATATAGCACAAGATCTCCTGGCGACATCTCAGAGATATCCTGAGGACGTAGAAAACGTCCAGAGTACGTCCTGAGAATATTCTGAGGACGTAGAACGTCCCCAGAATATTCTTAGGACGTACTCTGAACGTTTTCTGTACATCTATGCTAGGGGAGGGCTTTGAAAATTGCAATTTTTTTGTAACGATAATAACTTGGAAACTAATGACAATAATTAAATGAAATTTATTAATAAACATTGAATTTTTTAAATCTGGTATTCAAATAGAATTTTTTTTTCAAAGATAGGGTTAAAACTACCCTACGCTTTTTTTATTACCCTTTTTTCTAATTTTCATTCAAACATTTTTTTAGCATTTTCAGAAAGGGTTTACTTAAGCGCAGACATGTGCCAAATTTCATTTAATTATTGTCATTAGTTTCCAAGTTATTATCGTTATAAAAAAATTGCAATTTTTAAAGCCCTCTATCTAAAAAACTAAGCCGTTTCGGACACATATTTATCTGAACTTTTGTTCTTAGAATTATCTGAGAAATACGTAGATAAATTTGTGCTATGTTGTTTTTTAACGCCCTATATAATCTTGATGTGTCATTTGTAATCTATTCCGGAATGGCTTGATAGTAAAAAATCTTAGATAAAAGTATCTAAAAAGGTATTTAAAAATATCTTTAGTAGCTCTAAAAATATAAAGGTATCTGAAAATATTTTTAGTAAAAGTTCACTCTAATTTAAAAAAAAAAGATACTATATTCAAAGATATAGAATCGAACACGAGTCCACATATTTTATAACTCGTTATTTTTTCCTTTTCAACCTTTTTTCCTTTTAAACTATTTCAAGAAAAATATTTTTACTTGAAACAGAGAATATCCTTGCGATGCAAGAAGCGTAACAAGCAAAATTTGTACTGTAAGAACTTCTAGGATTTAGATGATTCCTCTAAAGATAAGATTATACTCTTGTTTCTGAGTATATTTGACGAACTTACTATCGCGTGACGCGACAATTGTACCGAAGGGGGAGGCTGCAAGGGTGAACGAAGGCCGGCGAATTTGAGGCTCATTAGCAGGACGGAGTATCGGAAGGGACCTTAGGGTCGTATCGTATCGTCGAGCGTAGAGCGAGAGAGCGGGGGATCGAAAGTACGAGCTTCCGGCTGCGTTCTTCAGTGGCGGTTGCACCGAGTTGCGGCTCTGCGAGCTGCGATTGCTCGCTTCTTGCATAAAGCGAAGGTGTACACGGGCGCGGTATCGGTTCCGAGAAAGGCTTATCAGGCCGCGGATATGTTAATGGCGGCCGTGTTGCCTCCCCCAGCCTCCCCGCCACCTCTTTTCGAGATATATTGCACCCCGAGCGCGCGCGCGACCGAGGTGGTTGCTTGCTCGTATAGGTAGGTGGTTGTCGTTGCAACAGGCCCGCATAGCCCTCTCGATTCACGACGTGTGCACGTGCATATGCATGCACCGCTCGCAATTAAGAATACCCCCGACGGGGGAGGTGCTAGCAAGGCACGTTCGGTAAAAAAAAAAAAGAAAGGCGTGGAGTGCGAGGTCAGTTGCGATAATCGCAACCAAGTTTTTAACTGGCCGCTGAAACGATACGTCGGTGTTTCGTCAGGACACTTTCGACCTATTTCTCTATTTGCCTTCTTCTTATCTCTTGTTTCATACACAAGGGGGCGTGGATACTCTACTATCTATCTTAGATGAAAAGTTACTACACGATTTTTGGCCTTATATAGATAAGATTAAACCATCTAAATAATCTAAACTAATAATTAACCCTAACATTAGAATTACTTATGTGATTTTCAATCTCAAGCGTAAAGCCGAAAATCGTGTAACTTTCTGATAGTGTGACTCTTTAGATAGTATTTCCAGTTTACTAAGTTGGAAAATTGAAGAAATTAAGTTTAGGGCAGCAGAAAATGTGACATGATGCGCGAACGGCATGGTCATGTTGTGCCCAGTCGAAAATGAAACGGTCGCTAATTGACTAGAAATTGATTGCGGCCTATTTGAAGCAGGAGTCCAAGCGGATTCAGTTTTCAACAAGTTGTGCGATTTAATTTTTGACTGAGCGGCACTGTGGAAAATGGAAAATAACTCAAATATTTCTTGTAAACAACTTGTAGCTGTTGTTACGTATGTAGCTACAGCTTTATTTAATGATGGAAAGACGTAATGGCTTGATATAATGAACGATTTGTAAAAGGTCTCGTGCCGTCAAAATGTGCAAGAGACAAGGATCGTTTCAAATACACGAATATCGACACACTTTCCGCAAAATAAGAGGCAAGGATTGTCAAGGAAAAGCGAATTGCTACTTATCTGGTGTCCTTAAGAGAAATTCGCATTGTCGAATTCCCTCTAATCGGTCTGCCCACGTGGATCCTGGAGCGTGTGGAACATCGCGTTTGCGAGCTGAGTTTCTGGAGTAGAGGTTTCTTCGATACGCAGTCGTGGAAATTGCAGAATCTCGAATTTTCCAAAGTTTCAAGCTTGCAACTCCTCCGGAACGTCGCGCACTCGAAAGTACTGGTATTCGCTGCTTCAAGTGAGTTCTTCGGATTCTGCGATCTGGGCTGTTTGAAGCGTCGGGTCCTCGGATCATCGATACCCTTGAGTTTTCGGATCCTAGGATTATCAGATTTTCCTTCGATCCGCCAAGATCTCCGGGCCGATTGCGAACCGGTAAACTCGAAGAGATCATCTCGAGATCTCTCACTCAATAATAGAACCCCGGTGGAGGCTAAGCGTGAGATAAAGAGATCTATCTGCAGCCTTCCTCTTTATATCTTTTCTCTCTCTCTCTCTTCTCATTCACAAGATAAAGGAGATCTATCCGTGGCCTTCCTGTCTCACTCGCTCTCTTTCGATCACCTATTCTGCAATCGTACGTCTGAAATCACGAAGAAGGAGCGAACGGACGAGGGTCGCGGGTGAACTCGCAGACGTCTCGCTGCTGCGAACGTATGCATGGCTGCGCAATTAAGGCCGATCGGCCGTCGAAGAGGAACGGAAATAGACCTGGTTGGCGGCAAGGAGGGAGGCAGAGAAAGAAGACCGTGCCAAGCCCTGCTGCCTGCCATGCCGGCCGATCCATCGATGACCGCTTATTTACAGAGAAGCAGAGGGAACACGACCCGAGTGTAGATGCGAGCTCGGGATAGCCCACGAGTGCGCTGCAACCCTTTGCCCAATCTCCTCTGGCATCTCTCCGTCCTCCCTCGCGCTCCCTCTCCCCCTCTGTCACTCTCTTTCCTCCTCCTCGTCCTGCCGCTCCCGCTGCTCCTACTCCTCGCCTGAGGAGGCAATTAAAGCATCCGGGTAATTCTCGAGTCTCGATCTCTCGACGACGAGCCACCTGGATCGAGTCGAGTCTCCTAGAGGTCCTTGAGAAGATCGCCGGGTGGAAAGGATCCGCGGAGTAAGTTCGATACGTGGTAGAACTGAGAGAGAGAGAGAGAGAGAGAGAGAGAGAGACGTATGCGCGATCTTATCGTAGATCCTCTCCCGTGAGCGAGAATATTGTATCACCGTATCTTGCTTCTCTCCTTTCGTTTTCTTGATTCTTCTTTTTTTATTAGTCCGCGCGACGAACAGTGATTAATGGATGAAAATATGAGGATTTCGATTAAAATAATATACTCATCGGCGAGATCCCACATGGAGATTCTCGATGGACGACTACGAATGGAACGCTTCTCGATAATTCTAGAGGTATTTTTAATTTGCCGGGAGATACGTCAGTCGCGATAAAACCATTTTTCTTCCTGCGAAATGACTAAATCGGGAAATAATAGCTTAAACTCTCTCCGCGCTATCGAGACGATTGTGCATTCTCAGGAAATAGTTGCGATGCTTCTTCGTAATCAAAGAATTTGACATAACAAGCTGTCCGACTATGTCTGTTTAGACACGGTCTAAAGTAACTCAATTTGGAATTTAATCAAATTCGATATATTTTCTCAACATCCAGACACCAATCCTCTAGAGAGTCCCTCTTCTTCCTCTTTCTTCTTCAACTCTTCTTATTGATACGAATTCAACTTTCTCAACTTTTTTGCGAGAACTTATCTTCGTCAATAACAAAAATCCTTCATTATCCCAATATCAAGTCTAGAGTCAATGATCCATTATCTTACGCACTCTCTACTCGCCGAGTCCATCTACTTCACACTAACTATTCGCCAGACTGCGCAAGCAAACCGAGCACGCCAGCTCGGTGGGGGATGAGAGGCGTGCGAAGGGTGCAATTGGTGGTTGTGTTGAACGGGGATAGGGAACCCGACCGGGGGAGGAAAGGGCACGCAAGGGCCGGTACACTAAAGGTCCATTAGGAACCCGGATGGCTGCAGAGCCACATCGCGCGCGTCCGTCGACCTTGTCACATTTTCTTTCTACTCTGAGGCGATTTCTTCACTCAGCTCGCAGCCCAGTTCAGCTCATCATGGTATTCTCGTTGTCTACCTCTGATTTTTGAGAATATGCACTGCTGGGATAATAGACGATCATCACTCTATCGAGAATCATTGATCAATCGACAATTATTATCCAATCGTCAATCAGTAATATCTGGATGTCATTCTAAATCAACATGGAAAGGAAACAAAGGACTTAGAGTTTTGCAGGACTCCTGCTTTAAGTATGATCCCGCGAGTATTGCGGGATCATACATAAATCGTGAACTTGCTTTGTCTCTTCGGCACCTTGAAGTTTCCAAAACTTGCAACACTCAACCTCTTTCAAGCTTCGTATGCTCAGGTATTTTAGATTCGCTCAATCATAACGAATATAAATGTTACGTCAACTTAACTCAAAAGTTGCAAAAATCGGATGACTTGTTGACGTAAATCCACGCAGTGTCTTTCTGTGAATTACGCGAATGTCCTACTCTTGTATTTGGTCGCGAACTGGATTGAACGTCTTGATTGACGAATACCTTCCTTGTTGGTTTCAGGGGAGGATGAGGAGTGGAGTGACTCGGAGAAGACCCCGTCGGTGAGCAGCGGCGTGGATGGCGGCGGATCAGCGGTGTCAAGCCCTGTTGCACCGGTGGTCGAAGAAGACTCGAGTTTACCGCCCCCGCCGAGACTCAACCCTGTTTTGTCCTCGGTCAATTCTGCCAACGAGGACCTCAGAATACGTCTTAGTGTACTTCCCGAAGAAACTAGGAAGCGTCTCGCTAGCCTCACCGAGGATATCGAGGTATCGTCTTTCTTCTTGAGTTTTTGTTCTTCTTAAGTTCAATTAATTGGTTAATCTTCCAGTGATTGATCTTTGAACTTGTTTTGAAGTTTTGAGCATTGATAAGTAATCTCTGTTTTACTTAAATACTTAAATACAAAATTGAAGTAGTATATCTTGAAGTATTACTTATAGTATATCTTGAAGTATATCTTGAATTATTACTTTGATATCTGACTGAAGTACATAAATTCAAATAATGCTTGAAATTCTTCTATATATCCTCTTGAGATATATTATTTTTATATTTATCTCCCTGAGACACTCAGAATTCAAAAAGAAAAGTTAATTTTGCTGATAAATCTTGACTCAATAATTCGTTCGAAAGTCATTTGTGTTTTATTCTGATGTCGCAATTCTGATGATAAACAATATAAAATCGGTGCTACGTAAAGTTCAATTTTTTCGACTCAATTGGAGAGTTTGATATTTAATATAAAATATATTGTACGCAGGTTGCCAAGAGCATCAGAAGCCATGCACCGTCCAGGAGCGTACGCACGCGAGAATCGAGTCCCAAGGATGTTGAAGAGGAACAGGTGGTGGTCAAGGAGGAAGAGTGTCAACCGAGGTCGTCATCCTCCTTATCCTCTTCCACCAGGAAACGAGATGCCGTGTGCCGTAGGGACTCGGAGGACTCCGCGAGACGGTCTGACGAGTCCGCCACTGAAGCCAAGAGGATGAAGCCCGAAGATGAGGCAGCACCAAGACTGAGACTCAATGCTAGTCTGGCGACGGATCCCGCCCTGAGACCCGCCGCCGTCGCCGCTCTTACCGTGAAGCCCGAGAACACCTCGCCGCCAAATCCGACTCCGCCGCTGCCAGCTGGTCTCCAGAATGGTAAATTAGATTTGAACCAATCAACTTTCTTGCTAATAGTCATTGATTCAAATTTTCACGCTCATTCTTGAATTTATATATTAAAACGAATTCATATATCGAGTCCATATTGTAAAATAAACGTGACGTAAAATCATGAGGAAAGTTGCATGTCACGTTGATTTTAAGGCAGTTTATTGATTGTCAAAGGAAAAGGACAGTTTTTGAGACATTTTACAAGTATACTTAAGCAGTTTAAAATACTTTTTTAATAAAAATATCTATTTATTTGAGAAATGGCACGCAAGAATTTTGGGCTGTGTTTTCTCGCTTCTAACATCATTAATCTAGAATTCTGTAGCATTGGCATCAGGAGCCTTAATCAAAGCCTTAAAATCTAAACTTTCCTCTTTCCGGAAAAAAAAAACATTTCACACTGATCTAACTTTTTGTCTTATCATTGTGTTCTTACTTTATCGTCGACTCATCCTGGCTGTCTAATTTTTCATCAGCAATCGCGTCCGGTCGCTTGTTTGTTCTGCCAACCGACGGCAAGGAGACGATCACAGTAGAGCCGGCAAGGCCGACTGCGCTGATCTGTCCACCATGTGGCATACGCTTTAGTTCGGCGAGCACTTTGGAAGCGCATCGCACTTACTATTGCGCCCACCGACCGCGTTTAGAGGAAGATGCGGCGAACGACGAGGATGACGACAAGTCTGGCAAATACGAGGTGCGAAAGGCGTACGCATGTCCTCACTGCTCGTACAGCGCGGATAAGAAAGTATCGTTGAACCGCCACATGCGAATGCACGCGGCATCGCCGGCACCACCAACGATACCACCAGCGAACCCAACCCCGACCAACAACCCTGTCGCCGGTCAAACAACCGCCTCCAACGGTTCTCTCAACGAGGAAGTTGAGAAATATTGTAGGAATTGCGACATCAGATTCAGCTCTTTGAAGACGTACAGGTAAATGGATAAATAAAGGACAGTTTTTCATGCGGAATTGAGAGAATCTTTCTAAATTTATGAGTAAAATCGGAAGCATGTGCATTTATATCAAAGATTTTCAACAAATTACAAGCGACAATTTAATAATTGTAACTGAAAAAATTACGATTATTAAAATAAATTTCATAAAATACTTATTGATAATGAAAACTATTTCCTTAACGCAATCTGTTATCGTAGGGCACATAAAACGCACTACTGCAGTACCAGGCACGTGGTGAAGGACTCCGTGCCAACGCCGGCGACGCCGCAGTCTTCGGTCAAGGCGTCTCCGCCAACAAGTTCGAGTCCTGGCGACTCACCACCCCCACAACCCTGCCTGGCACTGCCTACCAATCCCCCCATCGTCTTACCGTACACGGTGTTCCGCGGCGCGAGTGTTCTCGCCGCGCCAGCTCTTCCACTTCCCGATACGGTGTACTATCTTCTGCCAGACGGTTTGCATCAATCACTTTCAGTATTTTTTTAGACCTTTCAGAAGCACGTGTCAATGTTTGAGAGAACTCTATAACTCTATTATCAGTTTTACGTTCTTGAAATTAGAAGCTTTTGCTCTCGAAGATTGCAGAAAGATGGTAGCCCACAAAAATCCTACGAGAGATAATCTCCTAAATCTTGATTTTCGAAATAATGTCTGATGGGAAAAAATGATAATTAAAGCTCTCGCGGAACTTTTGATTGATTTGTCAGGAGCGAGAAAATATATGCTAAAAATCCTTGCAAAACACGTTGAAATAAAAAGATGTGTTCATAAAATGATACTTGCAATTGATCAAACAGATCTGTAAAATAGTCTGAACACATTTCTTTATTCCAACAATCAATAAATAACCATGAAACTAATGCAACCTTCCTCTTTAACTTACTTTTTTTCATGATTTTGTTACTTTTACGTTTATAAAATTCGCCGTTAATTTTATGGCTATTTATTGATTGTTAAAATAAAAGGAAAGTATTTGGATTATTTTACGGATTTGGAATAGAAAGATGTTATCTTCGTAATCTTAGAAAGATCAGCGTGTTAAGTGATTCTCGACGTAACCCCCAGGTACCCTCCAACCAGTAACGAGGGGTCTTCCTCCAGCAACGCAAAACGCTACAATGGAACCGCCAGCTGTTCTAAAGGCGGCAAACAAGCCCTCAACGCCGGCGTCAGTAGTTACAGCGTCCACGTCGCCGTCCGTCTTGGCACCCCTCGATCTCAGCGTGCGCAGATCGCCGGGTCACCAGGACGAGAAGGAGAACAGGATGTCACCGGCGCCGTCGTCTCTGCCTCCGCCGCCAGGTAGTCCGAGGTCTAGAAGCAGCGGTAGTCCCAGAACAAGTTCCATCGGTTCAATACAAACGACTGCTGTCGCACCATCCCCAGCCACCGAAATTCCTCTGAGATTAACTGACCTGCCGCCACCTCCTGTTCCAGGAGTGCTGGTGAAGCAGGGTGTTTCGAGGTGAGTTTTATAGATGCTTCTTAATTATTCTCGTAACTCAAAATGTGTCGGAACTTGAAAATTATCGGGATTTCGAATTTTTTTTCAATCCTTTAATGTTTAAATCTCAAATCACTCTTGTAATAAATATGTGGACATTTAAGTTTTTGAGATTTTGAATACTTTTAACATTCAAAGTCTTGAATTTTTTAAGATTTGAGACTATAAGAGTTTTTCGGTTTTCGAGATTGCAGCAGTTTAGACTTTTTTAAAGAGTTCTCTTTGTCTCTGTTACTATTTCTATTTTCTTTCATCTCTCTATTTTTATTAATTTTGAAAACACATTTATGGACAGTAATTGATTTTACACGTGTAGATGCAAGGAATGCAACATCGTATTCTGCCGGCACGAGAACTTTGTCGCTCACAAGAAACACTACTGCCAATCGAGGGGGGAGACCACGGTAAGCAACAGTCCACCGCCATCCGGCACACCCTCGCCGCCACTGGTCCAGCTGATCTGCGCCGCTTGTGGCATCAAGTTCGCCTCTATGGACAACTTAGCTGCCCATCAAGCGTTCTACTGCCCCAAAAGGCCCGAGTCTCAGGAACATCACACACGTTGTTCCAAATGCAAGGTAAATTTCGAATAATAATATAATAATTCTAAAGGATATCTAACAAAAGAAAAACTACAAAAAAAATTTTTTTAAATGCCTTTTTCAAAAGTCTTTAAACTTGATATCTCATATTTCTTGTCAACGTTCGAGAAATTTGGAAACTTTCAAACATCCTTTCAGATATAGATTCTTTCAGATACAATATCTTGGAAGTATTTAAGTAGATGATTCTTAACGTAATCTTTTCTTGAAATCATAAAGATACAGAGAAGAGCGAGATGTATCTTTCTTTATCGGATTAATGAAGTCGAATGACTTATTGCAGGCGATAATAGAGCCCGGAAGTAGCCATTCCTGTGCCAGCAGTGCTACAGGTGGCTGGAGATGTCCAGTCTGTGGCGCCGTTAGTCCAACGGCTGGCGCTGCTCAACGCCACATGGATGCCCATCAAGGCATCAAGGCCTTCCGATGCACTATCTGCCGTTACAAGGGCAACACCTTACGTGGCATGAGGACTCACATCAGAATGCACTTTGCGAAACGTGGCACCGACCTACAGGTAGAATCCACTTAGTCCACGAGTTGTCTCCGGATCTTTGTCTCAGGCATTATATTTGTCATCTGTGATTCGGCGAATAGAGAGAAGCTTAATTTCAAGTACTTAAAAATTTATTGTATTCCAAATTTCTGTAATCTCAAAGTATATATATTTGACATCTATTCCTTCTCGAAAACTCAATAAAAGCCTAACGTCGTCTCGGTAAATCTTCCATTAACTCTTTAAGGCGCATAATTCATGGAACATTCTAGTAACTTTTTTTTTATAAAATATTGTCAAAAACACTCTAAATAGCACATTTATAAGGTTTCAACTGTCCAATCCTAAGTCCCTGGTCCCTATTGGTACCAGTGATACTTAAAGAGTTAAGTTACTTTTGTTAACAACTATTGTTAACGAAACTGGATATTCAAAACTGAATTTTCTAAATTTATATAGATTTTATTTGTTTTATTTCTGTAACACAGAATCTTCCTAAGTAAATTCGATTTATCCTTGACAAAACTGTTATCCGCAAGAGAAATCTCTACAAGAAGACTTTGCTGTGAGAATGATAAAAAAAAAAGTATCCTCTACGAATTTCTAAAAAAAAAAGAACACCGACTTTATCATTGTCCGTTTCAGGAGGAGAATTACATAACATGCGTGTTGGACGATGAAGCGACGTTACCAACGCCGGAACCGGCAGCCGCCACGACACCGGAAGAAATACCTGCGGAGGTGCAGGTGAACGGTAAAACCACAGACACAAGAAAGAGTCCACAACCGCCGCCGTCGTTACCGCCACCTGCGGCTGTTACCAGTAAGGTGAAGCAGGAACGCGAAGACACGCCACCGCCGCCGCCACCTCCACCTCCGGAGGAGAGTTTAGACCCCACTAAAAGCGGGCCTCGATATTGTCGATCTTGTGACATCAGTTTCAATTATTTGAGCACGTTCATCGCCCACAAGAAATTTTATTGTTCGAGTCATGCCGGTGAGGCCAGCAACAACAATAACAACAATAATAATAATAACAACGCCAGCGGACATGCGACGTCGCCGCCGACCGGGAGGACCGAGGCGTCAGTACTCTAAGGACGAAGGACTAAAATCTCGAACTACGAGACGGCTACGCCGCCGTTTCTCTTCCTCTTCTTGGAGTTCCTCCTCACGTTTAATATATACTTCAAAATTCGCAGTCGAGAATAGAATTGTGAAGGTAACTCGACTTGAAACTATCAAAAATTGTCCGTTTGAGAACTCTACTTGTCGATGGTTCTGCTATGCTAAGTGAGAATAATATTTAGAGATAGATAGATAGAGAGAGAGAGAGAGAGAGAGAGAGAGAGAGAGAGAGAGAGAGAGAGAGAGAAAAGGTGTTCGTAAGAGAATAACGGTCTTACGATGATGTTACCGGAATATGAAGATATTCCTCGAAGACAGAGATATTTTAAGGATTCAAGCTAAAAAGAAGAGGATACTCAGTGAAAAGTGAGTTCCTGAAAATGTAACGAGAATATTCTCTCAAAATTGCGAGATTTAGGAAAGTGGCTCCAGGAAGAGGAACAAAACGTGGTGAGCGTGCAACGACGATGCACCACAACCAGGACTGTTCATTGTTGCCAGTTTATATATAATATAATGAACGACTATCGGACTTCTCAGTTGACTCTATTACGTTGTGTGATTTTTGTTGATCCAGGGAATCGTTCGTACTTATAAGCCGAAGGTATCTACGTGTACATATATATGCGCGCGTGCATGTGTTTGTATGTATGTGAGAGAGAGCTCGCAGCAAATAAGAGCGCAAACGGAGCCGTAACAAGAGTCTAGTTTGCGTCGCGATTTGTATAAACATTTAAATTTATATTTATATGTGATAATATATACACACACGATAAATTTTTTTAACGATTGAATTAGGTTTAAAAGATCTTTTTTAACTTTATTTTCATAGCGCTGACTAAAACGATGCTTTCTTACGTATATATTTTTCAAGCATTATTAACTTTAAAAAGTAACTTTAAAAGAAAATAGGAGTCATTAATGTAAATAATTTTATTCACAAATATTAATCAATTTTTTCGCGTTAGACCAAATAATTGATGTAGAAAATCTTTCTGTGAGAAAAACGAGTATGCGCAATTTCTATATATCTATTAATATAATACCTATTTCAATCAATTATCAACAAACGCTTGCAAATATTTATATAGGTATATGTATATATTAAATTTCGTAAGGCAATATTTTTATTTTTATAATTTGATATTAAAATGATTTGAGATATATCTAGTTACGACTCTGGGTGCGCGCAATCAATTCGACGATCGTCACGTCGATTTGGCGTTCTCGAAAGGAAACTCAAAGTTGACGAGACGCCGCATACGTTTGTACATAGAGGGTAAATCAATGGGCGAAAAATTGCGAATGCAAATGGCGAAACGAGGGGAAATAAGAAAAAAAAAACACGTCTGAGCTCGACGCTCGCGAACTGATCGATCGATTCAGACGAAGGTGTGCAATCTCATGACTCTTGAATAATCTCGTAGCATAGTTAATAATCGACATTATCTAAGGACGAGTATGATGAGTGTAAAATGTTGTACAGTAGGCGAGTAGAGTATTACGGAGCAGTAGTAAGCGATCCTGATGAATGATACCAATCTCAGCTTGTGAATCTGCTAAGTTACGTTGCAATGTATGACATTTAATATATAAATATATAAATAAATAAACGGTTATATGCCCGCGAAATCGCGCCCGCGCTCGCGGGTAATAGTGTGAATGCGTCGATAAATATCCACCACGTGAAGAAATTTGCACGTGTTCAATCGGGTGCGTAGCAAAGATACGCAATCTTTTATATAGTAAAATTATAGTTTCGATGAGAGTCCTGACTCGATGATTCTCTATGCGAGAACAATCTCTCATTCGTGACTGCTTATTTATTATTTATTAAAATCCCTTACTTTTCAGAAATCTTGAAATACATTGAATGTTTTCGTGATGGAAGTCAAGTCTCGCGAGTGAAGAGAAGTTCTACAAATCAGACGAGATTATGCCAACTCCTGAAACTTAATCAGAAACTAATTTTGTAGTTTTAGAATGGAGATATCCTTGCTTGAGTAAACACCGAGGAGAAACCAACCTCGTACTCATTGGGAATATGCTCCCCATGTCTAATTTAACACAGGTCTCCTTGTAGGGTAACTTGTACATACGTTGCGAACGGGGAATGTGCGATTCCGCGACTGAAAGAACAGACGATCTCGAGAAGTCTTCTCCGCGTTTGTCGATTCAACGTCACCCGGATTTTTAGCGACGCATTCGGACCCGTGCAACCCAATCAAAAAGCATCGCGCGTGCTCGCGAAGCGAAACGCGAACGCGCCGTTGCAGGGCGTGTAAGTGTAAAGAAAAACATATTAGAAGTTAAGGCCAGTGTTACGTGTATACGCAGTGTACTACTCATATCATACGACGAGCTCGTTAATAAAAAAAGACGCCGACCTGTCCGCTTGGCGAATTTCACGGCCCAGAGATCACGAGCGACACGAGTTTCGCAATAATGAAGTAATCTCGGCACACAATCTCGTCGCATCGTCCGAAAAATTCGTTTACCTCCCGATCTCTCGAGACAACCAAGAAGAAATAATAATTCCTCGAAATAATCTCTTTTTGTAAGCGTCCCGCGCTATCACGTTGATTGTCGAATCTGTATTCTATTACCCTCCCTACCCCGTTCCGGTATATCGCGATATCGCCAGGTCGAGGCGCAAGATTGACGAAAAAGGAGAGATAGAGAAAGAGTGAGACAGAGAGAGAGAGAGAGAGAACATGACGAAGAGAAATTTGTAAATCCACATCTGGTACTTCCAACAACTTGTTATACGCTATAAATCTGGTGTATCATTATATGCCATATCTTCGACAAGACAGTTCTTTCTTCAACACGATACACATCCCAATGGCATCCTATTTTGGAGATCGATCACTTGATTGATTTTCATTCAAGAGCGAACGGATTTCGAATTGCGAATGGCTAGAAATTGCGATTGTCTTCTTTTCTTTGATGACATTGATCTCTTTTTCGTCATGATGTATTGACGTTTCTGATTGGATTAAACAGATTCGGTGAACCGACGGGAAATTTTAATTTTGCGAACGACGAAGAGTTTACAAAAGTTCGCTGACGATTGCGTGATCGATCTCCTAGTCTCTTAGGCTTACATCTCTTTTTGTCGTTTTTATTTTGATAGAAGGATTTTACACGCGAGATATATCTATAGAGAAAAGTCTGTAATAAATATATAAACGTACAAATAAAACCTTATGACATTTACAACTCACTCTTCCTTGCTGAGGAGAAGGCGAAAGTAAAGATTGAAAAGTACATATTAAATGGGAATGTTTATTGTTTAATTCATTTTTTTGCAAGATAAATTCCGGAATAGACTATAAAATCAATTCGCGTAAAATCCTTGTAACGAAACAATCCATTTTGGAATCGCTATGTAAATTGCGATACGTAAAAAAATAAATACTTATTGAAATTGCTACATATACATCCACTCATGAACAAAGCATTGTTCATATATACATTTGTGGAATTATTTAACTTTTTACGTTTATTAATTAATCCTTTTGAACTAATCCTATTGGTATGTTTCAGAATAAAAAAGTACCCGCAAGTCCAACAAATTTTTCTGAAAATAGGCAGAGCCACACAAGGATCTGAGATGTGAATTCTATCAACTGTTCAATCGATCCTAACTTTTGAGCACACAGCGTAGCTTTTGAGATATTTAATTATTATAACTAACGATAAAATTGTTTTAATTATTAGACTTAACTGCAGGTCTCGTTCTGCCGAAAAGGTAAATCTTTATCACACATGTTTTTGTTGGTTGATGCTTCGCGACAATGGTAAATTCAGGTTTTTATGCGTTCCTCGGATTGTTTAATACGCAAACAAGACCTGTTACTATCCCAAAGATTTATCTCTCGTTTTCAGAGTCACTGCTGTCAGTGTCACTGCTGTCAGTGTCACTGCTGTCAGTGTCACTGCTGTCAGTATTCTGATCATCAGCTGCGATGTCCCCATAAAGCAGCGGCTTCATCCTCTGTTTATACCTAGCGTATTTGTAGCCGTGCAACTCGACGTCTTTCATATCGAGTGGATATGGCTCGTCACCATAGTCTTTGTAGTCGTCGTCCTCGCTGGATAAGTGGCAATCCTCTAAATTCCGAATAGCGGTTCTCATGTCATCTTCATCAATTGAATCGTTGTCTGAATTATCAGTATCAGGATAACTGTTCTGATAATATGACTCTGCATTGGAATCCTCAGAGTCATGTTCACTTTGCAAATCTTCTGTGGGCATTTCATACACCAACTCTTGCTCATTGTATGGATGTATCAATACACAATCGTCGATGGAATCGCAATTTTCCACATAATATAAATCGTATGCATAATCGCTGTTCTGAAACATTTATTTGCATTTTCCCAATGTGTGTATCCGTTGTGCTTTGTACCTTACTTCTTTCCTACTTCTACTTAATTTCTATTTTATCACATTTTTATTTCATATCCATTTTAGTTTAAAATTATTTGTCATCTACTTATTATTCTATTTTACTTCAAGAATAATTTTATCCATTTCAATTATATAAAATTGTTTTATATATTTTTATTACTTTATACTATATTCAACTCTTTGTATCACAGAAAAAAGTTACATCTATATAACTATAAAAAAAACTTATAAAAATAAATATATAAGTATAAAAAACTTATATACTCGTTTATATGTGAAAAAAGTGCTTACTATTTCTGCTTATCTACTACATCTTAATTAGTTTTAGAACTCTACTTTTTATCTTTGTCACAGCACAATACAAGAAATACTATTTTCATTATATTTAGTAAACAATATCATTTTTATGTAAATTGCTATTATTACATACCTTTTCTTTTTTTTCTGCTGCTGCTGTGCTTTGGTTTACTGCCAAGGAAATTGAATCCTCTATATCAACGAATGTCATCACTTTGTCCTCAAATTCTTCCATACTTGATGTATCCAAAGAACGATGGCAATTGACGACTTTGTATCTGTTAGCTGCAGAGTTCTCTTTAGTCTGTTTACGCCTTTGTGCTAACAAATTTACACAAGGAGACTTTTTGAAACTAGTTTCTAGTTCTTTCATGTTCAAAGTTTTGGCCAAATGTTTCAAAACATTTTCTTTCTAAAAATTATCAAAAGAGTCAATATTATAATTTGCTATAAAATTTCATATACTAACGATATTAATACTAATGGTTATAATAATTATTGTTATGGCAAAGCTATTCCGTTACAACAAATAGTTATAGTTTTACATAATTCTAAAAGACGACCTAATCTTAAATTGCATAACAAGCAGATGAAACCATGATCTTGCAAAGCATTTCATTATTAATAGAACTTGTTTTAGTTATGAATAAAATACAATACAAAATTTAGTTATGAATAAAATACAATACAAAACAAAACAAATATGTATTTACATGAACTCGTTTTTTCATTATTTTCTAGTGCTAAACCCATGCCTGGAGTGAGTTTCACCAATAATGAAACTTTTTGTGTACAAAAAGAGAAAACTTGTGCAAAAACTAAGAGTAAAATTCATGATGTAAATATTCACCGGGTCATTGAGTGTACCAGCAAATTTGGCGACTGTAGGAATGACCCCTGAGCAAGCGACATCATCATCGCTATCTTCAGCTAATCTTGGATATTTACAAAGAATAAGCGCATCCTGCGGCTGATCATTATTTCTTCTTTTTACTCGCAAAACTGTTGCCATTTTAACACTAAATGACACAAAGTACGCGCGCAAGACAGTTTTTCTCTGTTTATCAATATAACTTCAATATGACTTGCCTAAAGACCCCAACACCACTTAACGCTAAAAGATATATATTATGTTTATTTGGTAATGCAATTCTCCGAAATAGATGATCCTCGATGTTCTTTGAAAATAATTTCAACGTATCTTCCATAAAAATCATAGATTACGTACCAACAAACTCAAATAAGTCCTTACGACGTAACAATCATGCCGCAACACACGACAAATTTCGTTCGAATCTCTATTAAAAACTGTTTCAATATTTCAGTTTCAATATTTGGCTGAAAGCACTTTGCTTTAAGTGATTCTATGCCATCGCTCCAAGATTCTATTAAAAACTGTGGCGTTCAGCAAACTCAAGGTTTGTTCTTTTCAACTGAACTTCTTGCACTAACTCAAGAAGTGGGGAGCGGTGCACTTGGACACGGTGCATTTAGACACAGCCAATCACAGCACCGTGTGATTAGAGACATTTGTAGGGTCCCTTGGAACAGCGACTTGTGATTGGACTGTGTCCAATTGCCCCGTGTCCAACTGATATACACCCCAAGAAGTGTACCCTGGTGCGTTCTTTCTAGCAGAAGTGACGTTAAAGGTTACTGTTCTTTCCAACGGTGCAGCAGAACTTATGGCTCCTGCACACAGGACGCGGTAATGCTTGCCGCGCGGCGGAAGTTCGCGCGACAGCCAATCAATATGCTGCTTTCCATAATAACCATTTAGCTTTTACGGAAAAACAACATATCGATTGACTGTCGCGCGGATTTCCGCCGTGCGGCAAGCATTACCGCGTCTTGTGTGCAGGAGCCATAAGTTCTGCTGCACCGTTGGAAAGAACAGTAACCTCTGACGTCACTTCTGCTAGAAAGAACGCACCAGTGTACACTTCTTGAATTAGTGCAAGAAGTTCAGTTGGAAAGAACAAACCTTGAGTTTGCTGAACGCTACAGTTTTTAATTAATAGAGATTCGAACGAAACTTGTCGTGTGTTGCGGTATGATTGTTATGTCGTAAGGACTTATTTGAGTTTGTTGGTACGTAATCTATGGTTTTTATGGAAGATACGTTGAAATTATTTTCAAAGAACATCGAGGATCATCTATTAAGAGATCATCTATTTCGGAGAATTGTATTACCAAATAAACATAATATATATCTTTTAGCGTTAAGTGGTGTTGGGGCCGAAGTCTTTAGGCACTGGAAGCCATATTGATAAACAGAGAAAAACCATCTTGCGCGCGTACTTTGTGTTATTTAGTGTTAAAATGGCAACAGTTTTGCGAGTAAAAAGAAGAAATAATGATCAGCCGCAGGATGCGCTTATTCTTTGTAAATATCCGAAATTAGCTGAAGATAGCGATGATGATGTCGCTTGCTCAGGGGCCATTCCTACAATCAATATGTTGTTTTTCCGTAAGAGCTAAAAGGTTATTACGGAAAGCAGCATATTGATTAACTGTCGCGCAAACTTCCGCCGCGTGGTAAGCATTACCGCGTCTTGTGTGCAGGAGCCATAAGCCTCTTTAAGGGTGCGTTCAGATTCCTCATCCAGGTGCACTCTATTACTAGAAACACTACAGTATATGTTACATAAACTATAGCACTTCTAGTAATAGAATACACCCGGGTGGAGAATTTGAACGCAGCCTAAAGTTAGCGGCACATGGTATTTGATTAAAGCAGACATTAGGTTTGTTCTTTCGACCTGACCTAGGGCTGCACTGGAACTGTACTAGTTGAAGAAAGTTCAAGATAGTGCAGACCAGTGCAAAGATACATATGGGTCTGAAAAGAACGGGTAAGAGCAAGTTAGAGCAGTGTAAGATGGCGGACAACATGGCTGGATTAAATAACATAGATCAATTTATGGTCATGTTTTCGCACTTATAGCATTTTATGTTTTGTTGAACAATCCTATTTCTTTTAAAAACTGTTTTGTGTTGGATACCCATACAACAAATCCCTCCGAAAAAACGTCCAAGAGCCTTCCCAGGATGTCTTTCGGATATTTTGTGCTGTTTGGATAACATTCTAAATACTTCTTTTATGTCATTCTACATTATATATTTATTATATATTTATCTACATTATATATTTATTATATATTTAAGTATTTACTTACTGTTTATAGATTCCGTCGTCGGATTATTTCTTCTACGTAATGTCAACTAGGTATACCGATTTTACAGGTTATAGATACAAATTTAAATTTTTTCGGTTAGCTGCCCTGCACTGTTTGCTCTACCTCCAGACCTAGGACAGTCAGTTCACTGAACTCGCTGCACTAGTTTAGCCTGCACTGTTCGAAATAACACATTTTCTTGCACTGTTCTGATCGAAAGAACGCATTAGTGCAAACTTCGTGAACTAGTGCAGCCAGTTCAGGTCGAAAGAACAAACCTAAGGCAGAATGCTATTTCACGTGTCGTACGACAGGCTTTTCGGATACGTTTATTGGTTGGCGAATAGAGTATTTCTAGGTTCTCTGTTCGTCAACCAATGAACGTATCCAAAAAGCTTGTCGTACGACACGTGAAATATCAGCTAAAAGCATGTATGAACTATTCTTTGCCTTTCCTACTTCCCGACATCATAAAACATAAAAATAAAAAATAAAAAAACTCTTATTTCTTTTTAAAGCAATACTTTCATTGGACATCGCTCATCGCTCATCGCTAATCGCGTGCAACGTGAATTTAGCATTAGAATGCACTCGAGTGGAGAATCTGAATGCACCTTATGCGGATAGAAATTTTGCACGTGTCCAAGTGCACGCGGGATTCAAGAGGCTGTTAGAAGTTGTTAAAATTTAATTTTGAAGATTTTAGCTTATGAATTAACGATGGCAACCTCGTTATTAGATCAACTTCTCGGATTGAAAGCTCCGCAGACAGATTTACTCGTGCAAGACAAGAAACGTCCCAGTTTGTTATTTGATCCAATAGAAGCTGCAAATTTAGACCGGCACATTGTATTAAGTATAGGTTAGCTTCTTCTTCATTTTAATATTTTTAACTTTCCTAAAAGTTAAAAAATGTTTTCAACTTTTTTTTTATTTCTAATCATTATTTCATTTGTTTAGGTCAAAATGGTCTGGAAAATCTAGTGAGACTCTCCTCAGTTTTTGTTGATTTTAAAGAGACATTGTTTTCTGAGAATTCCTTGGGTTTTGAGCGTGTTATTCAAGATACTGCGATAAACAAGAAAGTGGATGCAGATATTGCAAAGTTTTTGATACTATTGTCTCCATATTTTCTAGTAAATGCTTCACATAAAGCACTAGAATGGCTGATATACAGATATCGCATACATCAACATAACCGAGATCAGTTTATATTATTAATTTTGCCATACCATGAGTCTCGTATATTTGCTAGGTATGTATTAATGAGGAAAAGTACTCAATTAAAAAAGAATGTTTTTTTAAGAGCTATGTTTCATATTATATAATTTATATATATTCTTTTTATTTGCATAGCTTTTAACTTAAAGATCAATATCTATGATATAATGGATATCTATGTGTTTGATATATTGTTTTAATTTTGTTTGTAGATTCTTCAATTTAAAAAACAATATAACATCATGATTGATATTTGTGTACCAAATATTTTATATATAAAAAGATTTGTAAAATCAATTTTTAAATTATTTAAAAGTTTATTAATTTTTCTTGTATCCTTTTTAAGAGCACTACAGTTGTTGGATCTATCAGATAAAGAAGACAAATGGCATTGGCTGAGGTCTTTGCAGAAACGTGGTCAATCACGGATCTCAGAAATACTTGTCAATCGTTTTAGCAAAGACAATGTATTCATGAAGATGCTGTGTACCCATGTAATATCTGCCATAGAGACCTACTCTGACCAGGCATCTCATCTGACCACTCTGTACAGCTTTTATATCACATTGATATCAAGTGTAATAGATCAGGTGATCACCATCACCGATGTTCAAATGAACCACATAGTACCTGTTCTTTTCTATGGTCTAAGAAGTCCTATTTACGATTTCGCCTCCAGCAGCTATATGATCATTGTGCAATTGACGACGAAGGTAATGTAACTTCTTGTATAGAAACTATTTTTTTCTGCCTGTCCCCAAAAATTCCAGTCTGTAAAGTATAAATTAGTGATTATTATTTCATTTGTAGAAGTTTTATTGTATATTAAAATTAAGATACAAATATATGTAAATATCGTGTAAATTTTTATGGAAATTGCAGGTAAAACTCGACGACGAAAGAGTGAAAAAAATATTGCTGAAAGTTTTCAAGAACCCTCTCTTGAAACAGGAAGCTGTCATTTTTCTATTGCATTTGTATCAGAATCCGACTAATAGAATGACAGTTATTCCCCGAAGTGTCGTACTCAGACTGTCCAATTTGTCTTGGTTCATCGAGACTCTCTCCAAAATTCACTCAACACACATAAATGTGTCGCGATTTGCCGTGCCTTTTCTTCAAGCAGCTTGTCAAGCGATTGTCAGAGATTCAGATGATACTATCAGCGTCCAAAATATGACGGATGACTTTCTAACGCGCGTGAAACTCGACGATGACGCGGTAGATACAATCTTGTCTAATGTGCTGAAATGCGAGTTCTTCAAAAGCGAAATGCCCAAAAGCGCAAAGGACTTTATAGCACGTTTCTACCAGAACTTCGAACGTAGTTATCCGGAAAGGTTTGACAAATATCTAAAAGATCTTATGAAGAAAGGCGAGAACGACAAGAACTCCAAGGAGGCATCAAATTTCCTCACATCTTGGCCTTTTGTCACTAAAGAGACGCAAGATTCAGTTGTGATTCTGGATAAATTGACTCACGTTAGCTCAGCACAGCGAATACGTGGTTTGGAAATTCTCGCTAAGAACGACGTGAGCATTCCTAAGAGCTTCCGCAGTATGATGATGAGAACACTTCAAGCGCGATTCTACGACGCCGACGTAAACGTCGTGAAAAGCTTGTTGTCTTTATCAACCAAGAAATTGACCAGTCTACTACCTATCGACACTTTGGTGGATGATTTAGTGGCTCTACTGTCGACATGTCACACTGTATTAAAAAAGGACTTAGCAAAGCCGGCCTTGAAGATACTTCTGGAACTTTGTGAAGATGGTGACGACACTAGGGTCTTCATTACAGCCTTGCCGTATTTATTTCCAGCTACAAAAGAAGACGTGGTAATCGCTTTAGAGGTGCTGGAGTCAAACTTTGCAAAGAATAATACTTACATGCAGTATATGATGAAGGATCTCGAGAAGACTTCATTGACTGCGGAGACGATCTCTTCCACTGCTTTCCACAATATTCTCAACTACGAATTGTTACCGGCTACGAATAGCATATTGAATACAATGCGCCAGCAAATTTGTCATGGCGATGCAGCTTCCTTATTCTTCAACATGATTTTATTAGGGTCGGTTTGTCGGGTACCCGTAGGCTCCATGCCGGCAAATATGGCACGTGATGTAATCGAAATGGCAACAGAGATGATCAAGAAATATCCGCGCATTAAGCTGTTGCACGACTGCAATATCATCACCGGCGACAACATCCAGACAGCATTAAAACTTACGTCTGAAGGCACTTTGCCACTACAAGTAGGCACTTACGTGCTGGAAATGGTGCACAGACGACTCAATCTCAAATCTGAGCCTAAACTCGATTTCGTTAATAACGCAGAACAGAGTAACCTAATCGTTAGGTTGCTAGAGATGTTTTTTGAAGGTATGAGCAACAAACAATGGAAGAAACATTACCTCCGATGCCTGCAAATCTTTTTCCAAAGACATTTCGACACGATAAAGAATCTCATCAACTTCTTGTCGCAGTTGTACGTAAGACCAATCCATGTCCAGACTTCTCATCATTGCTTGCAGATCACGTTGCAACTGTTGGACCGCTGTTCCATTCAGTGGGTGTTTCAAGACCAACACTTCATAACCAACCTGTTGCTATCTCTCACGAGACATAGTAGCGTTTGCAGATCGGCGGCGGTAGACATCCTGAAGAAACTCACTCAAACCTTCAGTCTTGCGACGGAGCCGTTTTCCGCGCTGCTGCAAGAAGTGGCAGCTCGAAGTGCAGAAATCATTCAGGATTCGGATCAGCTGTCGATTATACTCTATTACATTCTTTCGCCGGATCCTGATGTGTATTGCCTGATGAAACAACGGAAGAAGTTGCAACAGGCGCGAAGAATGCTATTCAGCGTGATATTGCAGGAAGACGTGCCGATAGACCGTAGATCCGAGCTGTTAGACGTGCTGACACACGTCAACGGCACAGAGATCCTCCAGCAACTGGCACCGTTAGGTCTGCGGCTTCTGGACAAACTGACGCACGAATCGACCAGGAACCAGCAATGCCAACCGACCGGCAATGCTCTGAGAAATATCCTGCAACGTTTCAACGATTCCACGGTTGAGACATTGAACGATAGTCAAGTGTGGTCGTTCTTTGAGAAGAGTATCTTACAACACGCTTTTTATGCAGTCACCGAGTCTGGTCAGCAAACTTCCCCCAGCATTGTGTTGTTGAAGCAAATCAACAAATTGTTTTTTGAGCGTGCCGGCAAAATCTCGCAAGACTTGCAAGTGAAGATTTTTTCCAAGATACTGGACGTGTTGACCGACTGCGAAGTGAGTAGCGTCATCTCGAACGCAACTCGGGCGATCCGCAAGATCAGTATCGATGCAAAGCTCGTCGTGTCCGAACTGCAGGCAATGAAACTTAACAGACCTGAGGAGCAATTGGAGACAACAGAAAGTGCGAAGAAGAAGTTGAAGAGACACAGTCAAATTAGGAGTCGCCTGTGGCCGACTCCTAAGATAGTGTACAGCAGAGCATGGAAACGCGGCGAGACCTTGCTGCAAATTGTGCAGCATGCTAAAAACATCGAGCACGAGGAGACACTCTACGAAGTGCTATTTGACCTGGTGAACGTCTGCGTAAGCTTGGAGGAGCTAAGTCCGGTGGAATATACAAATCAGTTGATCCTGCAGACAATCTATCGGCTGATGACGCAGAATTTACCGTTGCACAACGCCCATCTGCATATTTCCCTTATCACCAAGTGTATAAGAACATCACGAAATCCACAAACACATCACCACGCATTGCTAGTGCTCATTGAGTTGCTGAAGAAAGTCGATGTGAATCGAGCGCTCATCAACATTATGCCCATTTTCACTTTCATGGGCAGCACGGTGGTTCGCCAGGATGACTCTTATTCCATCCAGATCACTTCCAAGGTTTTGGAG
Organism: Odontomachus brunneus; assembly: GCF_010583005.1. NCBI lineage: Eukaryota > Metazoa > Arthropoda > Insecta > Hymenoptera > Formicidae > Odontomachus > Odontomachus brunneus. The sequence continues at coordinate 633,963 of NW_022639526.1, read as the reverse complement.
ACGGTGGTGCCGGTTGTTAACGCCGCTAACAACGAGATCCACGCCTGCATGATGCTGCGAATTTTCGTAGCCTCCTTGCCAGATATACCCGAACACAGAAGGATGCACTTATTTGTCCAACTGCTTCAACTTCTTGACAATTATCTGCATTTGTATTATCTGCTTACTTTCGAAAGCCATGCAATAAAATTGAACGCGAAGCTCGCAAATGACAAACGTTCCATGCAGCGTTTGGAGTTTGCTCTTCAAATATGTCAGGAGCTCTCATTGGGACAGCTGCTTCAGGTTAGTTATATGAAGTCGTGTTTAATTTTGAAAAAGAATCTATTTTTGTTATTTAAAAATTATGTTATTGTGCGTAGAAATATTTTAAAGTTGATTGAGAAATCTTTCCATAGAAGATACTTTTTATTTGTTGGCATATATTTCTAGTTAAAAAATAGCCCCATTGAGTGTTTATGAGTGCAATTTTCCAATAAGAATATGCCGATAAATAAAATTTGTTGGGTAGTTGTAGCAAAAGGTTGAATAAAGTTGTTCTAAAAAATCAAATTAATTTTCCATTTTTTTATTAGATTTGTGTAAAGGTAATCAAATTTGTCAAAATTTTACCGATGGACGTTGAAGAAGAGCAGGAAAAACGGATGACGAGGAATTTTCCGTACAAACATGTTTATGACGTAAGCACGACTGCCCCAAAGGCTCTACGACACTACAAACTAACGGCAGTGCAGTTCCTCAGCAATCTCTTGTCTTCCGATAACTTCATCAATCGCGTAGCTGAGCTCAACGTGGATGAAGCGAATGAGATGAACGAGTACTGCGATTGTTTAGGAGCCGAATTGATCACGTTGATTCAGATCATTTCGAAGGTCGCCGATCAGCAACAAAATAAACCGAGCGCAAAATATTGGAAGGTGTTATTACATCATCTGTACGACTTGCTGGATCTTGTGAACAATCTATTGCCGAATACGATGTTCCTGAAGAATGTCCAGCGCTTGCAGACTCACGAGATGTTGAGCGTAAAAAAGAAGATCCTGGAGATGCTGAACACAAGACTGCTTCAGAAGAAGTTCGGTGAAGAGGATCACGAGAATCTTCTAAATTTAATTGAATATCTCGTGAACTTTATCAACGTTGAGGAGAAAGTCAAGAGCCAAGAGCACGAAATTGTTCAGCAGACAGCGTTGAACTCTTTGAAACTGCTGGGGAAGTTATTGGCCACTGATTATCCCAACGTTTTTATGCCGGTATGTATACAAACACGAAAAAATCGCTTTATTCCTTCAGAGCACGCGATAAAATTCATTTCGATTCAATTGCATATTCCCGACGTGATTAATATCATAATCGATATCATGGTTTTCTTTGAATAATTATTTGCAGATTCTACACATTACGACAGAACTGTTGCAATCGAGGGATGGTCCGGTATTGGCTAGTGCGGCGTTATGCGTCGCGGAACTAGTCTGCAGTATGAAAACACATGCTCTAGATTTATTGAATACATTTGTGCCAGTAATTTTGAAGCTGCTGAAGACGCATTGTTGTCAGAACGTGCCGGACGTGATTGTTATTAGCATCGTGAGTGCTTTGCAAAAAATAGTGGAGTTTCTGGGAAATTTCCTCTCGCCCTACTTAAACAACCTTCTATTCGAGCTGACTAGATTGAATACATTATACATCGACAAGGAACATCCCAAGGTATTTATACTTCTGTCTCCGGTCAAAGATAAAAATGCACACAATTTTTAAGAGGTTTATTCAAGAAATTAATTTTATCTCGAAATAGTCTTGAATTGTGTATTTTTGATAATAATATGGCATTTATTATATTGATTAATTTTTAATTATTAATATCTTCATAGAATAATATTTACATAATAGTATGTGTATTTCAAGACCTATTGTTAAAATTTAATTTAATTTTTATTTAATTTCTTATTTTGCGTTATGTTATGTTACACACGCACACATTCTCCTGCGTACTCTATTTCGCCGCGCTTTCTTCCTCTTTCTCTTCTCACCTTCGCTCGCTCCGCATGTCGAAGCGTGCACGTATAACTGTGCACCCCGACAACTTCTTTTGATGCATCTTTAATTATACGTTTCCTCCAGTCTAAATCTGTTTGCAGACCGGTATCGTAGTTTCACGACTGAAAACGATCACACAGAAATTACCCAGCTGCATACCTCCGCGAGTATTGCTGCCGGCTGTCAGCATTACATACCAGAAATTATTGAGCAAAAGGTTCTACAAACGTATACCATCGTTGATGGACGTGCTAGCCGATTCTTTCGAGAACGTTTCGTCGGTAGACTTAAATGGAGAGATTCCAAATCTCAGTGAGTTCTTTCTCAAAGTCTTGCAATTCCGTGAGGATGTCGAGGATTCCAAGGATGATCAAATGGTCGATAAAGAAGATGTTTCAAAGGACATCGTCACGATTGAGGAGAGCGCTGGAAAAGCTTTGGTCGCTCTGGTCTTGAAGTTGAGCGAAGCGACCTTCAAGCCGTTATACTCAGACTTTTATAAGTGGGCAGAGAAAAGTGCAAAGCACAAGCAACGAAACATAACATTCTACAGGTATGTATGATTTTATTATATTATTATTCAGTTAAAATAATATATTTTTATAATAAAATCATAACATATATTAAGTAATATATTTACCAATTATTGCACACAGTACTCTTTTGATAATGTAATAATATTTCTTTAGGTTATCAGCGAATATAGCAGAATGTTTAAAATCTTTGTTCGCTCTATTCGCTGATCTCTTCCTTAAACATGCGGCATTATTGTTGAAAAACAATAACACGTTCGTCAGCGATACTCCTCACGAATTGACGCTTTCTGAAGAATCGAACAGAATCGAGCTGGTAGAGGCGATTCTGTTGACCTTTCACCGTGTATTCATTTACGACGCTCACAATTTCGTCAGTCAAGAACGGTACGAGATCCTCGCGCAGCCAATAATAGACCAGGTGGAAAACACAATGGGCACGAAGGAAGAGTACGAGAATCGAGCTAGTCAATTGATTGTACCTTGTATAGCTTCCTTCGCCAGCGCCATTCCCGACGACACGTTGCACAAGCAGCTGGTTTACCAGATGTTGCTAAAGACTAAGCACGCGAAGCCTTACGTTAGGAGCACCGCCTTGAACGCTTTGGTAAGCTAAGATACAACAGTTGATTTATTTCAGAGCTTAATTTAAATTATTAAAAGTAAAATATTCTCTTTAAATATTTATTGACATATAAAATAGTTACATTAGAACATTCATATTTTTCTACTGTTTTTCTTTATAAACAATTAATTTCAAGTGCTTAGTGAGACATATTATGTATTCTATATTAAACAATTTTATTCCAGAAAAAAATTTTTTTAATAAGAAAAGTTGATTTGAACATGAAATATTTAATTTTCTCAATTTTAACATTCTATATATGAATGACAAAAAAGTTCGAATATTAAAAGTATATACATTTATTAATAATCTATTTTTCAAAAATGCAGCGTAGATTTACATATGAAAAGATTTCTGTTCCTAATTTTTAATTCGATTAATTCATTTTAATTACTATTACATCATTTGTGTTTTTACTTATTGAACAATCACTCATTATTGCAATCCAGGTGGAAATTGCGAGAAAACTTGGGGAAGACTTTATGCCTTTATTGCCGGAAACGGTGCCTTTCCTAGCAGAGATATTAGAAGATGAAGACGAAGCTACGGAGAAGTGTGCCCAGAATGCTGTTCGCACTCTGGAGGAAATTTTAGGGGAACCTTTACAGAAATACTTTTAAACATTTATCCCTAAATATTAGTTTGATTGTCATAGTAATTGTAAATAATTACTTTTACCATAACCTTAACGTACCTGAACGTATTAAAACGACTCTTGTAAATAGAATTACTTTTCTAAGATTATTATCTGTAGTTCTAAGATGAACGTTTTATGTTCATAAATATTAAAATATTGTTATACGTGTACAGTATTTTGATCATTCTATTGCACACTATTCCCAGCTCGAAAATAATTCGGCGGGTAAAGAATTATTGTAATGAAACAAAGAAAGAATATATATGGATATATATGGATTAATATAAAAGAAATAATGGATTAGTAATTCTTATTGATTATTTAATTGTTAGCAATTATTTCTCTTTAAGATAATCAAGTTGATAAGTTGTAAATTGCCGTTAAATGAAAAGTGAAGGTTATTAATGACAAAAATGGCCAGATACTAAGAAAACGTTCATTTATTTTCAACTTAATCGTAAATTTGGACGAAGTATAGAATATATTATCTGCTTATAATATAATACAGTAACGTAAAAGTGTGTATATGTATGTGTGTGTGTCGTGTAACGTCATGATGTAATAGGCTCGCGAGTTACACAGTATCGAACCGAGCATAAGTCCGTTCGTGCCCATTGGGCCTTGGACGCACGTATGTGTGCGTCCTGTTTTGGCAACGCATTTCGCCCCCAAAAGCGGCCGTCTGTCTCGCTGAACAACGTTTGTCCGAGAAAACTGCGAGAACATAGCTTAAAAGTATATCGAATGTAAAACGACAATCAGCCGGATATATTTGGAGTGCGAAGCGCGCGAGAAAAGCGCGAAGCGCGGGCCTTATTCTCGCATCACTCGTCGTGTCTTTCGTTGCTCTAGTCGGAATTTTAGTCCTAACCGAATTGACAGTACGCGAATGCGCGAAAGTGATCACGAAATCGGCAGCCACGTTTCGCGCTAAATGCGCGGCTAAGAACACGTCGAGTCTCTCCGAGTTTCTTCCTTCGTTGCGGCCTCGACTAATTGCGCGGAGTCGTCGCGAGATTTTCAGAGATTCGCCTTCCGGGTTCGACACATCCGCGACGACCTCCGACTATCACGTGGACATCGAGCGTTTCTCGTAGTTAACCAGTGTCCACGTGTGCGATTAGTCCGGGCTCCTGAAATCACACTTGTGGCACGTCGGCTGGGCCCCGGAGAGCCATCTCTTCTGCCTGCGTCACAGCCGGGAGTTTTCTGTAATGCAAAAATAATTACTTTTGATTTTTTCTTCCGCGTCTTATATTGCTATCAGTCTTATTCTTTAAATTAATTAAATTACGCGTGTGTAATGTAATTAATCAAGGATTCAATATGTATAGTGTATATAGTACTTTGTACATAGTATTTTGTACATTTGATTAACTGCGAATTTTTAAATCTTAATACTTGCTTAATTCTTAAAGTTGATTTTTAAGTAAAATCCTCAATTAATTAAGAATTCATTAAGAATAAATTATTAATTTAATGGAATTATTTGTGGATTTTTAAATCTTGTGATTTGGCCGGCTCTCGACGCAATTTTTATTAATTATAAGAGAAACAAAGTAGCGTATTATTTAAATAGCATTTTAGTGTCTTTTTAATTTTAGTGCATGAATATTAGGAATTTTGCGTGTCTTCGTGAATACGTAGAGATTCTCGTTTTACGAGATTTATTCATGCGTGATAGAGAGACGGGGTACAATTAGAAAAGATGTATTTATTTTTGTCTTGTATTATAGTTTTGCAATATTTGTCTGTACATATGTGAATACTTGTCGATATTCGTGTAACGTATCGCATATGATAACAAAAAGCATCGAGGAATAAAGGAGTGTGTCCACAAATAGAATATATATGTACATATTTTTCTAGTCTACTTTCTGTTGAGTATCTGTTTCCCAAGATACAGTGTATATGATATTTCCTTGCTACCGGCTCGTTTTTGCGTTTGTTTACAATCTCAGGTATGATAGTACGCGGCGCTCGACGCTTGTTTTTGTCAGCCAGCCGACCGAGCGCGAGTGTGTATACAATCACTCTCGCGACGAGCCTCCGATAGGCAAGAACCACGCGCATTATCTTTTCTGCCGGCAATTGCGACGCGTGACGGAATGTCGAGAAACGCGGAAACAGGTAGCTTCATCAATGTAAAATCTTGTAAAATCAGCTCTTACGACCGCGATTAATAAGACGCGAATCGACACGACGACCGCATAATTCGTCAGAATGCGATTTATTCGTCTCGAGCGGGGACGATCGAGGCTTTCGCGGATGAGCAGCACACATTTTCGCGATATTTATGAGCGTACGACTGTTGTCCTAACGATATTCGCGAGTTTATTTTCACGTGGCGATCCAGCGTGCTTGATTGACACGATTATATTTTCCCGCGGATATTCGCCGCATGCCGGATGCGGTCACGGAGGAGTACGGGATCGGGATCGGGTCGCATTGTGACGTACATCCAGCTGGCGAAAGCCGGTAGCTATACAGTGATTATTTATGATCCGATTCGTGTATTTTTTTTAGATTTATGCGTATGCCGAGACGCGTATGTCGAGACATGCGATGCAAAGTGTCGATTCGCGAATCTCGCGCGCGAATTAACTCACGCTCTGAAGCTGTCACGTCGTGCGGTGCGGCATCGGAGTGAAGTTAGTCGCGTAACGTGTTAGAATCTTCCTTCTTTGCCGGAGAGCTACGACGACGAGTGGACGGCGAAAGGTCGTGCGGCTTTGCGAGCATTTTTAGGCAGTAAGTTTGATCGCAATCGATCCCATATCCGGATATTCGTCAACGGTTAACGTGAGGTACACGTTCGTGCACGATCGTCCGTGGACATCGCGTGTTTCGCGAGATTTCGGCGATCGAAGTCTGTCGTGTAAACAAACGGCCTGCGGTGGCCATTGCCAGAAAAAGTTCTTTCGCGAATGTTTGTCTATCGCGATCTTCGGCGACTTTTTTGTTATCTACGACACGGCGTCGAGACGTTTTTTCGGATTTTCGTGGTAGATTCTTCGACCAGCTTACTTTTCGTGCCCGATTTTGCCGTCAAACGTGCGTATTTGTGCGTATATACAGCGTGATATTTGGAGATCGATCGTGAATCTCCTCCCCCTGTGTGAGCTCGCGAAGAGAGTGAACGATTTATAATCTTTAAAATATATGGAAATGTTTACTTCTCATGAGTTCACATTGGAGAAAAAGATTCATGGTCGATTCCGAGCCAAGTTATTCACGTTTTATAATTTCATACTAAGAAAATATTCACGTTGGCCCGCGGGGGAGGGAGAATGTCTAGGGCGCGTTCCGTTACACGCTCGCAACTCTCACGAGCGTCATTCTATCTTTGTTTAACATCCATGAGCAATAAAGATAGAATGACGCTCGCGAGCGTTGCGAGCGTGTAAGGCCGGTTCTACATTAGTTGTAAATCGCAAGATCGTAAGAAAATTTATCAATCATTGTCGATCGTTCTTCTTACGACCAAAAAAGAATTGACTGTGATTGGTCAATTTTCTTGCGACCTTGAGACTTGCAACTAATGTAGAACGATTCTAACGAAACGCGTCGTAAATCCCTTAGTCGTAAATCAGTTTTCTTGATCATTATGTACGATATAGTGATATGAATTGATACATGAGGCGAGTCGCGTTTTACTCGAGAATATTCTTTGGTGAGACGATTCTTTGGTGAATAACGTACAGTCGGCTGATTATGATAAAGATTGTGATAATTTTTCTCGATAGGTTTTGCAATGTATCCCGTATCCAACAAGAGGATTTGTATTTTTTTCTATTAAAAAATATATTTTCTTATCGGATAGGGAATACGTAGCAAGACTCATCGGGAATAAATATTAAGACAAGCTTTATTTAGCTTTATTTCAACCTTCAGGTAAACTAACAGTTCAAAATCGTATGTTTGTCTTCGTTTTTTCTTCCTGATTAGACAAAGACAGACATGTGATTCAACTGTTAATTGGCTTCTAACAAGAAATTAAAAAACAAGCCGACTGTATAACACGGTATTTAAGTTCCTTCGAGCCTTCGTGGCAGATCTTTTGTCAGCTCGCGTTTCATCGTCGATTTCGTTGTCAAACGCGCTGTCATTGTCGAAATATCCGCTTGCGACTAGAGAGTGCCGCGAAAGCGCAACAAGTGCAACAGATAGTGCAAACTTAATACCGACGCGATGCATAAAGTTGGCAGCACGACTTTTCGCCGCTAAACGTCTTCACGTATCGCGCTCGTTCATAAAAATGTCGCAATTGCCGCGCCCCCTTCGTCTCGCTCGCCGTGGTTCCCATAGTTTTTTCGCCGTCGATAAGTCTGCGCGCCGTATCGCGGATATCGGGAGTGCCGTACAAAATTCGCGCGATCCGAATTACGTTTATGACGCGATCGCGATCAACGTGTTTTTTTCTTCCGGGTCGCAAGTGAATGTGTGCCTGTCAGCTGTGGAGAAGCGACGCGGGGCGAGAGGAACTCGCTCGGGTATCGGCGGTCAACGATGAGGTAAATATAATTATAATTGCTCACTTTTCGTTCATCACATATTCGATAATAGCGTGTGACGTGTAGACTGATCGCTCATTTGTTCTCGCGACGGTTTTATGTACGCGGCGCAAATGCTCCCGCGTTTTTTGAAAGTATAAGTCTCCCGTTAAATACATTTTTTCGCGACTGATTAAACACGCGTTGTTTCATCACATTTTCAATGTGGATTTTTGTGAGCGTTGCTATAATGTTTGGGAATTCTTTTAGGTTGCAGAGATCAACATTGAGTGCCTGCGAGTGCATCGTATACTGCTATTGGTGAGTGATATTTCCATTTTAAATTTTTAATTTTGAGTTAATGAATCTGTGAACATCTTTTACGGGTCATGAAGAAATAAAACTGTATTGCTCGAGAAAATACATGCTCTTTGTTCAGGATAATGTTGGACAATGATCGATTAAAATTTTCTTTGTCTAAAATAATTGGCAAGTCACTAACTAAAGTAAATAAATAATTTTATCGAATGTGTGAGTGTGTGATACAATTAATTATTAATAAAATTTAATATGATTAATTATATATTGATAAATAATTAATTTTATTAGTCCATGAAATTATTTGGGATTCTACATGTAACGATTGATTTATTTTAGTTACTGATTTGTCGATTATTTTAGTTCAAGAGAATTTTCATCGACTAATGCCCAATATTGGGTCAGAAAACAATATTGGATCTGTTTACATCTCTCTGTTATCTCTATATTTATAATCTCAAAAGAAGCTAAAACTGAATGAACGATATAAAAAATGCTGATAAACACATAAAGTCACAGATTCGTTGCCTCAAAATGGATTGGCAAGAAATAGATTAGTGAAGATATTTAACCTTGGAATATTTACAATCTCTTGTTTTTATTGTACACGTACACGAAAATATATACACACAACACAACATACACATTGAGCTCGAGACAGAGCTTATTATTTCTATGTGTTATTGACCTGCTCAGCCATTTACAGTAGTTGAAAAGTGTTGTTTTTCTAGCAATTTACTAAATTCCCTTTCTTAGAAACGACATTTCGATTTGAATTTTTGTGGAAATATAGTCAATTTCAAAATTTAATTGTGAAATTTAATTTTTATATTAATTTACATTTTTTGATATCTCGTTATAGAGATTATTCAATAAAGATATCATTATTTTCCAAAATTTTTTAAATATATGTCTGAGATTTCCGGGAAACGAAATTAAGAGCATCATGATAGAGATGCATCAAGAATATTAATCAGACAATTTTAATCATTTATTATAATAATTATTAACGTCGCATAATTTTCAATAAATTTTTGAGATCATTAATTTGAAATTGTAAGAAGTAAAAAAGGAAAAAAACAGTACTGAATTAGTATTTTTCTAAAATATAAAAATTTAAATAATTAAATTATATATATTTTAATGATAAAAAAGGAATATAAATAATGATAAAAAAGGAATATAAATCAAAAAAATTCGAAACTTGATCTCCATATTTTTTATCTCCACATATTTTTCTCCTCTAAGGTTAAATATTGTGAAAAACTGAGTCGAAAAATGCGATTACAGCAGTTTCCAAAGTTACTATTGATTTATTTATTACAAAAATGCAATGAAGTAATTGCAGTTAATATTATATTTCGCATATATACGCGCACTATACATTTAATTGGTTTAATTTAATAGCGCGTTCACATGGTAATATAATTAATAATAATGAATATTATTATTGAATATTTAGCTAATGCTAAATGCGCCAGTTTTAACCTAATTTATTCTTGCCTATTCATCTATATCTTATTTAAAATGAAATGACGTGAGATCCAAGAGACATTTTAAAACGCACATGCAATTTCGTTTTTACATATAGATTGTCTCAGAGAAAATGAAAATATATAAAAATGTAGAGAAATATTTTTAGAAAATTCCAGTTTGTTAAAATATATAAAAGTTGTATATAAAATTGTAAAAGTTGTATGTAAAATATATTAAAATATGTAGAGAAATATTTTTTTGATAATTCTAGTTTGTTTTTCTAGCAATTTACCAAACTCCCTCTTTTCATGCGTTTTAGAAACGACATTTTGATTTGAATTTTCGTGAAGATATAGTCAATTTCAAAATTTAATTGTGAAATTTAATTTTTATATTAATTTACACTTTTTAAGTCTTGACTTTGTTCAGAACTTTTCAATTTTTAACTTTCATAATAGAATATCTTCAGGAATTTTATAGAGAGAAATATAGGATATGATAATATTTGAAAAAAAAAAGAATAGAAATTTAAAACAAACTTTTCATAGAAAAAAAACCTATAAATTCTGTCGTACTGATTAAGGTGCTAATTAAATTTTTTTCTTATTTGAGAATCGATTCAAGACGTATCGAAGAATACACGCGCGTTATCGGTTATCATTTTCTCTGGTTCAATCTATATTTTAATAGGCACACAGCTCTCTTAAACGAGATGTGTAGTGAATGAGTTCACTTACCTCTTTCTGTACTGGAAGATGATATAAACGATGATCGCATTGCCGACGAACAGCAAAGCAATTAGGACCGTTGGTAGCACAACGTCTGTAACATAATGCAGATTTGATTAGTATTGATTGGCTAACGTGCTGTGTCACGACGTTGATTCGATTGAACCACGCACTTTGATCACGCGTCTCTGAACGGAACCTCTCGCGCAATGGGAATTGCTGTCGGGGGAGAATATTCTAAATGTTAATAAAAATCACTGACCGTCCAAGGTAGTTTCTTCCTGGATAATAAATCGATAACGTAGTTATCTTGATATTATATTGATAGGATAAGAAGCAACCTCACTTGCAGTATAAAATGCGCATATCGATGTCGACTCTCGTGTAATTTTAAATTTGATGTGAATTAAAATTTTTTAAATCAGAAGATTTAAATTTATAATTTTTCAAATTGATATCAGAACGATCGTTGTACCGTTGAAATTAAAATTTATCTTTATAGTGTCATAACGAAAATTAATTTATCTTTTTATCGTGTTACACATATTTTTTATATAATTGTTTGTGTATACATTTCAGTTCATGTTAAAGTAATGTTTATTGTGTTGTACGATTACATACAAATGTTGAGATACTTCCTTACGTATCATGTTGAGAAATCACTTTGATAACGCGTCGTAATCAACGTAATACAACGTGACGTAACAACACAGTAATTGTATTGACGCGAGATTCACAATGACGTTCAGAATCGTAAAGAATAAACATTTATGCCGACAGCAATACTGATTGCGACAAAGATTCCTTTCGGATCTCACGTCATCTCGCGTTCAGCGTCATTAGTCGTGGCATATTGAACTTTGGACGCTACTTTGGACGTGAATGGCGAAGAAACTGAAGTTTTTAATCGTTCGCGTAAATTTCTTTGATTCACAATTCGATACTTTTGTCATATTATGCCGTTTTTTTTCTGCGTGATCATTTTTCGTGTTACGAAGATACATTAAATCTTTATTGACAAAATACTGACACTTTTTCTCGGGAATATTTGCGTTGTATCGACTGCACAGAATTACAAGTGTTCTTATATAATATAGGTAGACGCGAAAATAAATTGAAATATTGCTTAGTACATAACAGAAACGATAAAACATTTCAAAGTTGACATTTCGTGTGTCAATCAATCAATTGAATATTCCACATGAAAGATCTGTAACTTGTGTATGCTGAACACGCGCGAATTTGTTCCGCTGAAAAAAATTTCAAAGAACATTGCTGTAACCTCATGTATCTATATTGAGAAATTTAAATCGATATTCCATATCTTCAAGATCATTTATTATTGATGTCACGTTGGAGAGCACACGCGTTGTACATAGAAATATCGTAATATATAATGTAACGCAAATAAGAGACGGTATAAACGTGACAAAAGCGATCGATTGTCGAACAGTGTTTCACGTAAGTACAAGTTTTGCATTTCTCGTAAAGAAACACTCGACATTTTCGAGCGAGAACGGCGTAAGTACTGCGTTAGCTTTAAGAAATTGAGCGTTTTTCATTACATAATATATTTGCGAATTGTATCGGCTGAAATCACGTTATACCATGTACATTTGAAGCTCTGTACATTTATCTTTGAGTATTTTCATTGTCTTCGACAATGTATCTACTGTAAACCTGTTCTGCGCATGTTTTGCTGCGTGCAGCGCACATTTGCATGATTTAAGTTAAAATAGCTAAGCATTAATAAAATCTCGCAAGCAACCGAGATGACGTGCAAACTTTATCTGCTTTACAATCGCACTTTCGTGCGTCTTACTCGATACCATCGGATAGCCAAGGCTAAATAAGCACTTATAAATAAGTTTAAAGTACGCGGAGACTGTGAGGCTCATATCAACGTTGAATTCGTTGATCCCTTATCACTTTTCTCTCTTGCAATTGCTTGAAATTTGCTTAACTACGTTTTATCTTATCGCGATTCGCGCAATAAATCTAACCTCATTCTGAGGTTAATATCGACAACGATAACAATCTTTTTCTTGATAACACTCAGCCTGCTAAATTTCTGCCTGGGAAACATGACTGATTAAGCATATTGCACGAAACAAAAGAGATTTTAGGATCCTTTTTTTCCACTAAATTTTTCTTCACTGATTTTCTCACTCGACTCGACAATATATTGATCTGGAAGTAGGAGATAATCTTCGAAAGTTCGCACAGAAAAACGTGTCGGTGTCTCGTTAGCGTGAAAATTACCCCTTTGAAATGTCGCATTCGTTTATTTCGCTCCTGGCGCATACGAGTTTCATGGAAATGAACGTTAATTATTACCGCGCGTGGAATTTTCGTATGGAACGGGAGCGTTTGTTTGAAGCGATTTCCGCTGGATGTCGGTGGCTTTTCAGAGACCGGCTTCAGGCAAATCCTCGAATAAAAGCCGCATCGTGCTTGAAAAAATCCTTTTTTTCTTTTTGAAACTCACAAACTTTAATATCCTCTCATATCTCTTCCCCTCGGGCTCCTCATGGATTATGCCCGGATTATAAAACGCGATTATTATTTCACGAAGCTGCCTCTCTCACGCGGCGTTCGCTTCGCTAAAAATTGTCTAAAATTAGCGACATCTCCATTACGCGACGCCTACATCACCGTCACTGACCGAGGTTCGCGGATTCGCCGGACGCCACTCGCACTCGCACTCCATAACGGAAATTGTCGAATGTAATTATCGAAACGACATTGACACCGGTGAGATCGAACGGGCTCGATCGGAGAAACGCCCGCATTTATTACGTGTGTTCGCAGTAAAAAATCGCCGAGCTAGTTCACTGACCTACGACGTAGTCCGCTTGCTTCATCATGGCCGATTGCGCCGAATCCATAACGTCGCTACCACTCGCGACTGCGTCCTCGCCACGTCCTATCCTCACCCCCGTTCCAAGGATATTGTCCCCAGATAGACTCGCCAGATGATGGTGTTCGTCCTCCGTTTTTAAGATCACCGCTGACGTGGCTGTGAACAGAGTTGCATTCGCTCGACTTAGCAAACAATCGCGATTAATAGAATAACGGAAAGTCGATAATACGTGTATAAATAGATGATAAATACGTAATAATAATATAATATGAGTAGATAACAGTAGATGCGGAAGTAACATGAAAATAAACGGAAATTATAATAATAATTTTATGGGAATTGTATTGGAAAAGAAATATCCCAAGTAGAACAGGTTGCTTATTGATTAACGTTCTTGAAGTTAACTTTTGGAATGTATCTGTAAGATAACAAGTTAATGTCAATAATTTGTCTCCATTAATATAACATCGATAACAGTTTACAGTTGGTTAATAGCTAGTTCATTTACGCATTTTACAGTTATCATTTGGTGTATATTTAATTTGTATCCATGTATCAACTTGATACTTTTATATCTAAATATCTTTTTTATATCTTTTTGGATATTAAAAGTTATCTTTCGGGCGGATATTAGATAACCTTTTAAGTAAAAAGAAACTTAACTTTTTTACCGAAAATAAAGTTATCTTGACTTAATATTATATAGTAAAATGGATTACTTTAAAATAACATTGTTCTACTTGGGATATTATAAACCATGGCGGAAAATGAATTTAAAATCAAATGTGAAATTTGATTGTCGGGAGTTACTTGGTTCATTAGAAAATACGTGGTCTTGTCGAGGCGAATTTTTGAAATTAAAAAATTTTTTAGTACATATAAGTGTTCTCTTTTACATAACGGGGAAGATAAAATTTTAGTTAAACAAATTGATATAGTTAATTAATATAACATTACGAATAATAGGAACTCTGGAATAAAAATACTCCGCGGCATTATAAATATTTTTTGTATAGTTTTCGTGATATTTTTAAATTCTATTTCACGCGATTATCACGTAAGTTCGTAATGCGAAATATTCTGTTATATTTTTTCTTGTTTACGAGTCCTTCGTATTAACATTTACAGTAGAGAGCATCGAGAGTGCGCAGCATGTCGATATACTTCGCGTTTCATTCGAATAACATCGCGACGCCGCGCATTACGTAAAACGCGCAACACAAATATGTTCGCGATCGATGTTGCCGATAGCGCGGAATAATGCCGAACACCCGATGAAATTTGGATTTGCGCGACACGACGACAAACCTGCGGATGATACCGATATCGCGCGAGCGGTGCAACAATATCATCAGCGCATCGTTGAATAGCCAGTGTGGCCTCGTGTATCGATTTTGGCGATCCTTCCCGCCGGTCAAGGGGAGAAATAAGCGGGCGATTGGCCGTTTGTGCGTAGGGGCGCTTTATTAACGGATCGATAGCGGCGGTTTCTGCGAGGGAGGCTAGGTTTTACGTTGTCACCCTCGAGTCGCAGCACCCAGTGCCGCGTGTCTCGCTCTTTGCCGCGTCAATTAACGCACGTTGCTCCGTCCGACGTTGCTCCATCTCGAATGCACGAGATTCTACACGTCCATTGCGCGTTTAAAAACATCGTTCCCCTTTCGCGAAATTTTCTCTCAGAAATGACCATACGAATTTATTACGGTTTTTCTCTTATTTTCTTACGAATTTTCTCTTATTTTCGAGCTGAAAAAAATACTCGAAAATCTCTTTGCGAGATATAAAGTTTATCTTTGTTGTAGTACTTTACGCGATTATTAAAAATTGAAAATTAAATTTTATTAAAAATATATTTCAAAAAAATTATATACTACACTAAATTATTAAAATAAAAATGTTATTAATATATACGTAAAAATTCTCATTCTTACTTAAAAATATTACACTGAAAAGAGAAACACGTGAAAATTTCTTTATGGGATACAAAGTTTATTCTGCAGAAATTATTCTTATTAAATAATTTCTGCAAAATAAACTTTATATCTCATAAATTAATTTCTATACATTTTTCTTTTTAGTGTAAGATTTTTAAGAATTCTTTTACTTTTAACACATATTGATAACATTTGATTTTTAATAATTTAATATAATATAATTTCCGAAATATATTTTTAGTAAAATCTTAATTTTTATTAATCGCGCCAAGTTCTTCTTTCTCTCTTCTTAAATGACTTTAATGTACACGATGCCTTATACGCTCCGCGAGCTTCGTTCGATACGAAGAAATGCTAAGACCTTCTGCATCCAATCTCGTTGTAAAGTCTGGCTACCATCAGCGTCGAGCGAATCATAGATTCCACGGGTATAATTTCGAAGTCTGGTTATCTCTTCCCGTTCTCTCTTATTCCTTCCGCCCTTTCGACGCGTCGGTAATTCGAACTCGCGCGAGCGTCTGCGTATTCTACCGTTACATCTCGATTCCGAGGCGAACGTTTTTATGCGATCTCTCCAGAGACGCTCTCGACAATGCCGAGCAGAATCTAACCCGCGTATCCCGGCCAACACAACGCCCGTAAAACATGTTTACGACACGCGCGTTTGTCGTTTTGGCCCGAAGCACGCGCGCGTTAACCGACGGAGAGTGCTTTCTTTTTTTAACATTAAACACGTTGCATTACCGTTACCGTGAAACGCGCTCCGCGATTTATCCTCGTTCGTCATTCCTCTCGGCGAATTGCGAAATTGCGCGCGAAATTTCACTTCCCCGCCGCTCTCCCCGGCGACTCCTTAAAAAAGAGACGTCGCGAAATCGCGAAGCGTGTTTCGATAACAGTTATTTCGAGATGTCATCTGCGCGCATGGATAATAAAGCGTCGCCACGAATCTATCGAGATATTTTTTTGACTTGTTACAGCAAATATAGCAGAGATAATTTCACTTATCTTTATTTATTGCGAAAATTTCTCGGCATTTAAATAAGTAATTTTATTTTTCAAGTAGCTTAAACTCTGCCTGGCATTGCCTGGCTTACCACAAAATATCAAGAGAATGAAATCAGGATAAGGAGGTGGGATAGCTAGATTTCATGATAGTATTTTCCGCAAAATGTTAGAGAGTAATCATGTAAAATTTCATTAGTTGCTTCTAAAATTAAAAATATGAAACTTTTGTTATTTACTATCTGTTTGATATCTAAGGTAACACTATTTGATGAAATTTTTTTTTCTAGTTAAAGTCGTGTTAAGATTAATTTAAAAGCACTTTGTTTTTTTTTAACACGATAATCTTTTTTTTAACACTTTTAACTTTATAGCTTGCGTATAGACTTTGTTGTCTCGATTTTTAACAATTATGAACACCTGGGAGTCATCCGCTCTGGATTCCGCGAAGGTTGTAATCAGTCCGTCGATGATGAGCAAATAGACACGAAGGGAAAGATCAGAGGAGAGAAAAGTCGACTATCTTATTATTACCGGGGTACTCTCTTAACTCTCATCGCAATTTCCTCTTGCGATTAAATCACGTTTCCCGTAATGTAGATACTTGTCGTTGAGCACGGTCGCGCTAAATTATTTTCACCTGCGAATTACAAAGTGTAGTGACACCGAATGTTTATATTCGGTTTTTAATCAGCGCGCGTTCTCCTTCTCCTTTCTGCTCGACAATTTTCGCGAAGTTTGCAGTTACAGTTTGCGTTTTCCCGCAGCTTAAAAATTTACCGAACGCTACTCACCGCGCTCGAGCTTTAATTTTCACTCCAACTTTTCTGACGGCGGCTGATCTCCAAGTCGATAATACGGAACTGACGCGCGAGTCGCGGATTAATATTTACCGTGGCGCTATTGAATTTACCAGCAGGCGTGTTTCTTGGAAAACCTCGTTCTTCCTTCGCTTCCCTCGGAACTAATTTCTGCTCGTTGAAGAAACGACGCTTTCTTCGCTAACGGCTGCCGCGTTACTCGCGAATAAGCACACCAAGATGCGTATAAATACCCGCCTGTGTACAGGGTGCCCCAGAATCAACGAGTGCTCCTTTAGCTTCGCGGTCCTTCTGTTTAATTCAACACAAGCGTCTCTCTCTCTCTTTCCGGCGAAAATATCGAGAAAAATTGCCATTTGCCTAATCGATTTCTGGCATGTCGTAAGCGCTCCGTACTTAAACTGCGCTCGAATAACCATCTTCTATTAATTGAAGTTTAGTCCGTTTGAAATTAACCGCGGAATATGATCCTGTCAGCTATTTTTTTTTCAGCTATTTTTTCTCTGTCGTTGCTTCGGTTCGTTTAATTTCAGTAAGTACGCGGAGAGAATTTTGCAGCAAAAAGTGCTATAGAATCTTGTAACTGAAAAATAGATTGACGTTTTGTAATAATTGATTATTCTTTCTTTTTATATATGCTATTTTCCTCCCTTTAGAGACTAAAATATGCTATTAAAATATTACACAGAGAGAATATTGTAGCTTTTTTCTTTCATATAAATTCTTTTTAAATTTACTATATTTTTAGTGGTCCACACATACATACACTAATAATATATTGTAAATTTCGCCAAAAACATGGCAAGTGTTTTAATATTATATTTTAGTTACTGAAATATAAGTAATACATATAAAATGAGAGGAGACAGAGTAAATTACTGCAGAATGTCGATATGTTCCTCAAGTTACAAACTCTTACAGTAATCTTTATTTAATATTTCTCTTCGTGTAGCGAGATTTACAATATTTCTTAACAAGATAGAATTTACTAGCATTGCTAGACTGCACTGCTAGAAACATAGTAAGATTGACAAGACATTGCATGAAGAAAAAAGAAAACTATAACATTCTTCCCGTGCAGTTGCTACAAAGCGCTTCCCGTCAAATTCGCCAAAGAACAAGGAGTCTGACAATTTTGGAGCGCCTTGTAAGTATTTGCATGTGGAATCGCGTGTTTATCCAAGCACAGAGAGAGAGACGAACACAGAATTGCGGGGTAATTATAACGCTCCCGGTGCGCCACGATAAGAGACGGTGACGATAATATTGGAGCTTGTGAAACACACTCGCGAGCGCGAATATCGGCTCGCTGCGAAAGCGTCTTAGCCGTGTTTTAGCAATTTCCAGCGTCTCCGTGAAATTCGAGTCGAATCTGCGGAGATGTAAAAGGATGGGCGACTTTAAACATTCATTTTTACTACAAACCAATTACGTCATATTCGATTATTGTACTTTATAAGTGCTCCTTTATCGCTTGGTCAATTGAATTCGACGTTACATTAAATATCACGAAATCGAATACGTTAGTTAACAACCGCTCTGTCAAGATTCCGCGACCCAATTAACTATAATTAATACAAGATCGGGGTACAAATAGGCGAGTGATCGCGAGGAACTTATTAAAGGCCATCTATATATATATATATATATATATATATATATATATATATCTATCTCGCCATGTTCTGAATCATTTAACAGTTCTAGGTTCGCTCACGATATAAAAATCGCAAGAAATGAATTCCGATAGCTCGGACATTCTCGACGACAAAACTAAATTATTCAATTACCCGTTGATATCGTGTTCCCGATAAAGATTAAACATGAGATTATTCCCGTTCTCTCGCTAAAGGTCGAAATAAATCCCTGGACATCTGAGCTTCTTTCAAGCGCATCTGAAACGCGCGATTCCAGGTCGATCTCACGGCGTTGAAAATTTTCGCACGGCCGCGTTTAATGGACAGGATATTCGTAATTTGAGGAAAGACTACGACTCGACCCCGTGCTGCAATATTTCGCACAAAGCCACGGCGAATAAAAGAATCGCAGATACATGTAATAAGAGCGCGCATCCGGACGTGCGCGTCGCTTTTGCGTACATATCGGCGTACATATCGGCGTACATATCGGCGAAACGTATTCGCGGACGAATAATTTCGCTTCCGTATGTACAAGGTGTCCCAGTTCAATCTCACAATCTCTCTCGTAAGGACGCACAGCGTATTGAGATGAACAAAAAAGTCGAATGGAGCTTCGCGAAAATCGCAATTATGATCGAGATATTAATAGTAGAAGATTCATGAGTGATCACACATGATATGGATGAGCTGTACGACATCTGCCGTCGTGTGTTTGTACATTAGATTAACCTGAGCAAAGGTCTTCTACCATTTTGCGGATAACCAAAGATTTTTAATTATTAATTGAAAAAAAGTTGTTGCATGATTTCACGCGGTCATGCATCAATCATCTTTAATTAATAACTAAAAATCTGCGTGGTTATTTGCAAAATGGTAAAGGACCTTTTCGTTCAGTTTAATCTAATGTATCTCTTTACTTTTACTTCAGCTAACAATGCCAGGAAGTTCTTAGTTTTTTACCTTAACCTTATTTTTACATTTTTTTCCTACACCCATACTCTTATCCTGGTTCAGTTTAATCTAATGTACAAGCACACGACAGCAGATATCGTCACCACAGCGCATCTACCGTACCGAGCGTCATTATTTGCAAATCTTCTTTAATTAATATCTCAATAGTTATTACGAGTATCGTAAAAACGGCATAGGGCTTCTGTTCTCACCTCGATCCGCTCGAGGCACTCTCACGAGAGATTGAAATCGAGTTGGGACACTCTGTATATATGCATAACGTTGGCGTCGTTTTAATTTTACGTGCGCACGACACACATATGTGCTCAGCATCGTTATTGGTTATTCGCAAGTGTATTTCGCTCCACGTTAAGATAAAAGTTTATATGTGCACGTCCGGAACGCACGATAAGCATCTTCACATGCGATTCGTGGAAAGAAGGACGAACTGCGTGTCGAATTTTTCCGCCGTTCGTCGATGACTCGCTTCGGGGATATTGAAAATATCCGAGTTAGAGGATTAGATCATTCGTGTGTCTCGTTGAGCGAGCGTGATCACGGCTGCTTATACGTCTTCATTCATCGAGTTTATTCGCCGATCGTGCGACACGTGCATAAGCGGCCGAGCCCGCGTGCAATGCGCGACAGTGGTATGATTCTATGAGCAATTTCCGTCGTACGATGGCGCCGGCGAAAAGAAATAAGTGACGACAGATATAATAATAAGTCGAACGCTCGCTCAGCAGAGGCCTCGGGTGAGGGAATCGGACGATGCGTTATCACGACTCGAATGTGGGAAGATTTCGATGAAGCTCGCTGATTCGGCTCGACGGGTCAACGGGTGTCAGCGAGACTTGTGTTTGACGGCTCGCCTCGTTCTGCGTTATTTTTTTCCCGCAACCACGTGCGTAACACGCGCCAGTCACGACCACGCGAATGCAAACGGGAGGAGTAAAAGGTTGCCGCTTGAGGCGAGCCCTCGGGACAATGAGACTTATCTTCCACGAAGATAACTTGTCGGACAAATACAAACAAGTACTTGAACGGAAGAACGGTAGAATCAGACGTTGCGTCGTGTTTTCGCCGCTTGCTTATATGGTTTTATGGGCTAACAATGACGAATGAATTGGGGCTTTTAAAATTGACGTAGTGGATTGGGAGACGATTGTAACGGCGAATGGACGCCGGCTGACTTTTGACCCTCTTTCGATGCGATTTTTCACGAATATGACTTTAAACCGAGCCTACAACGGTCGGAAACTGTTTTTTTGAAAAATGTTTTTTAAAAGTACATCGTACCAAACGCATATGCAGAGAAATATACGTTGCACTTGAGTAAATGTTACTTTTTTTGAGTATTTGATAAACATACCGGCAAATCTATCAAAAGCTCATCGTAAACATCAAATTTAATTCAGCATTTCAATCAAGAAAGGAAGGAAGAAAGGATTAAATTCAAACAAAAATTCGGTCAGCGCTTACCACATAGTCGAAGTTACTTTTCCAACTTTTGCTTCGATAAGGTTTGATGTTCTTGTGAATAGAGCAGATTCTATTTGAAAACTATTATCCAAACTATTATCTAAAAAGTGTTTTTTGCTGAAGATAAACCTTACTTCGAAGAAGGAAAGCAGAGCGAATAATCACTTTTCTTATCAGCAGAATTATGTTTTTCTTTGTGCAGCGTTCGAATCTTTGTAAATCCCTAAGGTCGATAAGTCGATTTTTCCAACCTCTTGGCGCACTGACTGATAGTTGAATCATGTGTCTGTCTTTGTCCAACTTGGAAGAACAATGACATATGATTTGGCTGTTGGTTAGCGCGCCGAGAGGTGGGAAAAATGGGTTTTGAATGTACAGGCATACATTTCTCTATAGATAGTTAATAAATAAGAACAGAGATAACAACCGTTACGATATTAAAGGTGTCACACACCGTCCATTTAAACGTACGCGCAAGAGTCGACGAAACAGTTGGCATAGGCACTGCGTTGAACCACGAGATACTAAAACACCACCGGTCGCTGCGGGCTATCCTTGCCCATCGTCCAATCGCCGCCAATTGTCGGTAGCCCCATAATACAGTTAATTCCCGAATGGCCGACGTAATGGGGGAGACCAGCTAGCCTTGCCTCTAATGCGATCCTGAATTATTTCGTGGAACGACCGCGAAGAAAATTGCAGGCCTCCGCAGAAGAACGTTCGTGACACGTTATGTTAACTTAAGAATAAATTTATGTCAACGCACAAAGAAATTCTTTGCGAAACTCCTTCCTTACGTTATAGATTTTTTGTGCGCGTTGACATAAATCTATTCTTAAGTTAACGTAACGGGTTACGGATATTCTTGTGAGAAGAGACTTTAAGGCCCGGTTGCACCAACGTTATTTTGGTTTTAAGTGACACTTAAATATATGTCTGTCTTTATGTATATAGGAAGAAAGATAAAGATAGATACATGTTTAAAACCAAAAGTTTCGCTTAAAACCAAAATAATGTTGGTGCAACCAGGCCTAAGAAAGGTTCGGCGTTCGAGTAGTTAGATTTCGCGATCGCAACGAGACGTATCCCTCATACGTATCCACATACGTTAATCTTCGAGTCTTATCTTTATTTATAGATATCGTGCGAAAACTTAAGGAAAACATCTGATAAGCGATATACATGATTATTGTGTGCATAGTAGCTAAATTTACGGGTGCGATATGGACTTGGCGTTTTTGCAGAGACATGAGATTCACTTGATCTCTCGCTTAGGATATCTCAATTTACACAGATTTACACGGAAGAGCTACTATGTATCTCGCAAGACTGCAAACAGGAAGGATCTAATTACGTTCACGCGACATATTCACGCGAGTATTCGTCACGCGCGTCTTTTGTAGGGACTGGCATTGACTCGTGGATTACTCTACCTGTGTTTATTAGAGCGTTTATTAGATTCCGTCCAAAGTCCGAAGTCGAAATTCTTCAGCTTCGTTAGAGAAGCTGAGAGATTTCCACGCGAGCGCTACTCAGAAATTGCGTCATGGCGCCTTCTCAGAGCGAACTAATTTTAGAACGAGCGCGGCGAACTTTTGAAAACGGAAGTCTGGCATGCGATACGGACGAAGTTGCGGTATCCGTGATAACTTCCGTGCACACATAACACATTTAAGAAATAAAAACAGACGATATCTAGCAAAGTGTAGAAACAGCATATACACTTAGAAAGAAATATTTGCCATTTATATAACTATAGAGGAGTAATCACTATAAATTTAGGTCAAGAAAATCTTTTTTTTTTATTAAATTCTACTGTTAATGTGATATTAACATTATGTGCATGTTACTACTACTGTTTTATTACAAAATGTATGCTTGGGGCCAAAAATAACTATGACTTTGATTAGATCAACCATTTTTCAGTCAGTAGAGATATTAGAGTGATAATCATATCTATGTTGTTAATCATCGAAAGATATAGATTCGAATTTCTATCTCAAAAGATGATAATTACAGAGGTCAACGTTTTAACTAACTATTGCCGTTGAAACAGTAAAAAAGTAGAACAGATATAATCGCCTTCGTGCAGACGACAATTATGTCTTTTGTCGTGGAAAAACAGTAATTTGAGAGATAACAAATTTGATATTGAACGCACAGTAGTTCCCGCAATTGCACGGTGCATCATGACGAAACGATAACGCGGATACCGTAATTATAACGTGACGCATACGCGCTGCACACGCGCCGAATGCAGGAAAGTGGGCAAGGAAACGTGTCTGGTTAATAAAAGGGAAGAGAGGTTAGTGGGAGATAATGCGGCGTGTAAGACGCAGCCGTTTCGTACGTTACATCAGTCACGTATGCCACGTGCAGAAACAGCGCGAGCCGACCTGAAACCGTGAGGCCGACCACGTGTAGAAATTTCGGAAAACCGTCGACTCGAGGAAAATAGCGTTGCTTATGTCATGTGAAAATCGCAAAACAATGTTGAGTTGTAGGTAATCGTCGTGTTTCTGCTGCGATATTGCCTTTCTGACGGAACTGGAGTTGAACATTTATGCGCAGATTTAATTTATTCGTACGCTTTATCGAATTCCATTTTTTTTTAATTAAAAAAAATATATATACATACATTTCTCTCTCACAAAGCGTTTCCGTCGACACAAGTGCCGAAATTTGATTCACATGAATTTCGCGTCGGATTCGATTTTGGCCGGTCAAATTGAGTCGTAATTCGTTATACGATGTATCGCGTAGTGCGGAGGAACTTGTTTTCGAGCTTGTTTCCGTGGAAAACGGAACGATTCGATCGTGATGCGCGGTACATGCATGCATCGCTTCGTGCCGAAGTGTACTTGGTCGAATCGACGTATAATTTAATGTCAGCCTCGCAAACAATGCCAGCGAACGCTACCTACCTCACGACAGCGAAATTTAATTCCGCCACCAGTCGCGCAAACAAACCAATTTCCTTTGTGCATCCGCAATTTCTTCCGGAGGGAGCGCCACTCTAATCGATTTTGCTCCAATCAACGGAATTTTGCGTCCCGTTGCAGGCTCGATCGCACTCGAGACCGGCAATCATCGTTATCGTTCTTTGACGCGAGGAGCTTAAGCTACGCGTAATTAGCGCAGCGAAGAGCGAGCTTTTTACGATGAAAAATTGAAGTACAGCTTCCATAATAGGTATAAAATAATATCATGAATTGAATCAGAAACGGTTTGGGATCTAAATTCGGAGTCCGTTCTAGAATAGCGGGATTAAATTTTTTTATGGCGGAAGAATGTAGTTCAAGAAGGAGCTGTTATTACTAATTCTTATCGTAAACTGAACATTTCCAACGCATTGATAATTCGTGAAATCACTAAAAATTTCAACGTAGTGTACATTTTATTTAATCGGTAATTGATAATCTTTGTCTCTATTTAATCTTCTTTTCGTGTCAAAATAAGCGTTATCCGACGAAATAATGGCCCGAGAGTATTCAAATGATTCATCATAAATATTTATAGCTCAGTATGAGATGTTCTATCGTTATTTCTCCCTTTGAGACTCACGAAATTATTTAACCTCTTAGCTATGGCAGGACTTTCTGCGGAGCTGTACGGCAAAGTTCAACGCAGACTGCGCGAAAACAATGCAACACTGCGATTTGTGTCTTGTATAAGTAATGCTTTTCACTACGCAAGCATATTAGAATGTAGTTTTAGATGAATAAATTATAATTAGAAATAATAATGAGCCACTATATAGTAGCGTACCGTTTAGAAAGATATACGCGAAAGCCACTATAGTGGCGTACCGTTCAAAAAGATGACATACGCGAAAGCCACTATAGTGTATGCCACTATATGGCGTACAGTACCTAAGAGGTTAATCGTGAAATCTGCTCTCTCTCTATCACAATCAATCGGTCCAGTAAATGCGACAGTAGAATTGCACATCAAAGTCAGGATATTAAAACTCGCACATGTATCAAAGTCAGGATATTAAAACTTGAAGATCAAAGTCTGCAAAATTTGGTAAGAGACGTTTTCGAGTGATGAAATTTCAAAAATAAAACCGGCGCGATTTCCATTAAAAGAAATATTCGGACTGCAGGAACTGAAGTCGATTCGACAAGCCAGATCGAATGAAATGGACTTCCCAAGTCGATGTTATGCAGAAACGCTAAGTTTCTACTCGGTGAGATGATAAAGACCTCCGAATGCTTAATATTCGGCACGAGGCATGTTTTTCTCGCGCGCGTGACCGGGTATCGTGTACCCGTGAATACGTTCGAATGTTACAGAAACTAATGTTTATTCCGATCGCATTGACGTATTGTCGCGTGTAAGAGATGCGTGACACTCACTTATCAGGTTCCTGAAGGTGTCGGTGAATATTCGAATCATCGTGAAGTCTGTCTAGCTCGAAATTCGACTAAATATTTACGATCTCTCGGCCCGGCCGCGTCTGTCAGCTGGTGCGCACCACTACCATCACACGATCCCTGCACGTAGCTGACTGTCTCGCACTCTCATGCGCCTTCCTCCACTAGATCCTACTGAAGGTCCGAGGAATCGCGTTAAAACTCTTCGAAACTCTCCCCACTTTCTCTTCTTCCCTACCTCTTCTCTTGTTTTCTCTCTCTCTCTCCCTCTTTCCCTCTCTCTCTCTCTCTCTTTCTTTCTATCTCTCTCTCCTTCACTTTACACGAGGTTACCGCGTGAGTTCATTCACAAAGAAAGGAGGAGCAGTCGAGATTCTCTTGGCGAAAACGCCGCAGCTTGCGTGACCGAATCCGCGAGCAAATTCGCGCTCGTGCGGAAAATTCACGACACGACGTTGTGGGCTCACACCGCGACTCAATATTCCGCTTCTCGTGATTCTCGCAGATAGCGAATCGTCGTTGAGCTTCAGCTATCTTGCCGTGCGCGAGCGCGTCAATTGACACGGTGAAATTTAAGGTATTGCGTTACGTCGCCGGAAATTCAATATTTGAATTGCGTCATCTTGAAATCGAAAATTCAAGGTCTCGCTCTTCGATATGTCCTCGATACCGAAGACCTGTCAAACGTTGAAGTCACACTCGTGAGTGCCGAACACAATCCGCGATTCAGAACGTAACGCTCGTCTCTATAAGACCACGAGAGCAGACTCGAACTCCGGGACGTTCCTTATATTGTCACGGTAGAATTCGATTCAAGAGAGAACCATTCTCTCTTGCCCTGCCTCGGCGTACGGGAAACGCGAACTCTGCGCGATACCACTTCCACTTAAGAGATCCGAAGGTTTCCTCCTTGTGGATGCAAAGAAAACTCCCCGTGACGTTCCCTTCCTCGAAGAAGACAACCGACGATTCTAAAATCGTCTTCGCTTGTATATTTTCCTCCTTCAGACTCCTCGTGTTCACAATGTGTCGGAAATTTTACCGTTGTGTTCTCTTGGAAAGAAACTGAACTAAACTGGACTGTTTGACGCTTATAAAGTCGAAATTTGCAAAATTTCAACGCGCAGGATCGCGACGTGAGGATCCTTGGCCCGATTCTCGATCGCGAGAGTCCGCGCGTCGCCTCGCGAGAACAGCACACACGTGCACGCCGTCACCGTCGGGAGCGCTCTGCCGAGGCATTCGTCATCGCCGTCGCGCTCGGCTCCACCACCTCCCTCGCTTCAAGCTGATCCGTACTTTGACACCGTTGCGTTATACGACGTCGCGAGGGACCGACTGAGCGGGACCGACGCTATTTCGTCGGTTTTATTGTTCACCAACGCGACAATGCGCGTGGCGCGACGACGACGACGATGTCGGTTACGACAATGACGACCTCTTCCGATCACGCCCTTTGACCTGACGATATCGGAGAGAAGAGAGCAGAAGGAGAAGAAGGAGGAGGAGGAGAAACAGCAGAAGGCAGTGGCAAAACGGAAGGCGCTGTTATCTCTTATCGGCTTCTTCGTATGCATCGCCTTTCTGCCGCTCTACCTCTCCTTCCCTTCACCATCCTCGTGGATTCTTATCATTAGCTCATTCCGATGAGGTTTCTTCTTTGTTACAATCGCGATTTTTCGATCGGGTAGCACAAGACGTACAATTCGCGTTGACGAGCTGTAACTCGCGTAACGGATTAGCGATAAGTGCGAATCGAGCGATAAGTGCGAACACCCAGAGATTACTGCGCAAAGGGGATTGCAATTCGCGATATCTTTACCTCCAGTCACTGTCCGGACGCGTTATTGTCGTATTATTGTTGCCCGTGTGAAACAAAATGTCTTGGAACCGCGTCCTCTATCCGCGAGATACAGTTATATATTGGCAGGGCTTAACACCGCTGAGAGATCGATAGAACAGATTTGATTATTTAAAGGTGGGAGTGCGAAGTGTCAACTCTCCCGTGCGCGCCCGCGCGAATGTGCCTGTTCGCGAATTTGCTTGTCTCGCGAATTTGCACGCGCGAGCATTCGGAGCGTGTCGCGCGGAAATTACGTAAAGGCGGAAAACGCGATGCGATTTCGGCCGTAGCAATTATTCTCTCATTTTTGTCGCGCGCACATTTGAAAAGGTAATCGGTTACGATGGCGTAACACGTGTAATCAGATTATGCAATTACGCCTGCAACTGAACCGCCTGGGACTACGAAGGAAGATCGTTTTCGTTAAAAGCGTCACGCGAATTCTACGATTTTTCAACGACGACACGGAAAGAATGACTACATTTCTCTAGTGCTTGCGTTCGAATCGTTAACTGCTCGGCTCGGTTGAATCCGTCGCGATCTTCGTATTTATTCGCGAATCAACGTCGGGGAGGAGACCCTCTCGTGAGATTTCCGAAATTTTCTCATCATATATTGTCACATGCTTTCTTTTTCTCTTTTTTTTCGACTCAGTATCTTCTCCTCGAGTCGCACGTTCCTTGCACACACGCACTTATAATTGGCAAATCGAGCTGTTGATTTATTTGTACTCGCAGGTGAATCACGAGAAGCGGACAACTGTGAATGTTTCTTGTTGCGGCTTTTTGTGTTCCTCTCTTTAAAGTTGACTGCGTAGCGTTTCTCGCGTTCGAGATAGATTCTGACATCCTGTCGCGCGGTTTCTTTATTGTCGAGTGCAGAACATCTCGCAATTGAGTCCATTCGAGATCCATCATGATAAAATTCGACGACACGATGATTGTCATGGTGGCCTTGTTGCGTGACAAACATGTTACGTCGATCAGCGGAATTTAATGGCTGCGGTCGTTTCGAGGAATACAAACGAAACATAATGAATAGACAAAAAGGTTTCTCTTGGCAGAGAACAGGAAAGAAAGAGAGATAGACCACAAACGGAAATTTGTTTCATTTTGTTGTAGCGGAAAGAGAGAGAGAGAGAGAGAGAGAGAGAGAGAGAGAGAGAGAGAGAGAGAGAGAGAGAGA
>NW_022639526.1:601412-604965 GCF_010583005.1 Odontomachus brunneus | reverse complement strand
GAGAGAGAGAGAGAGAGAGAGAGAGAGAGAGAGAGAGAGAGAGAGAGAGAGAGAGAGAATATCAGTGTATTTTCACCTTTCTGTATAATTTGTGGCGTCTCATGGAAGATGTAATATGAGAAAAGCTTTATAAAATGGTTTTTACCAACTTAAATCTCATTTAAAATTGGTAACGAACGACAGATTTTCTCAAATAATTCTTTTTATTTGTTGAAATATGTAGATATTGTGCAAGAGGATTTATCAAAAAAAAATATTTTCAATATTTATTGAAATATTGGAAGTGTTTTTTTTTTTAAAGAAAAAGCTCTTCAGTTTCAATTTCGAGCTTGCGCTTCGAGAATACATCTCGGAAATAAATTAAAAGACAACAAATGGCAACTAAATCGAAAAAAAAATGTAAAAATTCAATCGATTCTTGTCATACCGTGTCCTGAGGCTTTCTCTTCTTATACTACTAAAAACTGATATTTAATTTGTTTTACAAATTTCGAATATGTCAAAAGACATCGGAAAGTGAAATGTTCTATAAGCGATACTTTTAGAGTCCTGTAAATTTTCTTTCCGTAATAGAAATTCCGTAAAAATTCCTTTAGAATAGTTCACAAACGAAATCGGAAAAAGAAATTATTCAAGATCTCAGAGAGATTCTTCTCTCGTTCTTCCTCAACGAGTCGCCACAAAATCATACAAAGTGGAGAATGTACCTGGTCTCCGTTATGCCGCCTACACGCACGCGTTGCGTCGCTTAACTTTGTGTACGTAGCACATACCCTGCGGCGAGCTTGGCGTTTTCTTGAGCGCCTTCACTAATGAGTCATCGTATCGCGGTACAAAGTCCGTCAACGGTCGACTCGCCTCAAGTCCGCTAATCTTCTCTCCTCGGCCGATTCGCTCGATTCGATTACCTAAGAAATTCCTTTCCGCGAGTTAATATCGCGCTCTTGCCACACCGCCGTTGCATTTCTCTTGATACCTCCTTCCCCCTCTCCTCTCGTCTTCTCTCTCTCTCTCTCTCTCTCTCTCTCTCTCTCTCTCTCTCTCTCTCTCTTTCTCTTTCTATTTTTCTGCCTTCCTCCTGTCGGCACCGTGTGCGACTTTGCACCGTATAGTTACAGCTTGTTAAGCTTGTTGCATAATTAACGGCTCAATTGCCTCTCGCGGCGCTGAACTTCGCCCGCCACGCAGCACGCGCGTGTTCTCCAGGAATCCTGACCTTGATCTGCCCGCCGGTTTCGTTCCCTTTTTTACTACAGCTTCTGCTGGAGGCGCATCTCGTCGGATACCTTTTTCTCCTTCTCCTTCTTCTCCTCGATAGTGCTCTCGATCGAAGTCTAATTTCAGATCCCGGGGACCTTCTACACCGCCAACTCGCGCTCTCGATATCGCCAGGTCGCCCTCGGTATTCTCTCTGGCTTTCTCTCCTCAGGAATTACCGGACTCCATCGTCTTTCGTAGAGTAATTTCTTAAAAGGACTTCGCGCAAGCTTTCTTTTCAAGAAAGAAACTCTTGACGCAACTCTCGCTGTTATCAGGAGTACGTTAATCCCTCCGCAATCTCGATAGTTTCTTAAACGTCTCTTCTCGAAGAAACCTTCTTTTAAAACAGGGATAGAGATCTACTAGGAAGCCACTGCTTTTTTAGAATTAAACTTAAATATTCTCTTTTTCTCTCTTTTTTTCTCTCATCTGTGAAGATGAAATTCCCGGATCCGCGTCTTCTTTACCGGACAACGTGTTAATCTCTCGGCGTCATTTATCTCATGAAAAAGTTCTCCGTGAATTTCCTGTTTTCTTCAGGAACCATGTCCCCTCGAGAATTTTCTTTCTGGAGAATCTCTCGTAGGAATCACTCCTGTCGGAGCGATACTCTCAGAGCATTCTTTCTCCGATAAGACCTCAGAACGACCTCTCTCTTCGAAAACTCGAGGTAGAGCAGGAGGAAAGCCGTCGACGCTCGGGCATCTCAAGTTCTCTTACTCGGTCTTTCCCTTTTCCCTCGTCACGTGGATTGACCTTCCTTCCACGAGGTAGGAAAGCGAAGCTTGCCCTCGGATCTATTCGACGGTCCCTTGACTTGATCCTGCGACCTTGACGATGCGCTCGATGTTCGTCTTCAGGCGCGGCGGGCAGGGCTCTTCGTGATCGCACGACGATCCAAGCTCGCGACAACGCGCGTGCGTGATGATGCGTGAACGCGTGTAAGCGTGCGTGCGTAAACGTGAAACGCGGTGGTGCGAGCTCTCCATTGATAAACAAAAAGCAGCTGTTGATAGGAGACACGACGCCGCTATGAGAAATGCCGATGGCGACTGGAGGAAGTTTGCCTCTGGCACCGCCACTTCACGTTGTTACTCCGCGGCGGCGGTGAGGGAGACCTCAGTCGCCTCCACCACCTCCGTCGCTGGTGAGGGCAACGAGGAGAGGGGGAATCGTTCACTAAGAGGAGGGAGTAAACAGGGCCAAGCGTATCCTTCCACCACCGCTCTTCCTCCTCTTCTTCCTTCTCCTCCTCCTCTTCCACCTGCTATCACCGCCAATTCCCCCGCTCGCTTCGCCGTCGATGCGCTCGAAAACAAGTTGGCCGCTCTCTTGGTGCACGATAGCTTGAAGGTAGATACACGAAAGTGTCTCAGCATCGTCGCGAATGCAAACGCTTAGGTGCCTCGTAGAGAAAGAGAGAGAGGGAGAGAGAGAGAGAGAGAGAGAGATAACGAATTTTATCTGTCGATGGCCAGCGGGCGGCTGAATAATCGCGCAACTGTCGCGCGCGGCGCGCCTCTGTAAATTCGGCGATTTTGCGCGAGAATATAATAAATTCGCTTTGAAATTAACGTGACCCGTGCACGGCATCAGAATTTAATAATACCAGGTTCGAATTTGGTATAATCACGCGCACAGCATATAGAGGCTTCATAATTCCGCGTGAGAATTTAATACACATTGTGTTATGTAGTATGGAATTTAATAATTTCTCCGGGCACAGAATTTGATAATTTCACGTTAGAGAGTCCAATATTGCTGCATCGACAAAAGGGTAATGTATCAAATGGAATGACGAATTTATGTCGCAGCCGAGTTCTTTTTTCCTTTGATATTCTCTAAATTACGAGACAGGAGAAGAGGAAGAATATTTTTTTCTTCCTCTATACTTTCCAAAGTAGCAGTAATCCTGAAAATATCGGAATCTAATAATATACCTCTCGTTGCGATAAATAATAATAAAGTAGTAATATAAAGCTATTGAATTCTCCGACGTGTCTGCCTTGAGAGAAATGAAATTTCTTTCGGCAAATAATTACAAATAATTTTCAGTAAGCTCCCTTCGCTCCGGTGAGCTTCCCTGCTATATAACTAAGACAAGGTTTTCGTTTCAGCAACAGATCCAGGCTGTGCACTTTCGCGCAGCCAGAGCTCGAACGGTGCACAGCTGTGCGCGCCGTTGTTTTATTCCGCCAACTCTAAATTTATCTCCGAGAGAGGAGAGGCTAGAGAGAGAGAGAGAGAGAGAGAGAGAGAGAGAGAGAGAGAGAGAGAGAGAGAGAGAGAGAGA
>NW_022639526.1:568855-601382 GCF_010583005.1 Odontomachus brunneus | reverse complement strand
GAGAGAGAGAGAGAGAGAGAGAGAGAGAGAGAGAGAGAGAGAGAGAGAGAAAGAGAGAGAAAGACTGGATAAACGAGAGCGAGTAAGCGGGAGAGGTTGGCTCGGAAATCCCCTCCATCCCTTCCTATCATTTCCTACCCCGTCGGGACGAAGTCTGACCGTCTCTGTTCTTTCTCTTTCGCGTCCGCTCGCACTTCTTACACACGCCATCGCCAGCTGCGTTAGCTTCCGAATCGCGCGCGTGCATCTCCACCGAATTCATGTGCATGTGCATGTGCTTGCGTATCGCGCAAAACTAAAACGTGCCCGCGCTCTTTTTCCCCGCTGTATGACGAACGGAAAATCCAATTTTATTTGTCGGGAAATTGGGGCCCGTCCGGCCTCTCGCACTGAAATGGATTTCTTCGGCGCGCACGTGCACGCGGCGAGTGTGTGTATGTGTGCGGGGGTGTGCGCACGCCAAATTGGTTTTGTTTCGACGATGATTGAAATGGAAAAGCGCGCCGCGAGACGTGCCTTGTGTTGCAGATTATTTCGCTTTATCTTCTTCGTCAGTTTGCGTCGCTTAGGCACACATCCTCGTTTTGTTTCCTTTAGCTTGCCATCGCAAAGGGAAAAAGAATGAAACATTCGTAACGGAATGTGCCGCTTTTTTCAAGGAGCAATTCGACTCGCTCATCCATTTAGACTTGATTTTATGATAGCCCATACAGTTTCACACAGTTACACAGAGATATTTCAAGATAACCAGACGAGTATTTTGACTGAAAATTCTTGCGAAAAGTTAAGATGGGTTATAGTTACTTAAAGATATTTTAATCTCTTTTTCAGTGTGCAATTTTCCATCTTTCCATCAATGAACCGAGTGGCTGAGTATTTCAGCACATGACGCTATGAAAACCACGTTGTAGCAGCTGCTAAGTCTCAAACATTTTTCTTTCTATAGTTTCCCCAGAAAGTTCCCGAATAATTAAAAGCCTTGGCATGTCTGCCCCGCTGTTGGAACATGCCTTTTAACATGTTCAACATCTCGCACGTAATTTTAAATAAAGTGGGTATATTGACAAAAAGATTAATAGCAAGTAATAATTACCGATTGATTGATTTTCCGAATGAATTTAACGCGAGTATTCGGTATATTTTCATATGAAGAAATTTAAATATGACGGAAAGAGTGCGAGAACGAGACATGTTTTCGTACGATATTTTAACTGTCCCCCTTTTCCTCTCTTACTTCACTCAATTGTACTACCGGAAACGCATTTGACCTCTGCGTGGCGCGATTAACTGGCGCTTTGAGAGGTTCAAATTTAATCTCCGATGCTTTAGGGAGCACGGTGAAGCATTCAGCTCTTAATTTTCCCTCACGGAAGATCTGTGGACTTCGTAACCGAATGATTGTTTCTCGGGTACGAGCCAATCCGCCAGCAAGGAAACGAAAGAGAGGAGTAGTTAGTCACGTACAAAGCAATGACTCGCAGCCACCTACGGCTTTTCTGTCTATGTTCCTTTCCTTTGTCCGTCTGTTTCAGACGATCGGATATTTTACAGAGCGAACTTTAATTTAAGCCGTGACTGTCAGCAATATCTCTCTCTGTTGTCAATGCTCCCAGGGCGCTCAAGAATCTAATATAGGCTGCGCGATTCATGCGCATAGCAATCGAAGCGCGCTTAGGGAAGATGAAAAGAAATAGAGGGATGTTGCACACATCATTGAAAAAGATATTTGGGAGAAACAAGTATTTTTTAGCAGATATAGATGAAAAACGTAATAACTTCTAATGGACAGGTGATAAAATATAGCAGTACTTCTTTGCATCTCTAAAATTGGAAAATAAAGAAAAATAAAGAGATCCGTCGAAAATTATATTGACAGAAGAATATCTTCCAAAAAGCGAATAAGATAATAGCGAGAGTTAGTTAAACTGATAAAAAACATTCCAGTTATCATTATTCCACTAACATTCCAGTTAGTCATTATCAAAATTCCTGTAACATTTGTTATTTCTCTGCCTAAGATTGATAATACTCATAACGCGTTCATATATTTTATAATTATCTTTTCATACATTCATACACACACACACACACACAAACATATAGTGTGCGCTTTTTATCAACTGTTAGATTAGTTAAATTTCGTTTTTGCATTATCAGAACATATTCGGAACATGTGGCCAAAGCAGCTGAGACTGGATCAACAATTTAATCACGTCTCTGCACTAGTCGATGATTAACGACCTGTTAGTAATTAATCCCTATCCAGTAGTCGGAACGATCCCTATGAAAGAGCCAATGAGAGAGGGAGGGAGGGAGAGAGAGAGAGAGAGACAGAAGCAGAATGCGAGATTAATTAGTTCAGAGATCGCTCGAGTGCGAGGGTTCAACAGGAAGATCATTTCACTGACCTCGGCTTCGATATCGATTGTTTCAATCGAGTTAGAAGAGAAATGCTCCTATATAAATCGCCGTTTGCTTCGAGTCATTGCGTACTTTGCCCCTGACTTGACCATCTTGAGAAACAATTCGTCAATATGTAGCAGATAGTGTAAGCTTTTTATACTGGGAGAAATACTGGCCCTATTTTTCTTCCTTTTCACGCCCCAACTGTAATTATTCATTCGCGTACTCACGAAGAAGACTTACAACGACTCGCACTCCGAACGAGATTCGCTTCAAATGTATTATCTCACATTATTTTTAGGAGACCTCTCCTTAATCACTTCTTTATACGAATAAATCGTTCGACATAAGCTTCGTTTTATAATCCCCCTGGCGAAAATTGAAATTGGAAAGTAAATAAAGTGTAAACGAAGAGTGTAAGGAAAATGTAAGTAAAGCGTTTACAAAGCGTAAATTAAAACATCGGAACGTAAAGCAAGTGGGTACGCTTGGTTTACGTCCCGATGTTTCAATTTACGCCTTGTAAGCGCTTCACTTACACTTTCGTCATTCTTCGTTTACAATTTATTTACTCTCCAATTTCAATTTTCGCCAGGACCAAGTAACTCCGGTTTATTGAGAAATTTACCTTAATTAATGATGTAACTTTAATTCACAAATTGTATTGCGAATAAATTTTATATAAATTAATTAATTACCTTATATCTTCTGTCGCGGCAAACTTCTTCGAGTTATCAAATTTGTACCCGCGCTTCTTTTCTCAAGGCGCGATACGTCGATGATAAACGAGACCGGAGATGAAACTTTCGCGACTTTCGGGGCGAGTTTGTACTGCGTATTTTTCGCGTCCAAGGAGACACGTGGCGTTCAGACGACTGGCGTCGCGACGAGCGACAGCGACGATGTATGGTTGCCTTTTGGAGCCCTCTCTGCCCTAAGACTCTCTCTCTCTCTCTCTCTTTCCCTCTTTCGCTCTCTTTCTCTCTCTCTTTCTCTCTCTTTTTCTCTCTCTTTTTCTCTTTCACTCTCAGGCCATCCTTGTCTTTCCTTTCCTCTACCAAGAGAGCGTCTCGATCGCTCCCTTCTCCGAGTAGAGTCCCCACCATTTTCTACGAGGGAAGAAAGCCCCCTCGTTGCGATGAGCAACTATGGATAGTGATAGCACTCGTGTCGATTCCAACTTACACCGGCGAACAAGTATTCGTACATATGCTTACCATATCACACAATTAAATATATGCTTACGATAAGAGCCGATAAGAATTGATAAGATTAGCTCTCCCGTCCTTTTCGCCAACACAGTAGATAAATTTACTTCTTCAGCCACGATAAATCGTGTAACTAAATTAAATTCAACGCGTAAGAAAATCGCCTATTCCTGTGATTTAACTCGACGAGAGCCTTGATTTGTTGTCAACAATAATATTAAATTCTGGACTCGAATAATATGTTTTGTAACGAGAGAAATCGGGCGTGTATATATATATATATATATATATATATATATATATATATATATATATACACAGCATTTTGCAGAATGTGAAAACGAGTGTTGAAAATTAAGAAATAAAATTTTCCTCCAACTTTTTGCGACAATCGAGAGCGCGCCGTTTTAACAAGAATTTTTATAGGGTTTCGGCGCCATCACTACCTATGGAGTAGGTTTCCGATCCTAAAGGGCCGTATCGATTGTCTCGAGTGCCTGGCTGCGTGATTCGTGCTGACTATTGCGTGAATTTACGCGCATCCGACGCACGCGTAAGTTTTGAGTTAATCACGGGAAAGAACGCGTCGTGTCTATTCAAACTCTAGGGGTGATTGAATGATAGCCGTCGAGGAAGAAAGGGATCATGTGCCTGAGAAATTTGAAGCAACGGGGGGCGCGCTATAAATTTCGAAATTGCGACCCACGAGTCGTCCGACTCGTGAGTCAGGCTTCCGCTATCAGTCACGTTAAATTAATTATACAATGCTGTTGATTTTACAATGTCACTCACTGACTTAGTATCACTGTGTGACGTTATAATTGTTGCTTAAGGGGACTGGAGAATTAGATTGCCTGAAAATCGTGCTTGTTCTTTCATAATTTTTTATGACAAACTGAATGAATATGCAAAAGTGTTATTTTGATGTGTATTTATACAACATATAAAGGGAAGAAAAATATAATTTTAATGGTCAAATACTCAATATAAGTGTAACCACTGACAAACTAGTGAAAATATTTAATTTTGAAATATTAATTTTTTTACTATGAAAGAACTGGAAATTTAATAATATTCGATTAAGATATTTGCAATTTTGTTAACTTTTATTTAACAATTTCTATTATAGTCGTTCACACGATAACGACAAGCTTACGGAAATTTTCTACTTAAAATTCAACTTAATTGAACCACTGAGAGCCAAGATATTACTGCGAAATGACGACCTTAAAAAGAAAAACGAAATATATTTTAACTGCATGTACCATACACTTATATTGAGTATTTAATCATCAAAATTATATTTTTCTTCTCTTTATATGTTGTATAAATGCACGTCAAAATAACACTTTCGTATATTCATTCAATTTATCATAAAAAATTGTGAAAAAACAAGCACGATTTTCAGAAAATCTGATTCTCCAATCGCCTTAATAAAAAAAATAATAAATATAAAGTATAATTAATATAAAATAGTGAAATAATATTTAATGAAATAATATAATATTTAAGAGAAATGTATTAAAAAATGTGATAAAAAATAATATATAGGATTACTCGCTGTATAATTGGAAATGTTATAATTGTTACACCATTTTAAATGTAATAATATTAATATATGACGTTATTATATCGTGTTTCCTCCCAAATTACAGGATTTCCCAAGTTTATAATGAAATTTAATGATTTACATTTACAAAAACATAAACGTCGAGATGTTCAGCAATATTAATAAACGAACGACGGGAAAATGTAAATCCAAATGTGTCGCGACAGATTTCCCATGCATATTATTTCATGCGCGTTATTATCCTTGCGTTGCTTTTATATGGCAGAAATTTAAATTAAATCTCCCGGAATACAATATAAATCCGCATCGAGAAAGAGCACAATATGTCCCATCGCGCGGTACAATGCACATATAATCATAAAATATGCATACAACAAAGTATATAGACGAATATAACAGAGTACATCGGATTTTACCCTTCGTAATAAAGGAACGTCAGAGGAACATAATGGGGATTCATTTTGTTGGGAGAAAAAAGTGAGAGAGAAAGAGGAAGGAAGGAGAAAAAAAGTTCTCTTACCTACGCAATCAGGTAGGCTGCTAGCGGTCTCGTTCCACTTGCCATTCCTGCACTCGAGCGTCCTTTTTCTGTCCTTGCTGTCGGGAAACACGCTGCCCGACTTGCATAGGAATGTCCGCGAAGTCAATGTACCGTTCGACACGTAACTTCCGTTCGGCGCCGAGATCTCCGGACAGCCTAGCACTGCAAGCGAGTTCATTTCCACTTTTACCTCCTTTGCAATTAACATCCCGCTCCTATCTTAAAGCGCCGACACGATCTGATATCGCGGTGCCCGCCATGCAGAGAGTTTCCATTATACAGGGACTTTTCGCGCGACTCCCCCGAACATCGGCGACAAAGACCGCGGAGAGAGACCGGGCTAAGTAGGTCGCTCTCACATCGGAGTTCGATTTAATTATTAAGAGATCAAGCCGTCGGGATATGGCTGATGAGAGATAATTAACGACGGAAATTGCGAGCACAAAACGTGCACTTAATATGAAATTTCGCTCCTCTCTTTTCTCTTCCTGTTTTTTTATTCTTTTTTATTCGCACATGTAACACGCGACAATTGAATTCTACTTTTCACGATCGGTTAATGTTAAGCCAGTGTAACTTGTCGACGATATCACCGGTACGTTGCAGCACTCACGCGACTAAGAAGAAGAGTATTTCTTCACACTCTTCGAGAGTAATAGAAGCTCCGAAGTTTTTCCATTCAGTTGGCCTCGTTATAAATGTAGTTTACCGTCGAATACACTAGGGAAGAAGAGAAAGAGAGAGAAAGGGAGGTAGTCCCTCGGTCACAAGTTTAATCTCTCTCGAGAGCTCTGACGTCGGTTCCATTTTTAGAATATAATCTCAACTTATTTCTGGGAACGTTAAGCGTTATCTGGAGCACAGTTGAGGAATTCTAAAACACTTGAGGCTTCCTCCGGGCTTCTATTAATTACAACAAAACGCTGATTTCGCGCGCGGGCAATGCACTCGACTTAACTTCGCGGAAACTTTGCTGGGCGAGACGCGAAGACATTTCCCGCCAACGTCACTCCCGAGTCAGTGATCATTACGTAACGACCCGCGTTCGCGACCTTATACTTCCCCACCTCACCGAGCAAGATTTTTTCCCGTTTCTTTCGCGTTTTACCTTGATAGTGCAGCAGGAAGCCCCGGGCGTTGTGAAGTCTCTTGGAAGCGACGAAGTCGAGCGTCAACAGATTCGTGTTCGAGATGACCCGAACTCCGGCCGCGGTGCCGCAGAACTCCAAGAGAGTGCTGCCTTCGTCCCGCGCTCTCACGACGTCCACACAGCTTCCGTCCGCCCGCGGACCTGCGGCGATTTATATTTGCAGTTTCTATTTAGGATCCGCGGAGAGAGAGCGCGCGTAAATCAAGCTCGTTTATTTCTCCGACGTTGATCGACGCGGTCCGGAGATAGCTTTTAACCCCTTGGCCCGATCGAAGGCTTTTGTTGTCATATGCAACACATCTGGCAGCTAGATACTTGGTTTTTGTCGTAAACTGACGTTATACGTCAGCGAGTCGTTATTCATACGGCGGAGAGAAAGATGGAGATGGTCACGGTGTGGATAATGCGGGCGCTCGCGCACTTTTAAGTAAAAGGAAAGTAAACTTCAAGATAGTACAACATAGTAATATCGCCAGCTGCATATATTTTTATATTGTTTTATATTATTTTATATTATTTTATATTTTTTTCGTATATTCCTCTATATTTTTTCGTATATTTCTCTATATTTGTATATTCCATACTTTTTATATTTTATATTCGCGCGCGCTTCTTTTTGAAAATTTTCCTCTTTACTCGAGCGAAAAATTTTATCGGTTTATTTTTCGCAGTGAAATGAAAGCACGATGATATTGCGTTTCATTTCTGGCTATCTAACATTGCACGCAATAAATTTTTCAATTCGTTCGCCAAAAGCAAGCGAAATGTAGCTTCAGTCTCTCATCTTCGCCAGTAAAAGGGGCTCCGATTTTGATCGGTTTACGCGTTGCGCTCTCGCGGCAAAGTTCAAGCGATCGAGGGTTGCTCGGGCGCAGGCTTACCGAGGATATTTAAGTCGTGAAAGGTCAGAACTATTCTCTGTCCCGGAAGCGTCGTGAAGGTCCACCCACACGTGATATTTCCGAGGTAGTATAACGGGTAGCCCGGAGTGTTGATGTAACCTCCCTCCCCGGCGATCACCTTCACCTCCTGGTTGCAGTATCGCCTAACCGCGGCTTCTGCAATCAATAATTAATCTTCGACTTTGTCGATACAGCAACCTACATTTGCGCGATGTGTGGTATCGCTTCGTGTGCATATGGGTGCACTCGTGAGGAAACATTTCGACCAAACGTGAGATAAATTTCCGGGCACGCGTCCATACACTTCGCTCATAAATCGATTAAACTCGTTAAAACTTAATCGCGTTATCTCGCGCAGAATATATTAAGTTGTATTATTTCCATTATTATAGAACTGTTATAATATCAGAAAAATAATGACGGCGGATTAATAGAATTATGCTCTTTCTCTTTCTCCCCTCGCTTCCAATAATTCAAAACGATTTGAATCGCGAAGTTATCGTTGCGTGTAATACGGGTGGATAAATTATAACGCGGAATTATTCCAACGATGCGTTCAATTCTGACACGCCACAGGCGCACTCGCGTTCCCGTTAATTCAACGCCACCCTCTGGATACAACTGCCCTCCAATTAAATCCCCCCGTCGGATAACAAATCATAACGCTGGCTGGCAGTTTTCTCGCTTCGAAAGGAATTATTTTCGCGAGGGCGGGAAAGGTGCTGCGGGTACAGCCGCGTCGTCGTTTCTACGCCGCCTAACATAAGGCCGCATTAACATCTGCATCCGTCGCGGTCCATTTGTCGCCGTGCATTTGACGCGATTGCGGGACCCTTTATAGCGTTGCAGCAGGCGGCCAGGCGGGCGAGGGTGTCCTTGCCCCACTTTCATGGATAGAGTCCGCTCGGGTGGTATCTGCCCGTGGTGGTAATAAGGGCAATGCAGGGGAAGTTTGGCCCTCTGTCCTCCCTTGGCCCTCCTGCTCCTCCTCCTCTTCCTCTTTCTCCTTCACCTTTTCCTCCTTCACCTCTTCCTCCTTCACCTTCAGCTGCTCCTTTTGGCGTGCAACGTCTGTGCAACGTCGTTTCCGATATTCCGCCAAGTGTGACGACCTTCGCGGAATGTTTTGTCCTGTCGAGCAGCGAGCCGTTTCCGTGTGTTCGATCCGTCGGCTCAATCGAGCGTTTGTCTTGGCCTAATGAAAACGCCTTTCGTTCGATCGAGACGTCTCGGGGCTCCAGAATTATTTCTGGCGTCGGTGCTTCGGCAAGCGATTCGGTTCGGTAAACTTTACGCACTTGAAGGAAGTGAGAGTATAGATTTCGGAGATATGAACTGCCGAGAATTCGCGAAACCGACAATTCCTTAGAAAAACCACTGATGATTAGATTAATAATTAAAATGTCCATAAACTCAGCGCGGCCTAGAAGTTCAGATTGATCGATTTCCTACCGATTCCTACGTTGTTTAGGGGGAAATGATTGCGTGAAACGAATGTGAGAGAGTCCATATGAATGTAATGATCCAACAATAAAAAGCCCATAAGTCGAAAGGGCTCACTTGGAGTAACTGGCCATGTACAAACACACGACGTCACATCATCTATTGCACCATATGTCATTCTATGACGGGTGTTCACGCGCGATTCCTTGTTTCTCACTTCCGACACATGATAAATGACCCTTTTCGAGTCCGAACGAGAGGTGGAACCTCCGTTCGATGACTCCGCGTATTGTGCTTTTCTCGCGCACGTGTCGCGTGACAGCTTCCGCGTCCTCTCGCGCGCTTCTGCGCTACGTGCGCGCCCCATAGAACACCAGGATTACGAGTTTTTCCCAGTCGTTCACCGGCTCGTACGCGCACGTTGCATTCGGGCTTTGTGCGATTGGATGCGCCGTTTCTTGCCGGTTGGTCACGGGGGCTTCGGGGAGAATTTCCTCGCGCATATGCCCGCGATCCCACGGTCAATAAAGATCGTGCCGAGCGTGCTTCGCCGCCAGCTGGGGGGCGGACAACGGCCGCGGCCGATCGAAATCAGAGGCCGATTCTGTCGCGAACGTGTACCGCGCGTGACGTGTCGCACGTACTTGCAAACGCGTGCACTTTCCGCTCGCGTGATATGTGCGCTCGTGGGCGACGACCCGAGCTTTATCGACGTTGCGGATCATCGATTCCGCATGCCCGCG
Source organism: Odontomachus brunneus (assembly GCF_010583005.1). Classification (NCBI taxonomy): domain Eukaryota; kingdom Metazoa; phylum Arthropoda; class Insecta; order Hymenoptera; family Formicidae; genus Odontomachus; species Odontomachus brunneus. Next base: position 591,422 of record NW_022639526.1, on the reverse strand, counting down.
TATCGATCGGACACGTGCAAAGAAGCGCACCCGGCTTTTCCGCCGATGGACACGGTCAGATTAGGAAGAATGCGTGAGTTGCAACAAGAGACCGTCGATAATGCATAATACGTGGCAGGAGTTTGGAAGTAATTGAAGTAATTGAAGGAATGTCGGAGGAAACGCGAGAGAAAATTAGAAGGCTCTCGATATTTTCCCCCAATTGCCTCCACTTTCCCTCAAATTACTTTTAATTTTCTCTTCTTTGTGCGGAGATAATTCCGAGAAAGTTGGAGATAACGAGGAATTCAAAAATACGAGAGACGTACGGCAATATTATTGGTGCAATTAAGTGAATAGTTGTTTGCTCGTACTCGCGGCTTAACAACGCGGAGCGCTTATGCAGACGAGCATTACGAAGTCCTTCGCGAAAATGGTAGACCGAGGGGCTTTTATTATGCTTTCGAAGCGCTGTGGGTGCACGCGGGGTGATTAATCACGCTCTTAATCACGATATCGTAAGCTCTGTTAATATACTTACCGGGTATACAGGCGTATTTTAACAGGATTCCACCTGGGATCCAGGAATGTGCGCCCGGATGATCGATAGTTATGTTGTAACGACAGTGTTTTTGACCCGAGCACCTGAAACGTAGATGATGTGTTGAGTTAACGAAAGACACTTTGAATCAAGTAAAAGTAATTGGGGAATAACATACCCGAGTCGAAATTTTGAGTTGAATTCTACACCGCAGTAGAAGCTAAGATAGCAAATTAGGTTTAATTCTAATTATATAATTTACTTCTACTTTGACCTTGATGATGTCTGAAGTTTTTGCTTTCGCTTTCTTTAGCGTCAAAGTAGGTTGTATAATAGTAGGATCTTAGAAAGCAAAGTAGGTTCAGTTGCGAACTTCTATTGAAGCTTTAACTCCTACATAGAATATATATATTTTATAGAAATATTTAAGAAATTTAATAAGTAACGAAACAGAAACATCAAATAGCATACAAAATATACATTTTATCTGTTGCATATATTTCAGACATCATTAGGTCAAAGTAGGAGTAAATTATATCATTAGAATTAAACCTACCACTATAATTCAAAGTTCAACATAGGGTCAAAATTTCGACTCGGAAATGAATGTCAATATCGTCAAGATAGGTTTTATCTAGATTGTAGATTATCTAAGTAGGCGCAAACTATCTTTAAGATAGTCAAAGTAGCATCAAAGTTTCGACTCGGGTAGAGAGGATGAAACAAGAGAGATATGGAGAGTAAAATCAGGGAATATGAAGCCATAAAAAGAGACATTCAGAGAGATGCCGTCAAAATTACGTTTTCGTTAATTGTTTGAACGACCGCTCCCTTAACACAAAATTGTCACTCCGAGCGTGTCTTGCGTCATATTTTTTTCCACGTGAATGAGTCGCGCGACTTTCGAGCGAAGTTTCGCTTTCGATACTATCGATTGTCCGACAGCCGCCAATTAAATAAGCGACGTCGGTCATTAGGGCCTGCGAACGCGCTGACAAAAGCAACCACCCTCCGGCATTTTCTAGGGGGATGGAATGCAGGGGTGGGTCCGCGATTGTTGCTGCCCTGCGATCTTTGTTGTTAGCGCCGAAAGCGGGAGTGAATAATGAACGAGGGTGGATTTTCACCCCTTTTAAGAGGCCTCGCCGCTGGGTCGCGCCGCTGACTACCTCTCCTCGTCGATTTTATCGGGCCGCGAGCGGAAATAAAAGGGAAATAACATTTCAGCCCTGTCGTACGTTCGCCCTCGCGTGGAATCCCTTTGAATTTTTCAGGCCGCCGGCGAATTCTCAAATTGAAAGTTGCGGGTAGTGTCTTCCAGGACGGTGAAATCGTCCTGTTTGCCGATAATGCCTGAAAAATTTAAATACCGTGTCCGGGGATGGAGTGTCATAAGAAGAGCAGCAACCCCGAATTAATATATGAAGTGCGAACGAACAGATGATTCGTTTCTCTCTCTCTCTCACTGTACTCTGTGAAATATTACTAAAAATTATAAAACATATAAAATTGCTGCGCCATCGCATGAAAAAATCACGCTTTTGTTATATACAGTTGCATTTTTATTATCTCTTGTTGTTAACAATAACTCGGAATAATAATTGTTTCTGCAGTAACAATCACGTCGCAATTTTATGACGTTTCAATTTTTTTCTCAATTTTGGGCTCTAAAGAATGCCGGTTATTTTGTTATAAATGTTTTGCGCTCTTCCGGGCGCGGACGAGTTGGTGCAATTTCAGCGATGCAAAATTTGCACAGCTCGCATTGCCATCCCCCATTTGCGGGAATTTGCGGAGCGTGATGCTGTGCAAACGCGGGGGACCATTTAGTCAGAGATCGTTTCTCCTTCGGCGATCATCTGACGCGCATTTCAAGGGGGAAATCGCGGGGGATCAGCGGGGGGCAGCAATTATTGCTTCTGGAATGCTTTTACCCTCGCACATCAAACGTCGAGATTTCACTCGACCCTTGACGGTTCTCGAGTGCGCGACAAGCAGGCGGATAAAAACGGAGAATCGGGGGTGGTTCGATCAAGTGGCAGTCTCGAACGTTTCGCAGTAGATAATATTGTGACTTTCCTGCGCGGATCATATTCTCGAAATATGGGAAGCGGTCGAGACGTCGCGGTTGATATCGATGTTTCCTTGCCGTCCTGTTCACGTCTGTTTGTCCTGTTTATCTTTCATGTACCTTTCCCCTGACACTTGACAGATTAATTATTTCGACGTGTATTATTGTACCTTGTAATTCATTTAAGCGTCGCTAATTTCTCTCGTAGCGCACTTTGGTTCGTTAACATGCAATATTAATTGTTACCCCACTCTCTCGGTCTTGCGACAAACATAGCTTCGCTTTAACGCGCATGTTTACTGCGCGTTAAAGTTGTTTGTGATCGGAAGCGAACGTTGTTTTCTAGGACTGCGGTTAACCTCGGACTTCGGTCGAAATCGAACACACTCTTGTGTCATTGAGTGCCTGTATTATGAACAGAAATCTGATATCACCAGCGGGGACCATGTAAAGTTCTACCCCGCCGATTAATTGGTAACAGAGAGAGAGAGAGAGAGAGAGAGAGAGGGAGGGAGATGAAAAAATAAGACGAAACAATTCTTTTATTTAGAGATATAAGCACCCGATGAAGGTAACGACAAACAATTAATTTTGACTCGAATTTAAGGGAATAAATCATAAATTCAAAAAACAAGTTCTTAAAAAGTACGTTAGATAGCTTCGGATTTGTCTTAAATTAGCTTTACCTCCTATTCAATGACAATCTGATATCGACGATATCCATTCCTCCGTTCTCCTCGTCAAGAACGTAGTTCCCTTTGAGATGCCTCATGTTTAACCACCGTTGCATGCTATCTTTCTTCAACATCCTGATATTCTCGTACTGTTTCGAGTCTTTCGCACAGAGTTCCGTACGATTCGCATGATATTCCGCTTTCAGGATGAAGATGAATGCTTTGAGCGACCTGGAAATACGAGGCTGAATTTATACAACCTTATGTTTTTTTTGTTATATATTTTTATATTATTATATAACTAAATCTAAATAAAAGTCAGAAGAAATGTAGATCGATTAAGTGTATAGTCAGCATCGTGTTAGTCATCTTTTTTATTTGATATCGAATTTTAAATCGACACATTCAAGCAGATAGAACTAAATTACGTGTGCTGAGTTAAAAGTTCAAACACTTCGTTAAGGACGTAGCAAAGCTTTTCGCGAGAGGAAACGCTCGCAAACCTGCACGTCAGTCGAAAAAGACCATGAGAGCATCTCTGCTCCTGAACCACTTCCATGTACCCTCCGTGAAGCTTCACGGGCTTCAGGATTCTGCCGAAGGGTGTCTGGGTGGTAGCGATGATCCTGGGCGAGGAACAGGCTGCAATAGTCATGAGCAGCAACACCAGGAGACTCGTCAGAGTCGTCGTTTCTGGCTTGGCCATGGTTGATCATCACAGTGATCTGTGGTGTTCGCACGAGCCTCGCCTGCGGAAAGGGCTTAAAATTAGCCCTCAAGTGCCTCCTAGTTGATAAGAGAAATCTTGCCAGAAGGTAGACGCGCACTTTCACTTCTTTAAGTTCTCCCACGACCACTCGAGTTATAAGCCCGTGGTCGAAGGTCGATGACCGTTTGCTTATCCTTCCTAGAGAGTGAGTCGGTTTGGCCCCTTCGACGATAGATCGCCCTTAGTACCTGAGGAAAAATAGGTGTATTCAGAACAAACTTGAAGTACACCTCGGTAGTCTCGAGGCGCTTTTTCCGTAGCTCTTTATCTTTTTGGTTATTGGTTTTGGTTATTTTTCCATAATTGTAATTGTTTGCATTTTTAAACTGTTGATGCACCCGCCGCCTTATCGAGATTACTTTACAAGTTAAAACTCGAGGAATTCACGCGTTAATACGTAATACGCGATAATACGCTCAAGTTTTCGAATAAAAGATATTTTTTTCGTTGCGCTTTATCATGATAATGTTTTTCAATGATTCAGACTTTCGTCTGGCGGCGATAACCATTTGTTAGCGATCATGTTCTCAAAGAATGGGGGCTCGTCTAAATGCAAAACAGCCTCATATCGATCGCTCGTGAGAGATAAATATGCACCGAAAGGGGAAATATTCATCAGCATTAGTAGAGACGGACTCCTTTTCGCGAAGCTTTCTACTGAAAGACGCAGCATTTTTAAGCTAGACCGAGGTTAAGAGTTTATAGTTTAGTTGAAAGCCAGAGGATGAATAGGTGAGATGCAAAGAATAGATGAAGGAGGATAAAACGAGAATCGTGCGGAAAATCGAAGAGTTGTTTGAAAAGAAAAAAGAGACCGACGTCTGGAACCGTGCCACGAGCATGAAAAATATTAAGTATCGCGTTTCTTTGCGTTGTAATAGCTTGTTGTATCGCGCGGAGTTATATTTGTCTCACGTGATGCTTGGACGCATCGACAACCTCGCGAATTTTTTAGAACAGCAGTCGACAGTTTCATTAACCTTTTTGAATCGAATTTTTAGCACGTTGACAATACGAGTAAAATTAAAAAATGAAGCCATTTAAAAATCAAGAGCCAAAGCAATCTTTTTACTAACTTTTTTTTACAAACTAGAATCCGAATTGGTCAATTTTTTAAACGATCGTTCAACGTTATTCTATTAACTCTCTGGAATCGAATTTTTAGGACGTGTACAATTTTCTCGAGTGAAATTAGAAATTTGTCATTCAAAAAAGAGAGCCAAAGCAGTCTTTTCTTTTCGACAAACTAAAATTGTTTTAACAAACTGGAGTTAAAATTCATAAATTTTTGATTGGTTTAACCAATTCCATAATTGGAGTGGTTTAACATTATCCTTCCATCAACTATCTGAAGTCAAATTTTTAGGACTTATAAAATTTTCTTGAATGAAATTAAAAATTTGTCATTTTAAGTGCCAAAGTAGTTTTCTTCTTTTCGACGAACTTTTTTAATTTTAACTTTTTTAAACTAGAATCAAAGTTTGTCAAATAACAAATAACATTTCGTGATAAACAAATTATGTTATACAAATTATATTAGAAATTTGATTAGACATTTGATAGAAAATACATTTTTGTTATTAGTGTCAGACATAACGATATAGAATAATACGGGACACAATGTAAACGCGATCTCGCCAAAGTTAAAAGAGTCGAGCTCACCGAAGAGTTAAACTCGGCGATTCGGCGCCTCGCCGGCCACACCGCGCGCAAATCGATCTGCCTCGTGGACTTACCGTCGATCCCTCGGAGACGTTCTCGAGGATCAGCGGAAATCAGCGCTCGGCGCGTCGTGCGTCCACCGACTGCGTCGTGGATTACGTTCCTCGATCCGATCCCTTCGTCGCCCCTTTATTTTCGGCCGCGGCATCTCTCGTTCACGACGGCGCGTTTGTTGGTAGAAGCGGCAGCAGCGAGTACCCCCGTCGCGTTCAATCGGCCACGGCCAAGTTCCAGGCAGCCGGGCACCGAGACAAGAGCCACGATATGCCAACAAACTTCGGCTCCCCGTGACGGCCTCAAGGACGCGAGGATTAGAATAGTACTACGGGTAAACGCTTTCGCATTCAGTCGCGTTTCGCAGATGACGAAACGCGTCCCCGATTCGCGACGGAGAGCCCCGCCGCTCTCGATCGATGCCAGTCGATCGATGATTAATAATTGCGCACCCACAGTCGCGCTCAATTAGTAGGTAAACCAGCTATTTCGCCGCCCAATCGATTCTCGCTAATAGAAATTAGACGTTGGCCAATAGGTCTCGTTTAATGGCGCTGGTTGATTGAGTAATTCCGACAAGTACACATTGGATATGTCGGCCGAGTAATCCAGATCAGTAAGAATTATCGATGTCATCACGTCGGATTAGAGTATTTCAGGCTCAGCATTGTTGGACATTAGCTATGGAGGTGTACTCGCGAGTACAATTTCTCTCGATCGGTGCTTCGATGAAAGGTGCGTTTTGATCAGTTCGTCGCACTCTTCACTTCGGTTCAGTCACTCGAGAACGCAACTCGACGCAAAATGTTTCTTCACAAAGCTATCTTTGACTCAGCATTGACGAATTTCTTACCTTTCTCTTTTACAAAATGATGAAAATTTGAATATCAAAAATATGATGTCCTCTTCCTCGATTTTGTGAGATTTTTGAAAGCGTGACACTACTTATTTTACAATCGTGCTTGATTTCCTGCTCAACCACTCCGTGTGCGAAGACCCTTGAGACATGATTAAGGAAATCTAATATTGTCAGGCCTGGATGAATTTGCTGCGTCGTTGAAAAATCTCCTTGCTCGCGCGAGCAACAATCTGTCCTATATGAAAGTGACAAAGATATCCTAACACCGTTCAAACATCACATTAGGTTGGCACACTTCCCTCAAGAACAACTGTTGTCCAATACTCGGCCATCACACCGATCACAGGTAGAATCGAAAACCGCGGTAACATTCTAACGCTACTCTAACACCGCCGCACTGGATGGCACACGTTGGTCCGCGGTTTCCTTCCAGCATCCGTCAGAGCGACGCGAATAGATGCTAAATCCATGAATCGCGCGTGAGAGAGCGTGTGAGCGCGCGAACGAGAGCGAGAGCACCCGCTCGTGTCGGCGATTCGCCGGCGTGTGCCACCAGGTCGCCCGTGATGCCAGCTTGATGCCCGCTTACTGCTGCTCCGCAGGCATTGACAGTCTAAGCCGTGAATTCCGCGCCAACGGCGGCGGCTAGAGCGCGAGGCCCGGAAGCGGTCGGTGGCGTAGTTTTTAGGGCGGGGGGAGAACTACCCTGCCTGCCTGCCTGTCTGCCCTGCTGCCGTATGTGCTGCACGACCTCTCGGGGGTCGCGCGTATCCTCGTGGTATACACACGAGGTACCCCGCGTCGGTTTTCGCATTCTACCCTTCTGCCCGCCCCTCTTTCTTTCATTCTCTCTCTCTCTCTCTCTCTCTTTCTATCTCTCCCTATCTCTCCCCCTCGTTTGATTCGTCCCTACGCTTCCAGCAACACCACGCCAGCTCTCTTTCTTCATCGTTTCGATCCTGGCAGCTGAAGCCGACAGCTGAGGATTTTGGGGTTTTCGCGAGGATCACGCGGGATGAAGAGTAGTAACATTGGGTCGATGTTGAATAGAGAAATCGAGGTTCTTTTGGGGGTTATTACGATCAAATATGCAACAATATTTCACCTTTACGCAATTCACACGCAAAAAAATGATTTAGTAATATCAGCTAAACCGCGGTAGCTGATTCAAACTTAGTCAAAAGGCTAATCGTTTAGCTGTCACTGTTAAGAATTGGCTATGACAGCTAAGATGCATTTGCTATGAAATACAAATATATTAGGTGACATTAAAAGTGCATATTATTTCAAGTAGCTAAGAAAACGGTAGTTATTCCTAAATTTCTTATCGTATGCATATATATTAAAGAAGTTTGCCGTACAGCTACAATCATTTGTTACAGTCATTTATAGCAGTTAATATTTTAACGTGTATCAAAATTACTAGATAAATGCGATCGCGATAACTCGACACGGACATCATACGTCGCACGTAAAAAGCTTCCCACACTGCTACATATCTCGTAGAAAATAATAATATAACAAGATGTTTCCTTTCATGATTTATAGTAGAATTTTCTTTAACAAATGTGTCGAATCTTTAGCGCATCGACCTTATTTCGCAGAAATAAACTCCGAACTTAACTTTATTAGCACGCAATTTCAGTTTTCTTGCATCAGCGAAATGCAACGTGTATTTTGATACACGTTAAAGCAGTTATTATTTCTAGCAGTTAATATTTCTCGCTGTAGCGCCTAAGTTTAACAGCGAATAAATTTAGCTTCGGTAGTATCGACATTAGCTGTCCCTATTTCAGTGACACATCTTATCTGCCACAGCTATTTTTTATCTCTGGAAGCTAATTATTTTTTGCGTACAATTTTAATGTAACGTCAAATTGGCCCGAAGGAACTTAGTGTGTTGAATTCAACTTCAATTAATTTATGATAGAATCTCGATCTTAATTGCAAAGTATAGGATGAAAATTTATCACGCTTCAACTTCATGGGATCTAAAACCGTCTCGATGGTCAAAATGTATCCGCGATTGTTCCGTGAAAAGAAATTATTCATTTTCCGAGGGATTAGTCTTCCTCTCTCTTTTCCCCGTAGTTTTCAAGCCGCAATCCACGTTGGCGAAATTCATTGTTCGATCCAGAAGAGACTCCGTGTCACCATCGATCCATTGTGATCGGCACGCGCGCGCTCGTGAAATCGCACATCTGCGTCTACGACGGAAACCGCCGTCGGGCTCTCCTAGTTTCGGATGTACACCGGTTGTTATCGATCTCCATTGTCCGTGAATCAAGAAAGGCCCGTGAATCAAAAAAGACCCGGGTGTCTTGAGATTGCTCCGTGATCGAGCATCGTGACATGCGAGAAATCGCATCTGCCAGCACGAACACGTGCTATCGCCGTTTGTCGTCCTGTCGGGGGGTGAAAGAGATTCCAAGTGTTCTGTAGTCGATAGGTCGTCAAGTGGTGGCCTCCAAGTTCAGTTCAATCATCAAAGTCTTTAATATTCTATACTAAATTTAAAAAATTTTGTAACAAATACGCCCAATACCTTTGAAATCGATTTTATTTTGAGTAAATTTCTAATTTAGCAAATGTAGAAATTTCGCTAATGCAAGAAAACTGAAATTGCGTGCTAATAAAGTTAAGTTCGGAGTTTATTTCTGCGAAATAAGGTCGGTGCGCTAAAGATTCGATACATTTGTTAAAGAAAATTCTACTATAAATCATGAAAGGAAACATCTTGTTATATCATTATTTTCTATCGCCGTTTGTCGTCCTATCGGGGGGTGAAAGAGATTCCAAGTGTTCTGTAGTCGATAGGTCGTCAAGTGGTGGCCTCCAAGTTCAGTTCAATCATCAAAGTCTTTAATATTCCATAATAACTAAATTTAAAAAATTTTGTAACAAATGTACGTCCAATACCTTTGAAATCGATTTTATTTTGAGTAAATTTCTAATTTAGCAAATATAAAAATTTCGCTGATGCAAGAAAACTGAAATTGCGTGCTAATAAAGTTAAGTTCGGAGTTTATTTCTGCGAAATAAGGTCGATGCGCTAAAGATTCGACATATTTAAAGAAAATTCTACTATAAATCATGAAAGGAAACATCTTGTTATATCATTATTTTCTACGAGATATGTAGCAGTGTGGGAAGCTTTTTACGTGCAACGCATGATGTCTGTGTCGAGTTATCGCGATCGCATTTATCTAGTAATTTTGATACACGTTAAACCACAGGGAGCAACGTGCGAACCTATTCACCTTCTGGCCGGAGAAACCCCCAGCGTTGCTGCACGCGTTGTTAAAAATTAGACCGACATCTGCGGCTGGTCATGGCTCGTTTAATCCGCAAACCCAATTGATGCTTAGTCAAATTGCATTCCTAATTCCCCCGTTACATTTTGCTCGGGGAAACGCGCCGACACTTCCGTCCGTTTCTCACCCTCGAGAAAATCTTATCGATCAAACGTGATCACGCCCCGTCCTTTGCATAAATCGCTTGCATACTGTCTCGTAAAAAGCAACTGAAATTTGTAATTAATTCAAGCAAAACTCTCGTGCACAATTTGAAATTCAAGCAAAACTCTCGTGCACAATTTCTCATTTGCGAGCTATTTCCTTCAGCAAAAGTGTGTGAATTCGCGAACCCTCATGCGCTTCTTTAACAGGTTTATGTGCTCACTCGTTCCGTTTCGTTGCATAAGAGGCTACTCTTCCCCTCTCTTCCTTATCGATCAGCTGAGAGTTACGTATCGCGCCTATGTAAACGGAAATTCGCGTGGGCGACTTCTAATTTCGGTGTTCCCGCGAACCACCTCATACACACTGCGCTTTTACCATTTCCACAGTTCACCTTCTATCCTTGGCGAATATTTATCTTAGAAATAACAAACTCTGGAACCGCGAAGACACGCGGACGTTCTCAGTGTCTTTTAATAGCCGCGGCATTTATATCGCGCGGTTTTACATACGTACGTGCAGAACCACAAGTTTTGCCGTTTTTGTTTATAATCTCTTATTATATCGCGTACTATATACGCAATAAATGAATTGAACGAGGGAAAAATATATTTTAACGAAGATATAAAGAAAAAGAAAAGAATATATATTTAACGGGATTATAATCTTGAATATATTTTGATATATTATTCCTTATATCATTTTCGCATACTTTTGTCACCGCCTTCCTTCTCTTCTTCCTGTTGTTCTTTTAGTTTTAGACGTCGTGTGCAATCGTAAACAAAAGTGAACGTTTCGTTTGATCTCGTTTTTGCGAGGCACCGCCACTTGTTGAGGAAATCAGCGGGGTAAATTAGTCGAGACGGTCCTTGATACAGTTTTAGTGCAATCGATGGTTGTAGTGGCCGCGCCGTTTTATAGCTCGCGTAAAATGTTGCGCCGAGTGCGAGGGCACTTCAGCTTTCGTGCATTTCTTCTTACGTCAAGCGCCACCTAAATCCCACGCCAGGCGAACGGCGCAAACGAAAACAAGCTTAGCCGGCTCTTGTCTGCGAGCTGAAGTAAACATTTCGCGCACTCGCGAAGCCTGCGCGAAGCGCGTGAAAAATCTCATAGTAAATCAGACTTTGGTTTTATTATCCTTTCCCCCGGGGAAATTAGGAAGTGGAGTCAACAGATCCCCGACGGGCGAGGCTGAGGAAACGATAAATATTTGAAGTCTTCCCGAAGAGCGCGAATGTATTCAATCAAATTACACTCAATCGTGTTACGAATTGAGAATTCAGACTGGTTTAAAAAATACTCGCAAACTGTGATATTTACGCGAAAATCGCAATAAAAAAGTTAGCAGTTTCTGGATACACTTAAATATATCCACGGAATATATTTAGATTATTGACAAATCTTTGATTATTGTGTGTAGATTAGAAAGAGGAGGATGAGCATGATGTAAAGCAAAAAACAATGATCCTGATCTTTGTGGTGAACGTTTTATTCAATTATAGTAATAATAATCGTCATCATCGTAGTAATAATAATCATCATAATGATAAGAACAATAATAATAATACCAACGCGCGCTCGCACATGCCGCGTCGGTGAGCGACACGCGTCTCCACGTGTGTCACAGTCGCCTTTATCTTACGTGGCTCTATGCGTGGTCGCATGTGTGTGAGTGGATTTGTTTTATTAGACTCTCCGCTTTTTGTCTCCTTTGCAACAGCATTCTTCTCGAGGCGCATAATAAACTGACGAGTATTTAATTAACGCAATCCAACACGTTGATTTCGCTCTGGTCCGTGTTATGCGCCTTATATTTGTCTCTGTGTGTTTGTGGATATGTGTGTCGGTGTATGCGTGCCTATGTGTGTGTCTCTGTACTTCGTATCCATGTGTATGTGTGTGTGTCAAATGTACGAGTCGGTTGCAAAAGTGCGATGGTCTATGATACGCGTATGAACGAGCTCTTGCATATATACAGTAGTAAATTACGATTACAATTACACTGATTTACGCGTTGATGTTGAAGCGGAGACGCGCTGTCATCGCGTCGTGCGGGATGCATTTCGTCATGCTTGTCGAGCGGAGATGCGTCAAGATTACGCCGCGTTTGTTTCACTGATATTCATTCGCGGAGAGAGAATTCAGTGAACGTGCAATTGTATTTACCGATGCAATTTGTTTACCGCTGTTTGGGTTTTCCGTCGAAAATTTTGTGGTGCTGCATCTCGCTGAAACGCGATTGTCGCGTTTTTCAACGATAACGCTGCGGTGTTCCTTGAAACGCGAGGATTTGTATCATACCCGTTATATTAGTCATTCCGACACGACATATGAATTTGAGAGATAAAATATAAGATAATGCAATTTCAGATAATACAGTCGACACGGATCGACGGATGGTTTAAACGAATAACACTGATACACACGCAACGCAAGTCGGTGAATATCTGCTGATCGACGGTTATTTCGTTAGTATTATCATTCATTTTCTGCACAATGAAGCGCGAGAATCCGCGTGATGCGATAACAACACGTCGTCCACCTACAGTTAAGAGACCTCCGTCGCTAATCTTTTTCTTCTTCCGATCGCGATACGTAAGTAGATAGGAGTTACGCGAGACTTTTGCATTAGTTGTTGCTTAATTAACACACATCTCCGGTTTTACATCCAATTATTATCGCACAACGATACACCAACATGCCACGTGAGATACCTTGGGTTTCCGTCTATTCTCTAGAGGAGAGTATGAGATTAAGTATTAAGTCTGGTTCAGGGTCTACATGCTGATTGAAAAGACTTTAACATCGTTATCTCGTAAAAGACGAGAGCCACTGTTATATACTTTGTTAGATAATCGAATCCTCAAAAAAGTCGAATTAACTCCTGCGCGCTTTCGAATTTAAAAACGCGCCTCTCTATTCTCCGTCTATCTTTTTTTCTCCTTTTCTTTCCATCTTTCTCCTGTTCTTCCTATCTTTTCCATCTAAAACGAGACCTTAGGGGAAAATTCAAGAATATTGGATCGTATATCAGGGAGAAGCGTTGATGAAGGAGGATTTTTAAAGAGCTCACTCGGGAACATCACTTGGGCTGCAGCTTAATTAGCGCGCGAACGCGAAATCGTTTCGCGGGCCGCAAATTTTCCGTACGTGCGTGAGTACGTGCGAAAGTAAGTAACGTTTATCTAGGTAGAAAGTTGCGCCGCTAATTTATTTATTAATGCTCGGTTTGATATCAGTGCCTCGCGTCATTTCGATTATTCTTTATCTATCCTACTTTCATTGTCTACCATTTCTCTCTGTTAAATTTTCCTTCTTCTTTTCTCCTTAATTTTGTAAATTCGTATTCTGGAACGAAGAAAGATAGAATTGTACTACCATTAAGCCTGCGCTATTACGAGCACTTTTAAGTGCTACCGAGTGTCTCGCGGTGTTTTATGTCTTGAAAGGGGCGGGATGGGGTTGTGTGAGATTTGTCCGGATAAAACGTACGGATTCGTCCCCATCGCACTAATATCACTCGATCAACTTCAGCACAAGATGAAAATGTCACCTTGGTGACAATCACGAGGTGAAAATGTTGAAGTTTTTTCCTGCCTTTATTTTGTAATTATCCTGAACACCTCGACCAAGTTTTAACACTCGCAGCTTTGCAACTTTGCACTCGGGCTTTTTAATAAGGAGATACCGAGCTGGAGATCAAGTCCGTATGTCTCTCATTCGAACGAATCTCACGAAGGATCTCAGGTGTCTCACGTTTCAACGTTTCTTTGTCGTTTCTCATCCGCATTGCGTTCCCCGATAATTTTCGGTTTTAAAAGCATTAAGGCATTGTCGGATATGTCAGCTGAGATCTTCGAGACGTTTCTGGGATTGCGGTGTACATCGAAAGCTTTACAAAAATATCTCATCTTATTTTATCTGTCAAGTTTCCGCTCGTGCCGTCGCTTTCCGAAATCCTCGAGCCACCATCTCGTCCTTTCTCGTCCGTCGAGTCCGTCCACGATCCTCTCGATAAATTTCGCCGGTCGGAACGCGACAGATCCTCTGCCTCTGCTCCTTTTTTTCTATTTTTCTTGTCCGATAGGAAACGAAAAGTGCAAACTCGACCGTTTCGTTTGCTCAGCCCGCGCTCTCTTAATTCCTCTTCCGCTATCTTGTCGACTCTCTTCACTGTGACATAGTGATTAAAGCGACTTATCATGCTCCCATGCGTGCTACAAAACAATAGCGAAGAAAACGTTCAAATATGCTCTGGGAAATCCATCTCTCGATTTGATGTTACCTTCCTCTTCTTTTCTCTTTGTCTCTCTCTCTCTCTCTCTCTCTCTCTCTCTCTCTCTCTCTCTCTCTCTCTCTTTTTTCTCTATGATTACGTCAACTTGAAGCCGTCGTTGTCGATGATCGGTGTGATTAAGCGCAAACTTTTTGGCACATTTGCTGTGAGATCTTCGGCCATTAAGCCCTTACCGCACGATTGTTTCTCGGTTGTACATCGATTTTTCTTCATCATGTGATTGCCAATAGGAAGAAATTGAAATCTATAGCAGCACAATTATAAAATAATTTAGTTCAAACCACTAATTAAATTTAATTCAATTGAAGTACTTATTTGAGGCCTTATCATCAAGACATAAATTAAGGTGAAAATTGCAGAATCGTGACGAGTAATTTCTTAACAAATTTAGCCGAGAAAGTCGGATACGTCAGAAATTCTCTTTCTAAGATCCAACTGAAGCGCAGATGAGACGTATTTATGTATGCGACGTTCACGTATCATGTGGTAAGGGCTTAATCGCCTGTGTTTAAATGTTTCCCTTCGCTCGCTTGTGGCTCGATTTGGCTCTCGTACAACTGCACAATAGCTCGCACGCGTAATATATTCTACAGTTTTAACGATTTTTTTTTTTCGCTTAATCGGGGAAATCACGGACGATCGAGTCGCTTCACTCTTCTTTTTCGGCAAATGATCGTCGTATTAAAATATTCATGGCGATGATAAATACTTATCATCACGCGCTGCTTACTCACTTCGCACTTCCGCTTTCTCTCTGTATCTTTTACATACGTGCGAAGACAATGTACAACTCAGCTCTCTGTAGATTCTCAATTTGGGCGCGACCTTGGCGCTAGATACATCGTCGAAATCGTGCTCACACGCGAGAAGTGAGTCTCGAGTGAATCTTTCTGACCCGCGAGAAAGGAAGCGCTCGTATCAAAGAGGAAAATATAATCTTCGGTTTCTCCGTTATCCAACTGTCGGCGATAACATAATTGACTCGGTTCCATCTTCCGGCGTGTCTGCATTTACAGACGTAGGGTGCGATCCATTAGACGTTAGAGATGCTTTGGAACGTCATATGGAGCAATCGTGGCTCTTCTTCAAGCGTAACAAAGCGTTCGCGTCCAAAATGGGTCGCACTCACAGTCTGAGAAAGTCTGTGTGAGAATCTACGAAAGCACTCGAAATCGGACAACGGTAATTTGCGCATCAGGACGAGAAGGAACATGAGTCTCCTTCGCCTTTCCATCTAAGCGCTCTCTTCTTGCAGTCAGAGCTCATTCGAGAGATCCTGCCGCAGGATCCCCCGCGATTTCCCATCACTTGAACTCGATCAGGCCCTTGCTGTGTGTGTGTGTGTGTGTGTGTGTGTTCGCGTCGTGTATGCACCTCTAAGTATAATTTTCTCTTTGAAAATACCGCGTATGCATTTATTTTTTTATCTTCTTTAAATTATTCCCTTCGGCGAGACGCGCTTTTGACGCCCAGTAGGTACGATTTGCAATTCCGCTACAGTAGTAGTTTCTCTCTCCCCCTCACTCTCCTTCTTTTTTTCGCTTTTTCTCTCACCATAATGCTTATATATGTACATGTATAAATATGTGTACGTTGTGTACGTGAGTAATATACTTCTTTTAAGCCTCAACAATCCGCGTAACAAACGAGCCGACACCATCTCGATCTCGGTCAAGATCGTCGTTAATTCCGCCTCGATGACGATCATCGACGCATTTCGGCCATTCGACAGTCAAAAAAATAATCATTAACCCTCCCGGGTCGCGATATTCCGTCGCGCATACGTGACGCCTTGGTGATCGCGCGTTTTCTTTTTCTCTTCCAACTCGATCGAATAATGAATTAAACGCGAGAGATCTTCACTCTTTTCCGTGACTTACAATTACCCCGAATGTGACTTCATGGAATGGGAGCCAAGTGAACGGGTAATGTGATTTTCTGAAGGAATAAAGTACCTCGGGTGGATCTGACACTTCGAAAACAGGAGTGAAGACCGCGTTAAATTTCCTTCTGATCTGAATGAAATCGAAAAATACTTTAGAGGAGGGTACCCGCTCGCGCGGGTAGTATCGCGCGCCCGAGGAGTTAAATTATCTCTAACACACAATCGATAACGCAACAAACGAACAACGCGCGACGTCCTAGCGACGCCCGATCAACGTCTATCAACTACATCAACGTTAATCTATACAGTAACATTTAACAGACTATTAAGCGATATTAGGCGCGATTTCGAGGACCAGCCGAAAGACACCTAAACACTCGAATTAACGAAAATCTTGATCAACGTGGCCGCAAGCGAGAAGCGGCAGGGAGCGACTCCGGAATCCGTCGGACTCCACGTTTGCGGCGAGTCCGCGAGAAGAACCGCGTTTCTCTGAACCAAATCAATCTACGCACTGTTACAAAACGTTCTTGTGGAAATCTTTACGAGGACTTTACGATTTTCATGGAGTGGACTCCGAGGAAAGAGACCGAGAGAGGTTCGCGTAATTTCGCGGGCGGATCTCGCGTTTAATTCTCTCTCTCTCTCTCTCTCTCTCTCTCTCTCTCTCTCTCTATATATATATATATAGAGAGAGAGAGAGAGGTCTCTCATACACATATATATGTGTATGAGAGACCTCTCTCTCTCTCTCTCTCTCTCTCTCTCTCTCTCTCTCTCTCTCTCTCTCTCTCTCTCTCTCTCTCTCTCTCTCTCTCTCTCTCTCTCTCTCTCTCTCTCTCTCTCTCTCTCTCTCTCTCTCTCTCTCTCTCTCTCTCTCTCTCTCTCTCTCTCTCTCTCTCTCTCTCTCTCTCTCTCTCTCTCTCTCTCTCTCTCTCTCTCTCTCTCTCTCTCTCTCTCTCTCTCTCTCTCTCTCTCTCTCTCTCTCTCTCTCTCTCTCTCTCTCTCTCTCTCTCTCTCTCTCTCTCTCTCTCTCTCTCTCTCTCTCTCTCTCTCTCTCTCTCTCTCTCTCTCTCTCTCTCTCTCTCTCTCTCTCTCTCTCTCTCTCTCTCTCTCTCTCTCTCTCTCTCTCTCTCTCTCTCTCTCTCTATATATATATATATATATATATATATTTATATATGTATATTTTTTTCTCTTTCTCTCATTGGACTGGCGCCCTCCCGCTTCTTGGTTGCGCGTATCTCCCGCATCTTTCATAATTAATCGACGGGGCGGAACCGGCCGGAGCGGACGCGCGACTAGACATCGTCGTCGTCGTCGCCCTCGCGGCTCGGATCCCGCGCGAATATACTCCTGCAAACGTGTGTGTCGTCTGTGAGTGTGTGTGAGGTAATCTTCACGCAACACTGTGAGCATGTAAGTCCGCATTCGCTCTCGATGCATTCGCTTGCGCGTCTCCCGCGATCGCGCGCGAGGGAGAGAGCGTCACCCGTGTCCTCTTCTCGTGCGCGAGTCCCTTATCGATTAGCAGCTTTATATATTTAGTATACGTGAAACAGAGCTTGCGTTAGAGTTTGGCACATTGCACGATCTCCCCCTTCCTTCGCTTCGTGTTTCCTCCCGTCCGCCTCCCTCCCTCGCCCCCGTCTACGAAGCAACCACCGGATGCTGCGTTCGCGACGACGCGATGCCGATGAAAAATATATCGATCTTGTTGCTTTTCTCTCTCCGAGGTCTTGCCTCCAAAAGAGAGAGAGAGAGAGAGAGAGAGAGAGAGAAAGAGACGCGAGGGCATTCGCGCGTATCTCGGCAGCATCCTCGTGGTCGATCGACGACGATGACGACGACGACGACGACGACGATGATCGCGCAATTAATCGGCGAACGAACAGCTTCTCGGCCTCGCGGAGGCGCCGAGGCGAGACCGGCGCGTTGCTCGTCGCCTTCGGAACCTTCGGAATTCACCGGTCTCGGCGCTCTCGGCGGAGTGGCTACTTGCTCTTTATCGAACTGTCTGTTAGAGAAAAGTATGTACAGCGGCGTGTTATATGTGTGTGTGTATATATATATACAGTCGGAGGAATTTTCTCTTTCGCGGCGGTCGCCTTGCGCATGGTGCTGAGAGCGTGACGCGAATTTGTTCTTCGCACGACCGCCGCTCTCACGCGAGGAAAAGAAAGTGCGAGTCCGAGCGAGTGCGACTTGGACTAGAAGAGAGACGGTCCCCGGGAACTCCCTGGGCTTTCCCCGTTTCAGCAGAATTCGTGGATTTCGATATCCTCGCGTTATAAATCCTTGTGAAGCCTCTCGACGCGATCTTCCGAAGGTCCCGGTCGGAATCCGAAGGCAACACCGTTCCGCCATCTCTTCAGCGTCTCGTCGTCCTCTTTGTATCTTCCGAGCGTTCTTTTGTTGTTGTTGTTTCGTCAGCGAATGAAGTTCCCACCACCAGGGCCAGGTGAATTAGCAGCAGCTAACCAACAGCTCGGCCATCCGAATCGAGAACTCGCGGAGACGGTTAGTGGTTTGGAACCCTCTCCGCGAGGCCGAAAGTCGTGTGAATTATCCGGGATAATTCACATCGGTCTCGATCGGATTCAACGGCGACGACGCTCCTGGATCGCCGCCGGCCGAGCTCTGGTCAGGTTGGGCTACGGTGGTTCCGGCTCGGAGGTGGGAGATTCCTGCTACGCCTCCAGGAATATCAGCGCCGTCGGCTTCGGCTCCAGGTTGCTCTTCTTCGCCTCCACCACTAGGAACTCGATCTCGTTCCGGTCGCGCCGCGCGAACGACTCGGCGATCAGCCGCGCGACCTCTTGATGATGAAGTCCTGAAAACGGCACGAAATTAATCTCCTCGCTCGAAATCAAGATTTCCGTTGCTTCCATGATATCGATCTTAACTTTATTAATATTTAGAGATGAATTTTTCATTAATTGTGGAATTCTAGAATTATTTAGAAACTTGCTAAAAAAATTTAGCATCTTTGTACATTGAGAGAAGAAATATCTAAGAAATAAAAAATGTTTATTCATTGAGTACCAATAACATATTTATTTATACTGATATAAAATATTTTTCAAATAAAAAGATATACTTATTTTTTAGTGTTTAGCTTTTCACGAAAGCAACAGCTTATTCCATTTGAATATAAAAATTTAGATTGAATTAAATATGTCAGCATCCACGGAATAAATATTCTTTATTTTTTAAATATTTCTTTTCGTATACACAGTATAGCAAGCTTAGAAGTTTATGGTTGTTGATGCTAAAAGTGATTTTTTAATCAGTGTATTCTTTAAAAATTATAGAAGATTACGAGAAACTGATAGAGAACATTTTCCACTGATTCCCAGATCTCTTAAATATTAGCATTAATATTAATTTTTTATTGAGTCTGAAATTTCGTCTGGGAATTTCTTCAAGAATTATGGAATCCTTGAAGATAGCAGCGAGGATTTTTATCGTCGTTAATGCCAATAATAACATTCGTCAATAACTCCAGAATTTTTGGAAGTTTAGGAAATTATAAAAAATAGAAAGCTTGATATATTTATCAAGAGAATGCCACGAACGCTCACCAAGAAGATCGGTCGCACGATTGCGTATTAAAGATCTATTGTTCTTTTGACCTTGCTCACGTATTACCTTCAACTTTCTGACCATCGACCTCGAGGATGAGCTGACCGACTTCGAGGCCGCCAGCCTCGTAAGCAGCACCATTATCCTGCAATGAATTACCGCACGCGTTAGTCACGTTTATGGCATAATATTGTTTATGCCGTCGTAAATGGCGTCGACGATAAATTCACTCGACGCATATTAATCGGGTGTTTCGATGAGGCCGAACTTCATTTAAGCGAGAGACAGTCAAGTGCCTCTCGTAACGCGAACATGTCGTAATAATAAGATGCTTGGATGTAATGTATCTCATTAAAAAGGTTCACTGAAGAGAGAGAGAGAGAGGGGGGGGGGAGAGAGGAAGAGAGAATAATTTCAGTGTTATCATGCTACGCGACAAAATTACTGTGTAATAATTATTACATAAGATAATTAATTACATAAGATATCTCCTAAAGCTCGCGTACACTTTTCGCGCGAAACTTGCCACCTTCCCCTGACTTCAAAGATTAAGCTCCCAAACTAATTAAACGACGAAATCCTGTCGCTCATTTGGCTGGTGTCGCAAATAATAGCGCCAAGAGCGTCGTTAACTTCATTCTTAGCCTCGCTTTGACCCAACATCTTCTGACGTCAACTCGAATCTCGCAGCAGCAATCCAATAGCCTCTTAGTCTCGACCTAATCTCGCTCTCGGCCAACATTTTCCAAACTCATTTCGACCACCCCCGGACTCGTCTCGAAATCCCCCGGCACCGATTTCAACCCGCCCTCCCCTAATTCGCGATTCCTCGGCGTCGCTTCGACTTCCCTCTGATCTCCACAGCACCACCTTACCCGTCGCCGAATTGGCGATTAGTATGGAAAGATACCTACGTGTATGTTGATGATCCGGGGCAGTGGGTGCTTGGTGTTGGCGCCGCCCTCGATGGCGATGCCCAGAATCGACTTGGTCTTCCTCACGGTGATGCGCAGGTTGCCCTGGTGATCGGGCACCACCAGGGCGCCGTCCTCCTCGCGCCTCTCCGACATCTCGCTACGCGTCAGCCTCTGCACGCTGTGATGCCGGCGCGGCGGGCCCCCCGCGGTCCCACTTCCGGCGGAACCGCCGCCGGAGCCGCCCTCCTCCAGCAGTTGCGCCTCCTGCATGTCGAAGCTCCGTGAGAGCTTGTGCGCGAGCTCCTGAAACGGGTACAGCTTGCATTCGAACGGGGGTAGTTGCGCGTCAGGCCTTTCCTGCGGCCGTGTCGCCGGATTCGCGGCGGCAACCGGAGAAACTGCTCTTTTCACTGCACCTCGATTATACTCGACTCGCCGAATGTCTGCTAACACTCGGCTATAACTTCGTGAAGAAATATTATCCAATGAAGATAAGGCAAAATTTTAATTTACTTTTAAATTATCAAGTCTGCATTTCAGAGCCACTCTTGATCGCCAATTATAATTTTAAAATTTCAACTTCAACTCGCAAATTTTTCGAACATCGTGTTAAACTATCAATATACCATTGAATGTAGCGCGATTTATTTTATCTTCTGCGATCTTTTTCCCGAAATAACTTTCCAACAGTTTTCCGCGAGTTAATTTAAAGTCGCAATTTTATTCGAGCAAGTGCATGTTAATGGTTGCAGTCGCGTATCCGAAACGTCATCTCGATGCACACATACACGCACACACGCACACACACACGCACGACGACAGCACATAAGAGCTAAAAAGGCTTATGCTAGCGTATTCGCGTGCACGCTGTAATGGAAGAGCGTTCTGGTATTCCGCGAGGCTTCCGATATTAAAGTATGGAGATTGTGAACATAATCGTATTAATTCTTGTACTCTCTTCGCAATTTCAAAGTGCATTTCTCCGCGGAACATCGAGACGTAAAATGCGAAAGTGCTGATCGGAAGCTGATACAGAGAGGGAGAGAGAGAGATAGATAGAGAGAGAGAGGAAGTGTATTTAAAAATGGATGCGTTCGAAGTGCATTCCAATCATCCTCTTGATACTTTCTCATCTCGCATGCCTTATCTAGCGTGCTGGAAATTAAACGGAAAGTAATAGTATAAATCAGTCGAAAGGTATCTCAACAATGAGGTTTCTATCTCTCCTCCCCCGTTGCAGTTTTAACAGCAAACATTCTCAATAAGCCAAGAGAAACATCCGTTTAAACGGTAAAATCGAATAACACAAAGGGTACAGGAGGGTATTCCAACGGCAAAAGGACACCTCTCGCTTTTATTGTTTTGATGTTATGCTGAAGGGTGGTTCTCAACAATGGAGAAAAATCGGAAGGTGTTTTTAAACGGTGAGAGGTAACACCGGTTCGTTTCTCTCAAACACATTTTTTCTCCCGGCTCTCTAGCGCTCGATTTCGAGTCCATTGTTCCATTCCGCTTTTCCTTGCGTGCATATCACATATCACCTATGTGCATGTATGTGAATTATATGTGCCGACGCGCTAACATATAATGTACGTAAGAATACTTTGGCAGTACGTATTGACATATGTATATCACAAGAATATATATATATATATATATATATATATATATATATACATATATATATATATGTATATATACATATATATATGTATATATATATGTATATATAGATATCGAAAAATTGATTCATGCTTGCTGATAAGGCTGGTAGCAATTGGGTGTTAATAGTGCTCGGAGATACATAGTGGCG
>NW_022639526.1:568363-568660 GCF_010583005.1 Odontomachus brunneus | reverse complement strand
CATTATCACACATAGCTAGTTGTTTTCGCTATTGTTGCCGTTGATTTCGATCTCGGCACAACCGCTTTACCGTCAAGTGCATAGCAAAAACGACACATCGATAGCAGAGATGTATTTCCATCGCGACATTATCGCAATAACGACGATACCGAGCTAACATGATACTGACTCACTAGACGACTAAATCTGCAATACCAATTCACGCTACTCGGGAACAGTTTCATTGCGTTTTTTCCATCGCATCATCGCGCGTCTGGTTTAAAAAATTTTCCATTAAAAGCGAAAAAGAGGTTTGCA
>NW_022639526.1:565508-568234 GCF_010583005.1 Odontomachus brunneus | reverse complement strand
TTCCATTAAAAGCGAAAAAGAGGTTTGCATGAGAGAGGTTAGTGTGAGAGAAAAGATGATATATATATTACACAATTGAAAAATTAAATATTAGATTTAACTTTTTATATGTTATATATTGTATATCATACACACTAAAAAAAAACTCGTAAAAATTTGTTTTTATATACACACATATATATATATATATATATATATATATATATATATATATATATATATATATATATAGTACGTGATATTATATTATACATACATCGCGTAATGTGTATTAATGGAAAAATGCTTAAACCATACTTGAATGCAATAGAAAAGACTCTGGCTATATCTCTTGAGCTATTCTTGAGTTCTTTTGTACTACCATTTGTATGACACTCATGCAACTGGGACAATAATTCGACGATTCTCATCTCACAAATGATCACGTTACGTACTTCATCGCTCTCGAAATGGGGAGTTCTTCTCTCGATTCTATAATGTGTGTGTAATATCCAATAAATTATATGTATGTGAAAGCACACCACTCGTGGTGGATTAAACATTAATTAGTATTTAAATAACGATTTATTAAACTTCAGTTAAAACAGTCAGTGTAAATTACACACCGCAACTACCGGATCAAATCTGGATTCTCTGTTTAATCAACTAATAACTCCCTCTATATACACCATATGCACGAAAGACTACTTTTCCGCGATTTTTTTGACAATCCGGCTAGTTGAGTTTACGATCAAAAGAGATGCGAAGATCGTGTGTTAATTAGTTCGACTCGTTTCCTCGGGAGAAACGTAAACCGAGAATGGTGAAAGTGTGCCCACGCGGTGTGCCGCGCGATACGTGGACAACCCGAACGTACGCACGCACGCACGCACGCACGCACGCACGCACGCACGCACGCACGCACGCACGCATGCACGCACGCATGCACGCACGCACGCATGCACACACGCACGCGCGCGTTGTCGGCCTTACTCCCTTCCCACGTGATGATCTCGTCGATTTTTCTGCCTGGCAGGAAATTTCTCTTTCTACCTCTGAGGCATACGCCCACGATGTACGAACGAGAAAAATCGCACGAGAAAAGCTCATGTCGCGAGCTTCTGCAAACATATTGACATCCGCACGAAGGATTCGTTAAGATAATAATTCATTTTTAACAAAACGCGCGAGATACGTTCTTATAAAATAAAAAAAAAAAAGAAAAAGAGTTCCTTTTTTTATACCTTCTGAGGTCTTTATTTTTAATTTAATGAAACCGTTGCACATCTCGCAGTAACCGTAGCCATTTATGCTGACGAGAGCACTTGCATACCCTTAGGAGATCCAGTATCGCCCTCGGTTAATCGTCACGACAATTAATGTCGGTGGTTCGTGAAAATGTCGCACGTGACGCGTACGAAAATTCTTTCTTCCTGTATTCAATGTGAGTAAAAGTGATCGTGCATGCCAAGACATCTATGTGAATATATAGCGCATGTACATCCCCGTGCCCGTATGTATGTACATCTATGTACAGAGTGTCTCGTCCGATCAACTTGGAATGACAGATTCGGGGACGAATTTGGACTTTCTTTTTTGCACTGAAAATTCGATGACATTCTTACTTTGATCTCTCTGGTCTAATTGTCATCAAAAGGATCAACACGCATGCATAAGAGAGAACAGTTGTCGAGAAAAGTTCGCTCAAGCGAGAAACAAGATTGCGTTCATTCTCGTGTCGAGAACTACGAGAGTAGCCGTCAATCTTCCGATCTCTTATATCAGTCACTTTTTTTTAATGGTTTCCGCGTTCTTTGATCTTCCCACAATTAGATTTTTCTCGGGATTGTCGTGAGAAAGGAAAAGTAACACTCCAGATTCGCCCAAACCTGCGATTAAATTTCGACACGACGAAGACGAGAGAGAAAGAGAGAGAAGAGAAGAGAGAGAGAAGAGAAGAGAAAAAGAGAGAGAGAGAGAGAGAGAGAGAATAGAGTAAACAGAGAGAGTGCGAGGGAGAGAGAGAAATAGAAAGAGAGAGAAGACAGAGAAGACGCTCTGTATATAGATGTAATCGTAGTGATCGTGCTAGTATATAAAGACAAATCGTAAAAAGTAGCATGTGCAAGACATCTAAGATAAAAAACACGTACACACCTAACGCTATGTCGACTAATCACGCTAGCTCTAGGAGCACAAGGATACTCTTGATTGTAGTGTGAGAGAAATCTAATTAGGAAGAACTCATGCCGAAGGGAGCAAACGCTTCCGGCGGCTCGGATCGCGTCAATTTCCGCACGTCGCGTTTACCTGCTTATTTACCATTTTACCTCGTCAGCCGACACTCGTACATGCCGATTAACGTGGCATGATTAACGCTTCGCGATTATGATTAGAATCCACGCGGGAGGAAATTTCACTGACACGTAAACGTACACGGAAAAAAAAGATTTGCTAATATATGGACAACTAAAAATATTAAGTGCAGGAGCAAATTTTTTTGCTTTCATAGCAAAATGATTTAGTTGTAATAGCTAAAAGATTTGCTAATATATATATATATATATATATATATATATATATATATATATATATAAACTATATATATAAACTAATATATATATATATATATAAACTATATATATATAAACTAATATATATATATATATATATATATAAACTATATATATATAAACTAATATATATATATATATATATATATATATATATATTAGTTTATATATATA
>NW_022639526.1:558779-565454 GCF_010583005.1 Odontomachus brunneus | reverse complement strand
TGCTAATATATATATTAGCAAATCTTTTAGCTATCACAACTAAATAACTTTGCTATGAAAGCAAGAAAATTTGCTTCTGCAGTTAATATTTTTAGTTGTCCATATATTAACAAATCTTTTTTTTCCGTGTAGCAACTAACTTCTCGTTCAAGCGCGTGATCGAGACGCCGAATTGATTTCGGTCGGTCAGTCGATCGATCGATCGCTTTTTCGGATCTCTCGCGGTTTTTCCTTTTGGTCGTCCCCTCATTGTCGATTACCCGCGTGTTCCTCTTTTTCTCCAACGGCAGGTTGCGTAAACGCGCGACCCGGATAAACGCATATTTAAATGCACCCACGATGCAACCGCGACCTCGCCGGAAGTTTACGATGTCTCGTTGTTTCAGTGTGTAATGCGATTTTTATTGCGGGACTTTATTGCTGCCCCGTCCTCTCCTGTGCTATTTTCTCTTTCGCCTTGCCAATTATGTCCCGCTGTAACTCGCAATTCGATTATATACAGCGCGACTACCCGTGCAGAAAAGAAAGCGGGAAATTTCGCCGAGGATCGTAATGCACTCATTTGAAGAACGGAGCGACGTGTCTCTTGTGTAGCGCTTGAATAAACGTAGAGAAGCGAACAATGGTGAGAGAACATCTGCTAAAGTTTTAGAAATTGTGCGTGAAACGTGTCAGAAAAGCAGCCGGATATGTCTCGGGATTTTTGTCGCGCGGACTTGTCTCCTTAACGACTTGCGATCGGTCTCGCGACGTAACAGAAGTCTTTGGAATTACTTTACGAGTCGCTAATTATCACTTTCGCCGTTTCTGTCATGATGTCATATCGGGCGCGCGCTTGGCAACGCGGCGATGAACTCGTTTGCGATTCCGCTTTGCATTGTAATTTTTCCGCCGAGATGCTATCGCGACTTCCGGCGAGATCCAGACAGAACGTTTTCTACATTTCCTCGCCCCGACGCGAAAATCGCCGCTCGTTGCGCTGATTGCACCCACTCCCTTCTGATCGGGCCATGGATAGATTGCCGAATCGATGCCGCGTACCACGTCGTCCTCGCCCTTCCACGAGGGCGTCCGCGGCAGGTCCGAAAGAGTTGGATTGCGCAAAATAATTTCCACGAATATATCTACATACATAGATTAAAAAACAAAAACCAGCCTCTGTTCATGGAGCGCGCAAAAAATGCGCAGAAAGCGCGAAGATTTCGGAGAGATCGAATGTATAATCTCGATTCCCGCGTAGCGAGATATAATTTAAAACATTCGCGGCATCGGAAATTTTCGTCGTCGAGATCTCCCAAAATTTTCCTTTCGATCCACTCTCTTCCTTCTTCGTGGACACCCTCGTCCTCCCCTTGCCCCCTCCATCCCGCGAATCGATGCGTCGGATGGTGCAGAATGAGACAAGAGTAGAGATTGGAAAAAGTGAAAAATTATATAAAACCGTGCGTGTGTGAGAAAGAAAGAGAAAGATAGGTAGAGAGAAAGAAAGAAACAGAGAGAAAGAGAGAGAGAGAGAGAGAAAGAGAGACAGAGAGATTTGATTGCTTGTTCGTTGGATGGGAAAACTTACGAGGGGCCTGGCGCCCCAGTACCAGGATTTGACGCGTTGCGTGAGCCCACCGAGTAGGTGGGACCTCCAACCACCGAAACCTCCACCACCTCCACTCTCCGAGCTCCTCTCCTCCCTGCCTTCGTCCTCATCCTCCTCCAAATCGCGATCCCTCTCGCCTGCGCCGCCGCCCCGTCTCCCGTTACCGATCATCTCGGCGTCGCTACCCTCGCAACCCCCGTCGCTCTCCTGCGTCGCGGAATCGCGTTGCGCACAACACAACCGGAAATGCCTCATGTTAGCGCGCCACAAGTCACCACCACCCCTTACACTGCTAATTACATCGGCGCGGTGACGCGCGAGCGTGTGATGCAAACGACGTAGGTGTGAACGACAGGCATGTCGCGTCGCGTACACGTGAGGGTGCGTGTGTAAACGGGGGGGAGGGGGGCCAATGTATAAAGGAGAAATATGTGCGGGGTTCTGAGGGGTTCACGCGTTTCCCCCTGCAAGTGCAAGTGGAGAATCTTCTCTCTGCTATATCACGGGTAGTGAGTATAGTTAGTGTAACTTTGTATGAACTTAGAAAAGGTTAATTGTAGCGAGATAAAATTCGGACGTAATATGAGATCTTTTCCTCCTTCTCCTGCGACCATTTTCCCTCCTCTTTTACGAGAAAGACGAGATGAAAGATCTCGTCTGTCGGGGATTGATGAAATCGCACTGATGCCCTTAGGAGTGCTGTTCTCGATCCGTCTTCCACCGGAATCGTACACATCTACGCCGTCGTACGTCTTCGTAAACGTGATTTCGAGTTTGACTCGATATTCTTCGACATTGCGCGTCAATAAACGCGGCCGGATTCGCCGTAGATCTTTGAGAAGACCGTGTTGTGCACATTTGTCTGTCGTGTGCACGCTCTTGAGTTAACACTCTTCAGCCTGAATCGCGCCCCAACTTTTCCGCTAATTCCTCGCCTTAAGCCGAGGCCGAGCTCTCCGCGACTTTCGTCGTCGCTTCTCTTCTATCTCATCTCCATCTTCCTCGGGCAGCCACGGTAATCCGTTATTCTGTTCTTCAAATTCCGCCGTATTTGCATACTTTGCAGCGGCGTTTGCCGTACCAGACGAGGCCGTCTTTAACGCAGGCAGCGCCCTTCGGCCGGTGATCAAATGTTGAAACCAATTTCGTTCTCGTCTCGCGGCGCAATTGGCTTCCTCGCGGCGTCGAATATAATGATCGTGCGAGAAACAGGGTACTTGGAAAGCGCGTTATAATAACTGAATATAATAACACGACATAATCACTGGATTCCCCTTAGTCTCTTTGTAAGCGATCATGGGACCTACATGATCGTCACGCGCGTGTTTACGATCGTTTTGCGCGGGGACGCGTGACGGCGCACAGGTGGGCCTGATTGTTGCCGTCTTAACTGGAGCACGTCCTCTTAGCTGCGAAAGACCGCGTGCAACCGCAGTTACACGGTACAAAGAGCGTCTTGGTTATGGGAGGCTGTAACGTGAGAAAGCGCACTTGACTGCAAGGAGCAATCGACGAGAGAAGGCCGAAAGGGAGAAGACAAAGATCTCTTTGTTCTTCATTAATAAAGCAGGGATCTGTTTCCGAAATATTTGGTACAGGGATTTGCGATTGCGAAGACGACGAGCAACCAGACTCGAGAGTTATAATAATAAGATGCAGAAAATAAAGAAAAAAGAGAAGGAATCGCAGGAAAAATGTCGTGTAATTTAGATGGAGAATACTGCCGATTCAGGGCAGAATGTTTAACTTTTAATTTGATCGTCACTTTTAGCACTTTTCTTCAATCCTTTATTTCGTTATCTTATGTTAGATAAGAACGAATTTAGATTGGCATTTGAATATCTCTCTCCCTCGGGACTTAAATAATGAAATAATAATAAAATAATACACGTGACTTGCGTCACACCGAGAATTAACTTGGCGACCGCCGTTGCATTTAAAGCGACTCGACTTCAAGCCCGACCCCGACATTGTTCTAAATTCAAATCGCGTCTTCGTGGTCACCCAGTAACCTTAGTCCCGGCGACGGCAGGAAATAATAATAATCGCCGCTTATTAATGGGCCCGCCGCCGCCGCCGTTGCCTCTGCCTCGTGCGGCTGGAGAAAGTTTCGGGACGACGTGCCGTTATATACACGGAACGAGGATCACGTAGAACAAACGGAGGTCCCAAGGCGGATCCGAATGGGGACCGAGGAGGAAGACTGGTGTTTTACGGTTTCACAATGTGGGTCAACTGTCGCGGCGCGTCCGTCGATTCCGCGGTTAAGCAGTCGAAGTTTCTCATTCCTGTAATCGAGCAACCGGTCGTTCTTGTTCTCTTCTCGTTCGGGAGCGATAGGAAATGAAACGACGCTTCTCTATTGGTCACCCGGTGATGATGACACCTGCCACAACGAACGTATCTATGATTTCGTGTGCGACGACGCGGCAATGCCGTGATAAACAACCCAATTGATTATTGACTCGACGTGGGAACACGTGAGAGAGGCAGAGATTCAACTGTTAATTTTGATATATTTTGAGGACTAATATTAGTCAATAAAATAAAGTATTAAAGAAGAGATCGGTATAAGCAACGCTGAAATAAAAAGTTACAAATTCTTTTTTAAATCGAGACCAAGATCCGAAATGAGAGGAAATCGACTTTGGGGTTTTACACTTCGCAAAAATAGAATTTATATCTTACATTCTTATTTTTATCGAAAGATTAAGTTTTTACCACCGAAGACGGCGATTTTTTAATTTTAACTTCATATCTGTTCGACTTTCTTTATTCTCCGTAGCTCTTGATAGAACTGAATGTTAAGACAAACGTTTCGTGGTGGGAAAAAAATGGAAAGTCAAGACTTTTTGTACCAACATTTGCTTTTAGCGGCGCAGTATTCTCGGAAGCGAATGTTATCGCGGACGTATTACACTGAAAAACACACACAGAGCATACGTGAAGTTCGATAATCCTTATCAAACCGAGATACAACGATTTTTCAGCCGCACACCACATTTAACTCGTCCGTAAATCGCAGCGAGCTCATGGATCATGTCGGTCTTCGCGCGTAGGTGTCACTCACAAACTGGTTTGAAGAGTGACGCAACTACGTGGAAGTTCGACGAACTCCTAACGCTCGTATTACATCTTCGTGTTGTACATCATAATCCTTGTTTTGACACGTTCGATTCTATCATCACTAACAAGCAATCGAACTGGCGAAAGAGAATCAAATTATACGTCCCCTTTATCAACACATTTCACATTATGTCATCTCCATATTCACTATGATAAATAGTCCTTTTCCACACGCGACTTCTCATACGGAGAAAAGAATTTGGTCGTATTAACGTACAGTTTGGTTTTAACGAACGCACCAACGTTTTGGTCGAATGACAGAGTTTCTGGTTTTTTATGAGCTAAAGGAGGATGTCCAAACTGGCTCCTGAGCAGACACGAATCAAACGTATACCAAAAAATAATACTCCTCGTCAAATTTGCTCCTGGGCTCTCTCCATCCAAAGCAAGATATAGCTTCAAAATTACGTTATATAAATACTTATATTTCGCGAAAATGAGGGGCGTTTTTGATCATGTTCGAGGTATACAGCATGTGTCATAAGAGATTTATATATGAACCAACTCAATGATTTTAAATCCTTATTCTAGTCGAAAAATGAAATACTGTTCTTTTATATGTCAATATCAGTTTATAACTTTAGTCAGATTAAGTCAGTCATCGCCGTCATCGCGAGGAAGTGATGGTGGTTTTCGGTAGCGAGTAATGCCGTTGCTTCTGTTCCAATTTGCTATTGCTACTTTCCTCGTCGATGTTCCCGACTGGGTACGCTCACTTTAGTGATGGTGACCGCTATTAAGTCAAACGTTTAATCGTCTGACCCAGAGTTTCCGACTTCGCAGAATAATTGCTTCTTTGCTAATGAGCAGTCATTCAAAGTTTGATAAAATTTGATAAAGGGAGATATAAAAGTAAATGTACTGAAAATTTGACCACTTTAACCACCTATAGTGATATCTCCTTTTAGTCACTAGATACAGAAAAGTGCCTATTGAAAATTAAAGTATAGATAGCAAACTATGATTTGGCTTAGGTTTGATTACTGTTCACGGGGTTTCCACATATTTTGGGCATCCTCTTTTGGCTCTCAACACCAGAAATTCCGTTTTCTCGGGAGCAAAACGTGTTGGTTCTTTCATGACAATTTATTCTTTCGAAATTCTCCTTCTCCGTGCACAGGTGAATTTCGGAACTAAATGGATGAGCGAAAAATCGTTACTTTATCATCGTATTCGTTATGAGTCTCATATTGCATCTCATTCGTATCACACTCTCCCCTCGCACATTGTCGGCAAGTTGACTTTTAACGGAACTCGAGAAGCACATTATTATACAGCCGGAAAATTAGAATTCCTCCGACTGTTTACATTTACCGTTGTTTATCACGGCACATCCGGCACAAGTAAGAAAGATCTCGCGCTGTCGAAGGTGTCACGCGATCCATTTCGCCTCGTTATATCATCGGCTGCGTGCACGCCGGCGAACGTGCATACGTACGTATCCGATGCACCCGCGCTTCTCTTATCATCGGCATCTCCCGATCTCGCGCGCGCAATTGGCCCCCCTCGAATTTTTATTTCTCCTTATTTTCCGAATCGCGTAATTGCGCGTAGGGCCGTGTCATTTCGCTACGCCCCTGTTATCAGACTCTCGATAGCCGGGGAGCCCCGAACAGAGGATGCACCTAGGACTGCGTGCGGATGTAACCTGCATTCGATGCAGCCTGCCGACCTGGCAACGTTGTAGAAGCTGGCCTTATAGGAACGTAGCCGGGGCCGCCGGGCCCGGAAAAGCGAGGTTCGCGGTGGTACCACGATTATTCCCCGAAATTTCACGTACTATCTTTCGAATGTTGCACTCTTGCTTCGATAATACGATCCCCGATCGAAAGTAATCAAGATACACGAAGCGAAAATTCATAGAGAACGGTGAACAGTGACTAAGAATAGAATACACGAAGAAATATTGCAGACAAAGAGCTCGCAGAAAAACAATTACGCAGAAAAATATCGCAATG
>NW_022639526.1:526279-556279 GCF_010583005.1 Odontomachus brunneus | reverse complement strand
GGATATTCTTGGATTCCACTCGAATACTTCGAACGAAAGTAGTTGCCGAAATGAATCAATTCGTAGAAGGAAGTGGGATGCTGCGATGCGTGCATATCTTTTTTGTCGATTTTCTTTTTCTTTTTAAACATGTTTTTTTTTTTCTTAAATGTGTTCTCTTTTTTCTTTAAATATGTTTCGACCTCTCTATTGTTTATGATCTTAAATCACGCGAGGGATAATCTATGTCTATCTGATTTATTTAATATAAGGTATTTTTCGGGATTCTCAAAAGTAATCGTAGATTTTACTAGAATCGTTGTCTAGGGATCGATGTATAATTTGACAGGTATTGACTACGTGTTCCGAAAACCGCTTACTCAGTTTGTTCTCGGTCAGTTTATCCTCTCTCTCTCTTTCTCTTTTTCTCTCTCGATCCCAGATCGTCGTGTTTTTCTCACTCTCGGCTCATTCTCGGCGCGACCGGGCGTAAACAACATCGTAAAGTCCCAGTAGATCGAGTTATTCTCCTTACTTCAAGGCCCGCGCGCCTTTTCAATCTCAATAGATACTCGGCGTCATGAGATCTTCGATCTTGGGCATTTATATGCGCCATTGTTCGCGGGACCATCATTCGTGATCATAGATAGACAGATAGAGAGATTGAAACAGATTCACGGGAAAGATACGCTTCTGCCGTTTTACCTCCTTCTTCCAATCATCACTTCTGTCATAGAATAAAAATGTTCAAGCTTTCGACGCCTTGAAATCCGCAGTTTGCGAATCTCTTTGGCCATAGAATATTCGAAGAGACCCGAGTAGCTGCACATCCTGAAATTCGCAGGTGTTGAGACCCCTGAATCCACAAGCACAGATCCTAAAACCCGCGATTTGAAAAAGAGAAAACCTAGCGAATCCCAGAACTCTGAATCCTAGATTCCGCGAATGCTGACACTTTTAGCTCCCGTTTTCTCCCTCTCTTTTCTCTGTCGCTCTCTCGCTCTCTCCTCGGCTCGATCCTAACGAACCCAAAGCTTCTCCCGTCTAATAACCGACTCGCTAACGACGCTAATGGTCACTACGAACGCTCTGCGTCGCTGCTTTCTGCCCAGAGGGAAACCATGGAGTCCTGGCTGAGCGACGTTCAGCGCGTGCGAATCCCGCGGCCCAAGTTCGGCAGCGGCAATTCCGTGCGGCGGTCGAACTCGTCGGTGCAGCACGTGCGCTCGGAGATGCACTCGCGGCAGGGTCAGGATGTGGCCAAGGCCACCGAGGAGCTGCGCCAGGCGCTCCAGGACAAGCTCTGACCGACCGGCCGCTCTAGGGGACGAGAGCGCGGAAACACTTCACGTACCTTGTTCGCCATCTTTGTACCTGCCACCAAGAGAACTTGCTCGATGACGACAACGACGACGACGACGACGACGACGTTGTGAGAACAAACTTGAATCGTCGTTCAACTTTCTATTGTAACGAGGAACGTTTCTTGAAGTTAACGTCGTGTCTCGTGAGGTTCTTCCGTCGCGAATCTGAAGAGAGAATTCTCTCTTAGCAGTTATCTCTCCCGTGCCTTGAAATCTTGCCGCATAGATTAATAATTCCTTGAGTCTTTTTTAAAGTAAAGTTTGCTGTCGGCAGAAATCCAAAGTTAAATTTCGTTACATTAGGCTCGAACTTCTCCAGGTAAAGTCGAGTTTGGACTTCTTATTAATTCTGTTGCGAAGTTCCTCTCCGGAGGTAGCCGAAGAACAAGTTTTGCTCCTAATTAGCGAATCGTTGATTTCCTTTGACGCGTCCCCGAATTACCTTACTAATTCCGGCTTGATAATACCTCTGTGATCGTGAGAAAGAGAGACTATCGCGAGGAAGAGTCGCAGAGGCTCGGCCTGGAGCCTGAAGAAACGTTCGGCGAATTAATAGAAATCGAGGGCGATTCGATCGTCGTTCCGTCGTCGAGCGAGCGAGCGTTTACCGAGGATTTTACGAGAGTCACACTATCACTTCGCGCATCTCGGCGGGTTGGTCGGTCATGCGGAAGAATGAGTTGGGCGTCGGAACGGCGAAGATCAGAACGAGGACACGTCGGCAACACCTTGGAACACATACACACATTCTTTCTCTCTCTCTCTCTCTCTCTCTCTCCCTTTCTCTCTGTCTTCATTCCCCGCGCTACCGATCGATCGTAGTCGTTAGGTGCAATTAGTCGAGAGGCGATTTGACAACGTCCTCGTCCAAGCTTCTGTCGAGAGAATCTCGAACGCGGAACTTGTTCGCGATGGTTCGTAGCGTGAGTCGCGCGACTCGCCAGTCGCGTTTTCTCGACACCCTCGAAACACCGCGGCCTCAAGAAGAGGAAGAGCTGATCATCATGCCGTTTCCGATCGCACGCGGTGTGTCGCGGTCGACGATAAGATCGCCGAGAAGGAGACAGAAAGAAACGGAGAGGAGACAGAGTCGCGTCTTCGGCCAGACACTGTAGCCTCCTAATTAGCGTGTAATTATTAATACGTAGCCTTGTACGCACAGCACAGAAAAATAAGAGAGGAACAAGAGAAAGCAAAGTATTCCTATATAGGAAAGTATATAATCGTCGTTAGTCGTAATTAATCATTAAGTCAAGGACCGGATATCATCGATCGTTCATATGCGCGCGATTTTAATTGGTAGACCGATGTCGAGTCTCATTATTTATGGCGATTCATTATGCACGATTGTATCATCGCGCATCGTATCATCGATATCACTCATCGGTTCGTCGACGTGAAGACATTTTTCTTTCTTCTTTCTTCGTAAAATGAGAGAGAGGGAAACATGAAAACGCGCATCCCATCTGAGAATCGTTCTTTGTTTTTTTACGAGGAGAATAAAGGCGAGCCGAAAGTGCTTGTACATCAATCGTTGTCGTTGTTTTAATGATCGACCTGAGCTTCGACTAAGACCCTGCTCCTCGTTCCCCGCGACCACTCCCTGTCACTCCCCGATTATGATAATCGCGACGAGCTTTCCTTGTCGTGGAAAGAAATTGATCGCCGTAATCGACACGTGAGCCGCTTTTAAGCCACCTGCGACTGACTAATAGCGCAAGCTCATTAATAGAAACGAGCGGCCTTAATTAATGGATTCTAATGAGACGCGCGTCTGCTCTGCGCTCCTGCTTCTCCTTCTTGTCCGCCCCTACTGTTCGTCGTCCCATTTCAGAAACAGCCGCCGTTTGCAGGTAAATTATGTAACGCGCGCGGGTTTCTATTGCGTGACCAGCAGAAGGGATGCCGGAGAAGTTCCGCGGATGAAAATTTCGCGATTGCTGAAATATGGATGCGACGTCACGGCGACGGTGATGTTATTTAAACGCGGGGTGAAACTGCAGGACGCATCGCGGATTTTACATCGCGCATTAACCGCGGATTCCAGGCAGGTTTCGTTGATTCACTTGACGTGAATTATTTCGCAATATCAGTTGATTATTGGTTATCGGTGATTTATTAAAACGCCACGAGCCCGTGGCGTTGATTTATTAAGCGCGACTGTGTCGCGGAGGAGAGTTTATATCCGGCTGCATTTAACCCGTTGAGAATTGCGTGCTCGGTGCGCATAAGGAGTTTGACTTTCGTCAGGTGCATGTCAGCCCTAAGTAAGAATAGACTCTTAATTTGATGTTTATCGTACGCGTGGGAGTGAGATTCAGAAAGGAACAACCGTGTCCGCTACGCGTCTCCGTTTCGCGCGGCGGGAAATTGCGTCCGAATAACTTGGCGAGAATCGTGATTTTTTACGTTTCGTCTCGCCTCGGGTGAAATTTCCGGCTTCGCCGAGTCGCGAGCGGCGAGAGGCTTGTTTTAATCCGACGTTATTAGGGGGACAATCTGCAGAGGATTTTCAGAACGTAGAACGACATCGTCGTGGCATCGATCGCGGGGGATGATGAGCGCGCGCTAACGGGCAGAGGCAAGGCTAGAAGTAGCGAGACCGTGAAACACGGCTTCTACATTCCTTTTAGTGCTGTTTGCTCCGTCGGCTTATCGGGAATCCTCCATTGGGCGCCGTCTTTCTCTCCCTCGCAATAAGACGAGCACAGGCGTATTATGAGGGCGAAGAAAGACGGAAGGAGACAATCGGGCTGCGCGAGACCAAGTGTACTGAGTGTTCCGTGAACACTCCATTCAGCCGTCTCTCTCTTCTCTGAGATTATATCTGCGATATCTGTCGATTGATTTTTGAAGACCTTTTCCTCCTCGGTCCCGAGAAGGATCGAAAATGATTCTCTCTTCCCTCAATTTCCTCTCTTAAGTGAGGGAGAACGAAGGGAACCTTCGGGAACTGCGCTAAGCTCTCCGCAGGCAGCACGTGCTGCGGCAGTGAAATTTTATTCTTGTTTAATTTATTTTGGGAAATGGATTTTCTCTGTATTGTGAGAGATAGACTTCTCTTTGAGAGATATTTGAGATTTTGGAGGGATTTCTTTTTTCTTTAAAGAAAAAACTTTTTATTTTGGGAAACAGATTGAAAAGATACTTTATATTGAGTATTACAGCCTAGTAGACAGATGATGGCCTGTTTCGACGTTTTCAGGCTCGCGCGCTGGAAAATCGCTCGCAAACGCGTCATAGAGACAAAGGGGTGATTCTCGGAATATTGTGCATCCTGTGTGCCGTGTCACGTCGTGATTTTACCTCCGCGATGCGACTTTTCGACGAGATTGCCGACAACGATTTATAATTTCCCCTCCGGCACGTTGATTAACCCTTTGAGAGGCGGTTTTTGCTCGGTTGCTCGCTCTATCTCTCGAGGTCTTTGAATTCCTCGATAGTCGTATTTCTCATCGAGTGCTATTTCGATGTGGTATATTATACAGCGGCTTTCATGAAACGTGCATCGCGCAGGTAAAGCGCCGAAGCGCGTTTTCAGCTTAACCTTTCAGTCACCAACGTTGAATATTCTCGTGCTAAAGTTTGATATTAGGTATCAGGTTCCCCTGTGAAATCAAGTTCTCATCGTTCGCGTGCGCTTAATAATTGAATATCGGTGTACGCGATGCGAACGAAATAAATAAATAAACGTCTCTTTCGCTAGAATTTGCCTCTTTTGCGTAGAATTTCAGGTCAAGATCCACATTTTCATGTGAAATTACATTTCTCCCTCTCTCTCTTCCTCTCAGGAAGGAAAGAGAGAGAAAAAGAGAGAGAGAGAGAGCCTTATATATTAATTGATCCATCGCGAGTAATTGAGAATCGCCGATCGTATCTCGAACGAACTACGAATAGACCAGTTAGGAGTACCTTAATAAAGCAACTAATGATTTGTTAAAATTATATTGCCGTTGCGGCAGTTATTAGACTGCGTTCGGATAAATATAGATATCGGCAAATATAAATCCTCGGGCACACACACACACACACATACACACAAGAATGACGTTCCCTCCTCCTCCTCTTTCTCGAAGCGCAATCGGAATAACGACCTCGGGCAGAGCATTACAGCGAGCTCTCTCGTCACTATTATCTTAATTATATCGGGCCGGCCTTGGCATTGGCTTCTGATTCTTTCCGAACATGGTCGTTCGTCCCGTGCAACATACTCTTTCTCTCTCTCTTTTTCCCTCTTGATTATCTCGATTGCACATCGCCTCCACTCTCTTGCGTGCAGCTCGTCTACACTTTTTCTCCCTTCTAGTGCGATAACGCAAGATTGAGAATTGGCGGCGTGAAGGGGAGATAACTCGCGAAATTTGCAAAGACTCCTATTCATATTTGCGAAGAAAGAGATCGCGAGTTCCTGCACTGAGAACGAAATATTTGTGACTACAATCATACAGAGAAATAATTGTTATAAATCGTGGCTTTAAAAAAATAATTTTTTTAAAAATATATGTTCTACTGTAATAGAAACGCGATAATGACCTTATACGCATGCCACCACTACCAGTTTGCGTAAAAAATACGGTTGGGACGAAGAATAACTGTAATTTCAGTTGAATCAACTATTTCTTTCCTTCAGTGTGGCCGCAGAAGGGAACTCCGATAATTGGTATTTCCTTCCTATCGCGCGTTCCTGCTCTCCCCGTTTCTACTCTTTCCCTCCTGAAGTTCCGCGAGTAAGCGAGCGAGCGCGCAGTTACGGCGTGGCCCCCCCATAAAATCGCGCGGTTTCTTCATTATCCCGCTCTCTACGCAGCTGCCTTTAAGAAGGCAATCGGGATTTTTTCCGGGCCGAGCCGGTGCAATCGAAGCGGAGAGTCAGTCGTTGTGGCCGGGGAACGAGACGATTGTAGGTGTTTTTTCAGGAGAAACCATCTCTCCGCCGGTGACGTCGGATAATACCGTGGCTGCCCGCAGTTGCAGTTGCACTTGCTGCCGCCGCTCCTCCCCCATTAGTTCGTTTCGCATGCACCTGCTCGCGCAATCCGGCCGTCTCACGCTCCTTTAGCCGAGCGATCACATTTAACCCCTTCAGTCGTCGTGAATTCGCCACGATTCCCCCTCCCTCCCTCCGTCCCTTAGTCCACCTCTTTCTCATTACGTGTCATTATTAGCCCGGGGAATGGCGCATCACGCGAGCCCCGCCGACCGACCGATGCTCCCCCGGCCTTCGGAGAAGGCGCCGCGGTTCTCGCGAAACTCTTCGCGCGGCGGATCGTGCACGAAGGCTGCCCCTCCCGACGATTTTTCAAAACGGCTTTCCGCTCGATCATCCTCTCACGTCTTCGGGGAATCTGCCCGAGCGAAGGCTCTGTGAGTATAGAAGAGCCGAGATGGATCGCCTCGAAGCGTGGCGTTTGTTGGGGATTCTGTGTGTGAGACGGATCCTTCCCGGCGATTTCTTTCCCTTTCGTGTGTAAAATCTTCTCACTGCGGAGTCCCCGGGGATTTATTCTCAATGTCGGCTCACCCGTTCCTCAGCGAACGAGCTTTTGCGCGACACTTTCGCCCGGGTCACTCTCCCGAATGGTGATAATCGTCGTCGTCGTGGCGGGTCTAAGGAGCAAAACCGTGGAAGCGAGACGCGTCGGGGGCCCCGAAACTGTCGAGCTCTTTCTCATGTGGGTTGCCTATGATCGACTATAAACGACTACTACGCATGACGCGATTAGGCGGCCTAACGATCTAGCATTGTTGAATCTAAGCCTATGGCGTAACACATCGCGTCGTCGGTGTCGACGCGATCATGCGACTGTCTCTCTCAGGGATCCGGCAAGTCCGCTGTCAACGTGAGACGCGTGAGATCTTCGCAATTTTCAACGACGTAGCTGAGCAGCATGTAAATCTTGCTCGGACATGAAATTCATTTTTCCGACGAATGTATGTCATGCGTATCATCACGAATTTTGTATGAGCGGATGCAAATGCGTACGTTAATGACGTAATGACGCGATTGCGACGTGGATCGTTAATATTCGTTAAATAGTAATGATCTTCAATACGATTACACGAAATGAAATACTCGCTCAACGCGGAGAGGATATTATAATATAATTTCTTTCTAAATCTTTATTGCCGTGTTTCTCTCAGAGCCTTTCTTAGGTTAGGCATGACAGTATAGAACGATCCGTCCATCGGTTTTGTTTGACAACGTGCGGTTTTGTTTGACAACGCGCCAAAGTGAAGGCCGCTTTTGTGTTAAGGAAAGGTCGCGCTGATCCGGAAATAATTTTCATCGCGAATGCAAAGTCAAAGTTTCCTCAGAGAAAATCTCAAAGTGTTAATTATTTCCGAGTCATAAATAACTAGAAATTTTATTTTGCAAATTTTGCTTCACGGATTTAATTTTAGGTAGATTTTCCGACCTCACTTTTCAACGGGAACCCGTAACAACGTTAAAAATTAAATAAAATAAAAATTCTAATAGTACTAGTAAGTAGCATTAGTAAATAAGTAGTACTAGTTAGTACTAAAAATTAAATAAAGTGAGAAATTAAGTAGTGTGTTAAAGAAAATTGCGTTGGTTTTTATTTTGCAAACTGAGCTTCTGACGAGCATACGGAAGCATCAATATCCGGCATATTTTATTCAAGGTCTCAGTATTTTAATAATAGCAAAAATTAGCCTTCGATGTTACTTAACGCGACGTGGAATAATTAATGATACATATGGCCAATGGTAACTTCGCACAATAATGAGGCACCAGCCGGCGGATTCTTCTCGCCTCGTCTTTTACATTTACAATTCAAATCCAATGCCAGACACGCACAGAGACGGTTGCGCCGGACGTTTACGTCGATTTCGCGTCCACTTTCATTGCGACATCTTAATGATGGCGCCGGGCAACCGACGCGAATCGCGACCGACAACCTGCTGACTGGAGGAAGTTCGCGCTCGCGGCCCGACGTGCTATTATCCGGTCGGAATCGCGATGATTACGATTACGCTCGTGATCGTATACGCGTCACCGTTACTTCTAGAGGGAAAAAGGACTTGGCGCAGCAACCGGCATCGCACGCGTGCGCCTTCTAACGCGAGTTCGCGGTTCCGTTCGTTAGCTACTCGCGAAGTAACAAAAGGTGCAAGACCGTGTGGACTGCGCGAGACGTGTCGACTGCGTATTTCGTGACGAGCGCTTTCAAAATGAAACTTCCCGCTGATTCGGACCATCTCAACTTTACCTCAATAAGAAACTTGATTCCCTAATTTTTTATCCCTAATGTCGTTACATTCCTGTTGAAAGGTGAGATCGGAAGATCTGCCTGGAGTGAAATTCGCAAGGCTCGAATTGCGAAACGAAAAGCACGCTTTTCCAATCGTCCAAAAATAACTTGTGCCTTGAGATTTTCTCCGAGAAAGCTCCGACTCTGAATTCGCGATGAAAATTATTTCTACAGCAGCGCGATCTTAATAGAAACTTGGATTAAATCTGCAACCTTATTTTTCAAACCTCAATGTTTGATATCGTTAAAGTCTCTCGAGAGGTGTCTCAAATAAAATATGCCGGGTTTCGATAGTTATTTGCGCTCGTGGAGCTCAGCTTGCGAAGTAAAATGCGCGGCGTTTCCAGCCGTTCATGACCCGCAAGCAATTAATAGCGCCTCCTCGCCGAGATTTCCGTCAAAGGGACAGCAATATTCCGAATTCCCAACCGAGACCGCTGCCAGAGACCGCGAACGTTACGAGCACACAGCTCGCATGCGCCTCGCGTAAGTAACTGTACTCGAGTCGCCGTGCATAATTTAAGCGCTGAAATTAACACGCCGTATTGCGGAATGTTGCGCGAGCGCGTTGCGTGCGAATTCAAACGAGGCCGCCCGGCGAGAATCCGAGCTCGCCATGCGCGTTTCCGTCTAATCGGCCGATTTGCAAAAATTGAACAGGTCGGAACGGGAGCGCGCGACACACTAAATTACTCGAGCGCGGAGAACTTGGATCTCGCTCGCGGATAGGGACAAAGTGTCCTCTCCTTCTTCGGCCAGATCTCGATTGTCTCATCCGACGAGACACTGTCGCTCGCGCGAATTCCCTTCATATTCGTTCCACATCTGAACTTTCAATCTCGGGTTTCGCGCACGACTCACGTTACTTGGCTGCCGCGTGCATCCCGCTTAACGTCTTGCAATTTGCATAACTTAAGCAAGCGAGTCGAAGATTTACCTGTTGCAACACACAGTACACCCCCGACTGTCCCGTAAATATTAATCGGCGTGTTAATTGTTACGTCGAGACAGCGCGAATCCGCGAGCGCGCAGTAAGCAAAGCGCGTGCGGGAATAACAGTCCTTTGAAGCGACTCTCTCTGATGAGCGTGAGCGAAATGACGGTCCTTTTTGAGCCACGTGTCGCTCCCTGAGAGGCGTCGTACGATCGCCCGGCTATTTCTACGAGAGACTCGCCTATCCTAGGACGACGCTATTCAGTTTAGACGGACTGGACTCGTCTTTCCGAATCGCAGCTCTACGAGATAATGAACGGCGCTAATTTCAACGACGAATCTATGTCTTGGAGGAAAGATTCTCCGCCGTTGAAGAGATTCCCGATCCGCCTCGCGGAGCGGCGCCGATGAATCAAGTGTTATCCTTGTCTCTAAGATTAAACATGTTCTTTTTAACAAAAAAAGAAGAGCATGAGAACACATCATTCGTGAAAACGTACAAGCGAGTCGAAATCGGCCGAGTGGACATTTCTCTCAAGTGTAGATTCGAATTTGTCGAAAAGCGACACACCGAATTACGTCAAAGAAATCTCGAGAGATTGACACTGACTTGGGTGAAACTGCGCGAAGAGAGTCGAGCGCGGGCGAGCTCGCGAATTTCATCGAGCCGACTCAGGCGGGCGCGATCGGTAGCTTTTCAGCGGCGGCGGAGAGAGTACAGGAGGGTGTCTCGAAGTGCCGGGTGTCCGATAATCGAATTTGCTGGTCGACTCACCAAATTGTCCAGATGCAGGTGATGGCCGTAATCCCGGGGGTTGCCTCGCGAGCCACCCGGAGAGCTGTGTCTGCGACCCCGTCCGTTCTCGATCTCGTCATCATAGTCCTGGAAAAGAGGACAGAATCGAGTCTTATCACGGTCGATTTGTCGAGAAGAGACTCGCAGTATTCGACGAGCAGTATCGTGTTATCTCGTGGCTCTTTCCACACGTTTCTATTCTCGCAACAGTGTCGGCGCGTAGCCTGTTGGCGATAAAAACTTCGCGATTCCCGTCAGCGGTTTTCCCTTCGAATAGGCGCGCGTATCCCTTCGAATCCTTTTGTCTACGCGCGCTGTGTGCGTGAGATCTTTCTCTCTCGAGCAAGGCGGCGCCGGCTTTGCGACCTTCGACAATTAACCCCTCATTTGGCAGACCCAAATTTCTGAGCGTTTCAACGGGATGAACCGGGTGTTTCCTTGAACGCAGTTACATTGCTCTCAAAATATCATTTTGAAAACAGATTTCCCGCGACTCTTTTGTCATCCAGCGGCAAGAATCAAAATTTACTTGAGGCATCGACCAACGGAAGGAATAATCAGATGTTGCTTCAGAGCAACGGGACTGGAATGAATGCGTCTGTCGTTCTCGCACATAGCACGTGAAAAAGCAACATTGCCAAATGAAGGGTTAAGAGGTCTTCTCAGCGAAATCAAAATCGATCTAAAAGCGCGAGTGGGAATGCTCACGTCGACTTTCTACGAATTCACGCAACGTGATAACAATATATTCCTTATTACACGATACACCGAGAGAAAAAATATCTATAAGAAACAAAAGATATTTATTCAGTGTGGGTACCAGTAACATATTGCCTTCTACCAATATGAAGTATTTTTTATAAATGAGAAAAGTTTTCTCTCTGAGAAAAGAAAACTTTAATATTCAGATAAGTAAATAAATAAATATGCTGTTAGTACCTGTGCCGAATAAATATTTTTATATATTTTTACATATTTTTCTCACAGACACAACGTCTGACGATACTGGAGGGTTGCATGGAAAGGGTTATGTGGTACAACAAACGATGAGACCGAGAAAAGATCGCCGGCCTCTCTTGATAGAGCGCGAATTATCCGTCGGCAGAATGTCCTCTCCCCCGTAATTAATTAACGAGTCTCCGCTTGAAATTT
This sequence comes from Odontomachus brunneus, assembly GCF_010583005.1. NCBI lineage: Eukaryota > Metazoa > Arthropoda > Insecta > Hymenoptera > Formicidae > Odontomachus > Odontomachus brunneus. Next base: position 544,780 of record NW_022639526.1, on the reverse strand, counting down.
TCTATTCCCGTCTGATTTCCATACTAATTTCGATCGGCCGCCGCCTCGCCCGAGCTGATCACCGCGCGGCGCTTCGTAAAAGGATACACGCCCGCAGTACCTGATTGTCGCACTCGTCGTCGTTGGAGAGGGCGAGGTCGGAGGTCGTCACTTGGTGCTGCTGCGCCCTCCTGCAGCCCACTCTGCAATTGGCAAAATTTCCATTTCAGAAGCACCCGCCCTGACCCGCCAGCCCCGCCGTGATCGCTCTTATCAAATCGCGCGCGCACCTCTATTTGCCTTATCGGTATCATCGGAAGAGAAAGAGAGATAGATAGAGATAGACAGATAGATAGATAGATAGATAGATAGATAGATAGATAGACAGACGATCTCTCGGACAGAGATTGATTCGCCTCGACCGGAAACAAAGGGGAGAGGTGATCGATACGGAAAGCCACGAGGTTCGCGAAACTGTCGAGAATCCCTCTCTCGAAGTCGGATTCGAAAAATGGCGACCGTCACGAAATTTTCCGCCGGCGATATGAAAGAAAATGAGAGGGAAGAGAGGGAGGGTGAGACAGAAAGAGAGAAGGCGAGCCGACGTAATTTCAAGAGGCTCGTCGTCCTTGACTCGGCGTCCTCGAGGAGACGTTCGGGGTGAGCTTGGTGGCGAAAGGGTCCCACCACGAGTTTCGAGCTATGTCGACCTGCTACCTCTCGTCTCGAGTGTCGTGTGTTCGTTCTAACGAAAGCGCATACTGTGGCAGACGAAATCGCTAGTAGTGAGTGAGTAAGCGCAGCAGCTTTTCAGGGAATTGCGCAGCTCCGTATCCGTGGGACACCGGGTATAATCGTCACGTCGACTTCGAATTAATTAACGTTGTTGCAATTTTGTATCTGGTACGTCGGAAAATCGTACAAGCCTCGTATTTACACCTTGCACAAAATTAGTAATTTTACATGAAATTATATCGAATTCCATCACTTCTCACATTAAGTTGCATTAAACTTTTTTAACTTCAACAAGTTAATTTGACATTAACTTAACTTTTAATCGAGTTAGTTTTTGCTTGCGCAACTTTTAATGTAAACTAAGTTAATTCAAGAGCCGTTAACTTTGAACTTAACTTAGAAAAACCACAATCAGCTTGCCCAGTCCTGAGATCACATTTTGAACAAAGTTCGTCTCGGCGACGCGCGTGAAATCTGCACGCGTATTAAATCTGCATGACACACATCTCAATGTCATGTAATATCAAACCAATACGTCAACGTTAACACGCTTCACTGATGACACGACCTAGCATGGAATTGCTACTTGATACGCGCGTCGAATCATGTCAGATCATGTAAATTAGCACGTAGTCTCGTGGCTGGCGACGCGGGGAGTCGTGCGAGAACGCGGAAACGGAGCTGCGGGATCGGGGCTGGTTGAGAAGATATGAGAGACAGGGGTACATAGTGCTTTCGGCGAATGTTCGATCGCGGGATCGTCGGTTCGCTTCCGTGTGACTCAAGCTGAGAAGCTGAGCGGCGAAGAGACGTGTTTCTCACCCGGAAAAATTGGAGAGCAGCATGGAGCACACGGGGATTACTCCGCGTGAGCGTCCACGGCGACAATCCCCGCGGCCCTTGGCGCTATTTGCACCGCGTCGTCGGCAAGGTAGTTATAGCCGTCCCACTGCGGACGTTCGTGACCAGCAGCGAGTCGAGATCGCAGGTGACGTCGTCGATCGAACCGCCGCGCACTCACCGCGCCGATTTCGCGCGATGTTTGCTCATATCGCGGAATTCTTACCCACGCGAGACTCGATTCTTTCGCTGGTCGCAAGAGAAAAACAATTTTTCACGAATTGTTTCTCGCATGTTCCTTACGCTCAGTCATCTCGGCCGCTGAATTATTTCGTTCAATCGATGCTTCTCATTCGCCTCGAGCGAATTGTTTTTCGGCACGTGGAAGGAGAAGCGAAACGGGTAACTATGCGCATCACACGCGTGGTGTGTCGATTCGAGGCTTGAGCGTCCCTAATTAGCCGCAATTGAGAAAACGCGGAATTATCGGGCAACAAAAGGAACAGCACTTATTTTTAGGCGCGCGCAAACGAAGCGGTGAGCGAGACGGTACGCGTATTTTCGCGAACGAGAGACGGCGGTTGCGAGGCTCGCTCGCGACGAACGTTTCGTTGGCGAAGCGATTACGGTACTGGTGGCTGTCGAAGCACATTTGTTTCATTCTGTTACCCGGGATACGACCTAGTGTGTAAGAAAGCACGGTGGCGGGTGAAAATTTCAAGGGCTCTCGTCGCACCCTGCCCGTTTAAAACTGCGCCGCGAGAACCAGCAGTAGCAGCTGTACGGGGTGTCGCGGAAAACTCGAGGTTGGCAGATCGAGAAAACGCGCTCGTTCTCGAGAAGCTTTAGAATCCCGCGATTAAGGCGATCTCGAGGTCGAGGTATATGTACAAATATGGATGTGCGTGTATGTATGTAAGAAAGAGAAGGCAGTTTGATAGAGTGAAGCTAATTACAAGCCTATTTTCTAAGGAAAATAAAAAAGAAATCAAAACAGAGGCAGAATCCTCTCCAGCGAGCAAAGCGCCGAGATCACGCGAATAGATAGCGCGATGTTAGCCCTCCCGTTATTAATTCCAAGTGGATTTCAGCTTTAATTGGAAATGTAATGGGGATTTTAATGGTCAAGAGACAATTAACGTTGGAGATTAATCCTTTATTTGGACCCCCGAGACCCCCGAGGAAATTTAATTAAGGAAAATATTTTTCGAGAGTATTTAGATAGGTGTAAACGATGTCTCCTGAGTGCAGTTATATTGCTTTCCAAATGCCATTTTGAAAACATACTTTTCATGATTTTCAGTGGCTAAAATCGAAACTGCTGTCACACTGACGAACAGAACTGGATGTTGCTCCAAAGCAACGATGCTAAATAAATGCGTCTTGCATTGATTGTTCTCGCATATAACTTATCTATAGTTAAGAGAGATCGATGTTGCTTGAAAGCAAGATTGCCAAATAAAGAGCTAAAAGTGACGAAGAGGGTGACGACGGTTCTCGCGAGTCGAGAGAATTCCCTCGACGGGGGGTGGCGGTGTATTCTCGTTTGGCGATTTCTCTCTCTCTCTCTCTCTCTCTCTCTCTCTCCACCTGAGACACCCTGTGCACATTTCATGACGTCAGAAGCGGGGAGATCTCCCTCGACTTGTCGACTTTTTCGCGGTGCTTGTCGTCGCGATAAAACAACTCACCTATTTACGGCAAAAGAAACCGCTGGCGTGTTCGTCAACTGAAAAGCGCCTCTTTCCCGTGCCTTTTTGTTAGCGCAACACAATTTCCGATCGCGAGCTCGTTTGCTGATATTGTTGTGCGCCGTGTATACATAATAACGTCCCCGATATCGATCGAATCGGAGACTTCGGGAGGATACAATAGACAGAATTTTATGCGATAGTCGCAAACGAATACGTTGGAAAAAATCGGTGCTATAAAGCTTCAAACATAATATTATCTTTATTTAATAATAATTTATTTTGACTTATTAACGACAAGTTATCACAAGTAACGTGGAATACAAAAGTTTGAATAAAAATTTTGCAAATCGCTGATAACCTCAGTTTCGTGTCTGATCGAAACTTTTGGAGTAAAAAATTATTCTCCATGATATCCTCTTAGTGTTCATTGATTCAAGATTCGCGACTTCGCGTACGACGTACAAGAGAGACAAAGAACACGAATCTCTTCTGACGTAACGGTGGTGAGATGCAAAGTTTCTTCTCTCGTTGTGCCAGAGAAAGAGAGAGAAAGAGAGAGGGAAGTGCTCGGCAAAGAAAGTTCGGTGTCGGCTGGATTCGGCGCGACAAAAGGTATTCGAGGTAGAAAGATTAGGTCGGCGGATGCAGACAGACAGACAGACAGATATATTGAAAGCGCGCGTATTCAAAGGAGATCAAAAGCGAAACGTTTTCGTTGGTCCGTCCATTGTCGGCGGGAGAACGAACGTGAAAGCTATCAAAAGCTCGCGCACGAATTTCATCTTCTGCGGGCACCGGAACGAACGAGATATCTCGCCGCCGCCGCTTCTCGATCGATTCTTGCGCGCGAATCACGCGCGCCATGTGCGCTCCGCGGAGAAAGTCGGCGTGAATTCAAGTAGAACGTGGCGGAAAATTGCAACGCGCTTCATTTTTCTGAACGCACGGAAGTAAGAGATTTTACTGCCGCACCTAATCATGGTTTGCTGAAACTATTTTGTTGCTGTAACGAATAATTCGCTGCTGTAAGCAAAACCTTTGCTACCGTTAATATTATATAGCACTAGCAAAAAATATTATACAGTTTTATGTTTGGTGCCAAAGGGGTAGGGCCGAGACACTGTTACTTCACTGCGATTTTTGGAAAGGTATATTTGTCCCAACACGCGCGGCAATAAGAGTAGAATGATAGTTGATGTGTTTTGAATGCCAGGAGAATGCTGTTTACACAATTGGATAAAGTTATTATTAATGGCGTGGAAAACATGTTCCGTTGGTAGCGGAGGGGTAAAAAATTCACAACGACAGTTCTCGACCACGCGTCAGACGTGGAAAAAGTTTCGGGGAGAAATGGACTTAATTATTTACGCTAATAACGGATCGAGGATCAAGAGTTTGCTCACCACGTCGACGATTTCGCCTCCGACGCCGTGTCCGAGAGCCATAGACAAACGCAACGTTCCACGCCGGTAATAATCGCCGAACGAAAAGCGTTTCCACACTCGCTGTCGCAACGCTCGGTGCCGCTTCCTAGCGTGAAATCGAAAGGCCGGCCGATCGCGAGCGTGTCGCGAAAGGAAACGGGAACGGTGAAAACCACCGCCGAGCGCACACACACACATACACACTCGTTGTCGTCGTCGTCGTCATCGTCGTCTAAATGCACCGCGATTATCGATTTCCCTCCCACGCATCGCCACGTGGAAAAGGCCTTTGTCGCAATTCGCCCTTCGCTCGACCGGCGGTTTAGAGCAATGCGCGCGCTCCACCTTCGCCGTCGCCGTTGGCAGCCGGAAACACGCGTCTTCGTCAACAGAATGGATATTGACACCGGTCTGAGAGAATCCCGTCGAATTCGATCGTCGCCAGGGCCACGCAAATGAGTTTTAAACACGACCAACATGGCGATCACCGGCGAGGCCGGCGCTATAATTCCCCCACGTCTCATTAATTTACGCGTACAATGCGTACTAATTACACCCACTGAATCAAGTATACGGAATCAGTAGGGAGCTGAGGAAATTGACTGACGGATATACGTGTTAGGAAGTGTATTCATTTGCCGAATTCGCAGTTATTCAAACTTCAATTAAGCTGTGAAACGATTCGTGGGACTCGCTGTAGCAGTGAACGTATAATGTATAACGTTAAACATCATGTTCACCACTTTTTCGAATCGGGAAAATTTAACTCTTCGATTCCACTGATCTCAGCACCTTGACCGTCGCGTCAACATCTCTCTCTGCGCGGAGAGAATCTATAATAAAAATTACTATAGAATCTTGTAACTGAGAAGAGAAGAGGAAAAAGAATTTAATATAAAAATGTTTCGGTCTTTAAGTACGGGTATTTAAACTTTCAACATAGAATATACGTACACATTCGATACATGTGTATGTGTTTCACGTCGAAGGTTTAAATATTCAAATATTTAAAGATCCAAGCAATAAGAGAATGTCCAGGATCGGATACGTGTCCACGGGCGTTGGCGCTTTTGCCTCGTGTGAGAAGAACGAGAACTCTATGATGTATTCTCTCCGTGTGTTAATTGTACAGAAGCTGAACTAATGATTGACTTAACAAGGACTTTAGCTAACAAGGCGAATGTGTGCGTAACTCGGGTCGCGTGTATCCTTTGCGCCGTTTGATTGGCCTCTCTATTCCGCCTCGTCGTCTCTCACGGTTCTTCCAACTCGATTATTTGTACTTTGTACGGGATTTCGCGAAACGCGGAGGTACACGGAGATACAGTACCGTTCAACGCGTTAATTTCCGCAGGGGAGATATTAATCGCGGAATGAGCCACAAACTGGGGGATATCCTTCGTATCGCGCTGCGATATTTGCTGTATCGATGTATCACGTACTGTATTGTGAGGTCGGTCGAGTCCGCGCGTTTTATTCTGGACGATTGTCCTGAATGAATGATCGCGCTGAATAATTTGGAAGGGCCGGGCGAGAATGCGCGAGAATAACGTGGAGGCATTTTTACAAATTTACCGCATTAACTCCTTTGAGCGATGCGTCCTCGCTGAAAAGTTCCCGAGCGCGCTTTCGGAATGCATTAACGGACCGCGTCGGGGAGCCCCGCGATGGAAATTCGCGAGATGACTGCAATCTTCGAAAAATCCAACTCGGCGAGGAACAAGAGCGAAAAAGGGAAGAACTAGTTCACGTACTGACGTTCAACGCGCGGCTTTCTTGCTCCGACGTCCGATGTGGTTGTGCGCAGCGAGTGCGCAACGAATTTTCGTCCCGAATTTCGAGCACTCAAAAAGACGTTTCGTTGCCGTTCCGGATAGAATTCTAAATGTCACAGTTAGAATTTATCGCTGCCTCTTGTATCTGCTGGAAAATCGTCGGTGGTACGTGGAATCAACCGCAGCAGCAGCATTCTGGTGATGTCTGCCAGCAAATTGAAGTGTGTGTGTGTGAGGATTGTGCATTCGTACGTCTCTCGTCGCTAGTCTCTTTTGTCTACGACAGTCAATTTTGATGAAAAGTGTGACCGACGTTAATCTGAATAGGCGCCACAGAGAGAGAGAGAGAGAGAGACTTCCTCGCTAAATCTCGCGAATAGTTCAGGCAAGAATTTTGTCTCTCTATCGTCTGAATCGATTAAATACGAAGCACATGCGAGATATCGCGATGTTCACCGGTCACTCATCCATCCTAGCTAATTTCTCGCGATTCTCACCATGCGAGACCATTTTTTGGAGGGAAATAAAACGAGCGAGCATAACGCGGCGTCTCTGAACGACCGGCTCGCGCGACGGTGAAGGTGAGGTGCGTTGAACCTGAACCATTGCTGAAACGCCCTGTACGCACAGCCGGCACACTACTCCGTGTCTGTTTACATACCTGGCTTCAGCTACTAGTTCGAGAATGCCGAGGAGAACGGTTGGAACGTTGGCGGACAAGGAGGAAGGGGGAGAGGAGGCAGCAGGGGGGAAACGACGTAGCAGGAAATGAAATATCGATGTACCTGTGCGTGTATGTATATCCTACGGTGGAGAAACGCCATTACGTTAATCATCCATCCCCTCCTCCCCCTCCCGCCCTGCTATCTCTACTCGGAAGCCCCGCGGATTTCTTTTCCGTTTGTTTGTTTTTCTCGCCCCTTTCCCCTTTTCGTTTCTTTCTTCCTCGGCGAACCTGCGATCTCCGGCTCGAAACGCGAGCTCTCGACCCTTTCGCAACCTGCTCGCGCGGCGAAACCGCGCCGCAATCAGCCGTTTGTCAACCGTGTGTGTTCCGTCGCAGTGCAGAAATGTGCTGCGTGCGCGACCTTCCAATGAATTATCGTGGTGTTACGCAGGATGTGCCGTGAACGCCACCGCCTTTCGCTATTCGCGACGGAAACTTCGATACACGTTTGAACACGCGATTTTTATCGGAGCAAAGACTTGAGCTTTCACTTTTATTTCCTTTTATTTATTTTATTTTTTATTTTTTGACACTCTCGACACATGGAGTAATTTCGGAACTAAGCCTGAAACTAACTTCTGTTAGAGTAAATTTGAACGGCGTTCGTCGAAGTTTCTGTCGTGTTTCTCGGATTAATCTTGCCGAAAAGAGATCAATTCAGCTCGAGAGGCGGCCGAGTCAGATGGGCATCCTGTATAAGTGCTCGTGTTCCTCGCCAAACACCTCCTGAAACGCTAACACCGTGCTCCCGTGATCGTCTCCGGGACGCGTGTCGATCGAGACGATGGACGAATGAAGAGAAAGAAACGGAAGAAAAGGAAAGGAAGAACACTGAGACCTGTGTCGGTAGTTATTACTGGAAACTCGTCCCGAGCGAGACACTCAGATCTGAATTCAGGGTTAGATGGAAGTTTTTTCAGCTGAATCACGACTACACTCACAAGTGTCGCGTGTATCGTAATTCAGCTGAAGCGCTGGGATCGGAACAAAGTCTGACTGTCTCACACGAGAGACGAGTTTCAGGTAGCGACTATTAATACGGGTCTGTTGAGATTTGCGCGTGTCTCAGGGGCGTCGTACGATTAGCGCGTCAGGGCCCAAGAGAAAAAGAGAGAGATAATGCGGTCGACCTGGTCCTGGGCATGTCGGCCCCGAGACCGCTGTCCTCGCTCGGCGACCTATACTCCTGGTTATCCCGCGGCAGAAGTGGGCCCGTCACTCCCAGGGGATCTCCCTCGACGTCCACCAGTCGTCCCGGACGGCAACAACCACCGGGCACACCCCTCTGCGGGAAATCAGATCAGATGTCCTGTCATGCCGTGTGGCCTTTCCGCTTTTTTATTTTTTTATCGCGCGCGAACATACAGAGAACGCTCTCTTTCTTTCTCATGCTTTCCTTGCCGCTTTCCCGTTTTTCTTTCTTTTTTTTTGTTCCCTCAGCGTGTCTCGAACGAGGTGCGATCGGCCGATCGATGATTAGTGTCCGACGACGAGACGTAGTATTCGCCAGTATCGCACTCTCGCGGCTCTCGATCTCCTCAAATGTCAATTAATAACGTCAGCGAGCGAGTGGAGAGTCGCGTTGCTTTCTTTTTTGGAATCTCGCAGGAGCAACGTAATAATTGCGTCGACGGGGCGCAACCGAGCGGGGATGAAATCAATTTAATTGACAGTCGGGGGGCACTCTCGAGCGATCTGGATCGGAGAAACTAGCATTATTGAGTCAAAGTGACGCCAAATGAGATATCCCCACCGAATGCTACTTGCCGTGATCGAGACAACGATTTGCTAAGCTACGAGTTCCGGCGAACTTAATTGGCAAGAAATGCGTGCGCGCTTGTTACTGTGATCAAGACCGCGGTGTATATTGCGCAGGAGAAAAAGAGAACAACGTGCGTTTGTGTTTCCTCAGGAAAGACGTGTTGATCGGCGCGGCTCGTTAATTCCGGGCGTCGATCAGTCGGACTCACGTTTGAGCCATAGGCGAAATTAGCAATCGAACAACCATCTATCATCGATCGACGTGTCGCGCGTCGTTCCGCCGGCAACATTTGTCCCCGTGCTGCAGGTGACACTTGATTTACGACGCCGACCGCGCGCGACGCCTTCCCAACTTCCCCCCGAAGATCGCGAGAATCCAGAACGATCGTTGATACCACGGCGATCGGCGGCGGCGCCGTGAATCAAGCGTCGGGCCTGTCGATCCGCTTCCTGTCGGTCGAATGAGCAGAAGAGGAAGATGATGATGATGAAGAGCTGCTCGCGAAAAACTCGCGTCGTCGCGACACGCGCGCGAAACAATCTCCGCGGTTTACTTTACCCCGAGTGTGTTTTTTGCCCTTTTTTCTCGCTGCGAGATCGTGAAAACGAGCACGGGCTTCGTCCCGATTTCGCCGATGCTGTTTTTCGCGAGAGACAGCGACAGAGAAAGAGGGTGGAAGATGGTGTGTGTGTGTGTGTGTGTGTGTGTGTGTGTGTGTGTATGTGTCTAGCGAGCACAGTAGCTTTCTACTTATTCGTTCGCAGCAGGCATCTAACAGATCGTACTCAGCTAAGAAGGGAGAGAATGCGTGTGCAAGATCGCGCCTCTCGTCGTCGTGACGAGAAATGTTCGTTTTTTCTGTCCGGTTTTTAAAAATGCAAACGTTTGTTGTCGATTGCGGCAAAGAGCGGCAACTCGTACTCGAGTAACAACGGCGCTCATAACGCAATTGCAGTCACAGTGTTTGTGTGTGTATGTGTGTGTTGCAATTATGTTATGATGTGTATTGTAAGATTTCATCGCGATTCTCGCGTATGTGGCATACTAAGTTTACGTTACTCGCGCGCGCGCGCGTAATTTGTATATATTACAAGTGCAACATAAATTCCACCACACACGCGACACGTTCGTTCTGTTACACGTAAATTTTGTTACGTGCGACACGAACCGAAGTATACGGGGTGAAGCACGTGACTAGAACCACTTCGTTTCGAAGTCTTGACGACGGATTGTTACATTTAATGTACAATAAATCAGACAAGGGTCGCTTGAGTGTCGTATTATTTAGCATAGTTGAATTTTCGCTTCAAAATTATATACGCTTTATGTTATGAAACAAAAATTAATTTCCATAAAAAAAACTGAAGGTGATCTTGAAATCTGGTAAGCTACTATCGACAAGAACAATTTGAGTAATGCATTCCGTAGTCCCGTTCGAGTCGTGCAATGTTCATTTGGATCAACTTTCAAAAAAATTGTCATACAACTGTTATGTGCTTCACCCTGAATATAGAAGATGAACAATATATTAATCAATAAGAGAGCTAATATACTGATTAATAAATTACTAAATATAAGCCACATATGCGTATAGTAATTATACAACATAACAAAGTGATACCCGGCGTTTTGCCGTCGATCGTTTGAGATCGATTCCTCCGACTTGGCTGGACGTGTGCTAAGCGTGATTAATCAGACGTGCTCCTTCTCTCAATTAACACTATGAGGGAAAAAGAGAAGTATATGTGCAAATAGATGTCGAAGGAATCGATTCTCGAATTTGCCAACAAACACTGATTAGTCGCAGAGAGCGAGGTTGCGGCAGCAATTGTATAAGCAAAACTACGATAAATAATAGTAATAGCATTAGAAAGAGAGAGAGAGAGAGAGAGAAAGAGAGAGAAGTGAGCAAGAGTCAAGAAAGGAAGAAGAAGAAGTGAGTGTGAGAAAAGTAGATAAAGATAATGCGTAAACTCCAGAGAAAGAGAAAGAGATAGTGACGGACGCGCCGAGAAAAATAAAACCGCTTGGCCGAACGAAGCTCACTCGAGCACCATGTCCGTCGAACAAACGGCATAATCAATTAGTGACAAATTAGCGATTAATTCACTAGCTATGATTACGCGACATCTCGTGGGAGAATATGAGAAATCATAGCGGTGAAACATATGAAAAAAGAAAAAACAGAGCGAAGCACTGTCGCTTCTAGAAGCCGAGTAACAAGAGAGTTTGCGAGTTGAAATTCTGGCTCCACGTTAACCCTGCAAATGTAGTATTAAGGTAACGCGATAATTGATCCGTTTAGTATTATATCTCGAAATTTTGTGGTCCTCCAAATTCACAAGAATTCGCAGGTGAAGTCAAAATTTCGAGTCAGGAAAGGAGACAAAAAAATAGATACTGGCTTCGAGAGCAGTATAATGCGTCTTCTTGCGTTTCTCATAATAGAGCAAAACTTGCAGTTAGCCGGCAACTCTGCCTGTCTTCGGCACTCTTGCGCGGATTTGACGGAATACTAAAGTGTACGGGGACTTATTAGTTATTTCTTAATTTTTCTACTTATTTTTCTCTAATCCTCATGCACATCAATATTTGATGAGATATTTGATAAATTTACGCAAGAGTGCCGAAAACTGACGGAGCGCCGGCTGCTGGACGTCTTATTCTACCGAACTTAATTATTAAGTCTGTTAGATTAGATTCGGTATACACATCGGATCTCCCCCATATTTAATCACACGAAGCGTGTTGGAACTAATATATTTTTCCACATTTCCAAGAAGGAGAGAGAGAAAGAGAGAGAAGTGAAATTCTCAAAGGTACGTTAATAATGAGAGCTTGCACTGTTCTTTCGGGTCCACAGTGATTTCCTAGAAATCTGACGCGCGCAGCAACGAGTGAGTCGAGTGAAACGTCGCCATTTATCAATGTAATTATTAACGCGATGGGAAACAGGAAAAAGAAATCGATCGTCGGCGCGCCATTTGTTCAACGAACTTGATGTTTTCCTCGAATGAGAGGGAGTTCTGTTCGTCCGAGCAGCTGTTGTTCTCTCGCAGCGCGCAGAGAGGAAGACAGAGAGGCATTGACAGAGAGATAGAGAGAAAGAGAGGGAGATAGAGACGAAGGGATTGCAAGTCATCTTCCTAGAGACGAGTCATGCTTCGTCGCGGAGGATAACGACAGAGCAGAACGATCAAACGGAATCGCGAATTGGGTTCGATCGTAACGGCGATCGATGCGCGCACGAGCTGGCCGCGAGTATGCGGACGCGGGGGCCGTCTCTTCCGCGAACGGGCCTCCTGGAGGACCTGGCGATCCTGCCAGGTGTGTTGAATCCTCCGCGGCCGTTCTCCAGAGAGCGTCCTCCTCCGTGTGGCGTTCTCCGTTACCTCCTCGCACCTCTCCAATCGATACTCAATCGCGACTGTATGTCCATCCTTCTTGGCGACCGGCTGCTCTCGCTCGCTCATGCGCTATCTGTGCATCCGTCGCCGATAACGAGCGATAACTCGGTCACCAAATCGACTTCGTCCGCTTCCTACGCTCGATCGCTCTCAGATCGATCCTCGCCGCGGCGAGAGATTGCTCTCTCGGAAATCCGTTATCCGTGCAACAAGATTCGCGTTCTCTCAATTTCGCCGTAATTTCACTTGTTCGTATGGTCGCGGATTTGTGACAATGCAAATTTGGATGTTGCGCCACGAGATCACTTTTCGCAATCCGTCGCATGAGCGTTCGCAACTCTGCGATATTATATCGCGGAATAATTATATGTGCGCAACTGTTATTGCGCGCAATTTCACGCACGTCGGAATTCCATTATCCGAGTTAACGACTCGCGCGAACTATTTTTCATCTCGAGCGAAGTGGATAGAGTCCGCGGTAGAGAAAGAGAGAGATAGAGTATTCCGGCACGCGGGAATGTATTCCGCTTTTTTAATCGCGACGGATTACGTTTGCAACTGCGCCGCAATAAATCACTCGCCGTTAGCATTTATTCGGGATTAACTTTCCGTCAGTCAAACAAGTTAGCCTCGCTCGTTCTCGCCGAAGGGAAACGATGATGCTCTCTAATGGCGCAATTTTCGATTAGGAACGCGCGCCTTTCGACTCTCGGCGAGTTCTCTCGGTGCGGGGGAGTCTTTCTTTTTGTCGCTTTTCCCGCGAAGTCCATCAACAAAGAGGCGGGAACGCAAAGCGATTCCGAGTGTCTCAACAATTAAGGTGAACAAAGATCCACAGAATAGTGAGTGAGGAAAAAAGAGAAAAAGGCAGAGAAAAAAGAGAGAGACAGAGGTAGATAGATAGATAGAGAGACAGAGAGAAAGTCGATTCTATACATCATCGTAGAAAGACGAGAGTGACACGAGCGAAGAACGTGTAGCTGTGTCTGTGCGTGTGTGTATACACGCGTATTACAATGCCCTCAGACGCGTGTGTGATCTTCGGGGTTGATGTGTGTGTATCTCTGTGTAAGCTCGGAGTTATGAATAGAATGTTGTACGGATGAGCCAAACTTACCGGAAGATCGTGCAGCGAGGGAGTCACTATCAAGTCCGAGTGAGCGCGGTCGCCTTTTCTCTGGAAGAAGCAGAAAGAGCCGTCTTAAAGGCGACTACTCCTCTCGGGCTTTGCCTCGACTTCTTCGCCGTTATTCCGCTTAATCGCGCGATTCACACGTCGGCGAAAATAACGCGTTCTTTTGCCTTGACAGGTCAATCCGCGATTTGAAAGATTCACCGCGAGCGTTAGGGCTTTGACGCGCTTCCTCGACCTCCGCGACTCTTAAAAGTTTATTATTACTACAGTAATAGCGGGGTGTAAACGCGCCTTCAGTTTTGCTCCGTCCTCAAATAAGTCCCCCGTTAATAGTAGCGTTAATAGTGGTTACCTGAGACTCTCAGGTCTGGGTCTGGAGTCAGACCTGAATTTCCAAGTTAAATCACGATCACAGTACAATACCACGTGTATCGTATGATTCAACTGAGAAACTCAGATCTAACTGTGAATTTAGATTCGAATACCTCACGTTAAGTAAGTTTCAAGTCGCAATTGTTAAAAGGGATCTTGAGCTTGCACTAACTTATAATTATCACTTGAAGCTTATCTTAAGTGACACGCTCAGATCTGAATTTAAAGTTAGAACAGAATTTTACCGTTAGATTATATGACACAAATAACATTTTTATTTATGATCCTCATTCAACTGACAAACTCACATCTAACTCTAAATTTGAATCTTGATATCTCATTTGAGACATGTTTCAAACAGCGATTATTAATAAAGACCTTAAAGAAGCTCGTTTTATCGGGAGTTTTGACTTTGTTGGATCTCCGACACGCGTTGAAAAATTCAGAGAGTTAAATATCGTTCATCAGGGGTACTTTCCGCTTGATAGTTAGGTGTTTTTAATATTTCGGGATCAAGATTGGTTCGCGGTAAAGACTCACCCTGGCCATGGCTATTCGGGGTCTTCTGTAGACGAGGTAGTCGAAGGCCTTTCTGTCCTCGCTGTCGACAAGCTCCGTGAGCTCCGTCAATAGCGTGCGCTTCTCGTCGGTGTTCAGGAGGTTGTCCAAGCTAATGACCAGGTCCTCCACCGTCAGCCTCCTCGTGCTGTAATCCGCCAGGAGCTGCGAGAGCGCGGCTCTCTCGCTCCGGGCGAGGACGACTCTCGCCTTCTCCTCCACCATAGCGGCGGTATCCGCGGAGACAGTGTGAACGCCACCTCGGTGTCTCCATTCGTTCGTACTGCTCCTTAATTTCCGAGAGAGATCGGACGTGAATTAATTGGTCGATGTTATGTGAAAATGATCGCGAAGTGAGATGAGAAGTAAACATGCAATTGGATCGCAAAACTCCGCGTTTGGAATTTGATTTATTCGAAACTTAATTTATTCGTCGCTCGAGAAAGTTAATTCATTGCGGGATTAAATTATTTGATCGAGAAAGACGTGTCGTGGAGGTTCATGGTGAAAGCGATTTATGCAACTCCCTTCGTGAAGGTTTATCTTAATCAAGAACAAGTTTTGTCGCATGATCGCTCGACGAATATTCTCGGATATTATTCGTTGTAACTATCTTAATTGCAATTACTAATTAAGCGACTAATTATTACTTATCTTTTGAACAGAATTTGATCTGAAGCGAAAGATAAACCAGAAATAATTTGGAATTTCTGTTTGAAGTTTTAAAGTTTATTTTTCTCTTTTTCCTGATCTTCCTTTTTTCGATTAGTGCTAGCAATTGATTTTCAGCAATTATTCTGCCAAATTCTTCGTTACGATCCGAACTATGACAAATCGAATGATAAAAGATATTTGCGACTTACGAAAGATAAACCAGAAATAATTTGGAATTTCTGTTTGAAGTTTTAAGGTTTATTTTTCTCTTTTTCCTGATCTTCCTTTTTTCGATTAGTGCTAGCAATTGATTTTCAGCAATTATTCTGCCAAATTCTTCGTTACGATCCGAACTATGACAAATCGAAGGATAAAAGATATTTGCGACTTACGAAAGATAAACCAGAAATAATTTGGAATTTCTGTTTGAAGTTTTAAGGTTTATTTTTCTCTTTTTCCTGATCTTCCTTTTTTCGATTAGTGCTAGCAATTGATTTTCAGCAATTATTCCGCCAAATTCTTCGTTACGATCCGAACTATGACAAATCGAATGATAAAAGATATTTGCGACTTACGCAGGACTGGGTGGACGATGATTCCCAGGACTCTCCAGGAGTAGAGGATCGTGCTCGGGATATCGGGAGGGTGGGATCACTATGGGCTGGCTGGTGGTACACGAATGGGGCACCTTGCCAACGTCGCGTATCAGCAGACTCATCCTCTTGTTTGTCTTGAGGAACTGAACCGCCTCGTCGTGCGTCGCCTCCTCGAAGCTCTGTCCGTTCACCTCGATAATCTGATCGCCTACCTGCGATCATTTTGGAACGAATCGATTCGATTTTACAATGACATAATACAAAATTGACAGTTCTTACGAGATCATCAAGAGACCAGTATCGAATTAAACTGATTTCAATTCGCTTTTCAATATTCCAAATTCTGAATTAAATTTCAATTTCATCTAATTTTTTACTTAAATTTTAACTTCGTCATAATTAATGTTGTTTCCCTACACGTCTCTTGACCTCGGCTAAAGACCAAGGGCCTGTCAAGGTTGTCTCGCTGAGGGTTGTAGAAAATCGTGATTCTTACGAGGAGACCGGCGCGGTCGGCGACGCTGTCCTTGTCGACGCCCGTCACGTAGATCCCGAGACCATATTCCAGACCGCCGCGTATCATCAGGCCAAGGGATTGGCCGTGCTCGATGCACAGCTCTACCTTACGCGTCCTCGGCCCGTAGCGGGGATCGCGGGGTAGATGAAGGGGCGGCGGCGAGGTCGGGCGACCTTGACGGTCCATCCAGCTGCAAGACTGCTGACGACCCGAGGATGACCACACGGGGTGACCGCCCCGACAGCGAGGATCCAACGCGGGTCCTCGTACCGTCATGCTTAGGGTCTTGCAGGACTTCAGCATCTGTCGAAAAGAACATTGCGAGCTCGAGACGTTGAAGGGTAAATAATGATTTGACTTTCGAAAGAAGCGCAGACATCACGTGTGTATCACTTCTTATTGATCTCCTCAAGGGTTCATGTTGAAAATTTACAGACCGTTTTGAATCATAATGTGACAAGAAGACGATAATGAAAACGTAGAAATCTATAGACACAAACGTATCACGCGTTTTATTTTGATTATTGCGTTGGAAATGGGATTTTTTGGGTCGAATAGTTGAATTAAGGATTTGATAGATGAACGAATAATAGTGAAAGAATTCTAAATGAAACAAGGACAGAATTCTACGTTCCATTGTTGGTTTTTTCAGAAAAGATACGCGACAGGGAAATATAGGTCAGTGAGAAGAAGCGGGACGCGCTCGAAATGGGTCATTTCGTAAAGCAGGTAAGGCAGGCAAAGTTAACGAAGAGCGAACGGTGCGTTTCGCGGTGACGTCACACGGCGGCCAGGATATCGATCCTCCTGGCAGCGCCCGTGACGTCACATCCTACCTATCCTTGACCCAGCCCGGATCCTTAGGATACCGCGGTTTCGAAGACACGGGTCTCCCTTTTTCTCTCGCGGTCTCTCTCGTAACTCGTGGCGAGCGCGGCGAATTTTCCCGGCGGCAGGGAAAACGGCTTTCCCTCTCGTCATAACGCCGGATACCGGAGGAGTAAGGGAGCATGAAACTGTCATTTCATTTCCGCGACGGTGCACCGATGCGTCCCGACGGAGTTGCATTTGGCGGATGCATTTTCGACGATCCTCATGAATACTCTCCTACGAGAAAGAACGAGGAGAAAGAGAGAGAGAGAGAGTCATAAACCGCGCCTCTCTCGTTGCCTCGGTTATCAATTTTTTGCCTTGCAAACTGCTATATGTAAATTGGATACGCTGGTTTATACACGTGGAAGACAGCTGGAAAGGGAATTTCCAAAATTTCATCAGTGCTCTTTTGTGAATTTTTTAACACATCTCTCGCACGCTCGATATCTCATAAATGATTATTTTGTAAGAAAGCCGTCATTTTTTTCCGTTCTAACACTATTTTTCCCCGGTTATTGACTGACACTATTATGAAAATTATAATAAAACATAGTGACCATAAACATGATAATTTTTACTACATGGTAATTTTTATTGTGTTCATAGTCACTTTTACTATATCTTCTTATAATTTTCATTATGCCAATCTATTCCCGGAGTTGTATTGTAATTTTTACTACAATATTCTCTCCGTGTACGACAGTTAATGGAGTGCTTCTTCGCCTTTAATTCTCCATTACCTAATTTACCTGATTGGACACGAATACAATTCCCAGGTTATCATCTACGTCGAGACCGACAACGATCGCTGTTAGCCGATCACAACGTCAGGGTCGACGTGTCCGCGAAGCTCCCAAGATCCCCCCATTTCTCTTTCGGGGAAGCCTTATCGCGGAAGTAGTATCGCGTACGAGGGAAATTAATGTCAGACACAGCGAGAGTACCGACGAGAATAGATGAAGGGCCAAGGGAAAGTGGCGCTTTCGTGATCGACGTCCGTCTCTGGCCGGCCAATTAAATAAATAATTCATGGGGGAGGGAACATCGACCGTCGAGGCGGCGGGGGTCTTTCGGCGTCGAACCGGACGCGGCTATCGTTATCGCGCCGGCCAGGGCCCCGTCGCTATTTCCGGCGTCCACGTCACCCACGTCGGTTCGTGAGACAGACAGACAGATAGACAGACAGAGAGAGAGAGAGAGAGAGAGAGAGAGAGGTTCGCGTGCACGGCGTATCGCCGTATTTTCGATTGTCCGAGGGCGACCAAGTCCACGTCGCAGTTGGTCCGCGAGTTATGGTGCCATCCGGCGGATATCGTCCCGATCGCTCTCGCCGACGAGAAATCTGCGCTTTTTGGGTCAATCGCGGAACGGATCGACTTCTCCCCTCTTCCTGTCACCCTCTCTCTCTCTCTCTCTCTCTCTCTCTCTCTCTCTCTCTCTCTCTCTCTCTCTC
>NW_022639526.1:499098-526190 GCF_010583005.1 Odontomachus brunneus | reverse complement strand
CTCTCTCTCTCTCTCTCTCTCTCTCTCTCTCTCTCTCTCTCTCTCTCTCTCTCTTCGATCGCGTGTCCTCTCTCATTTATGATAAGCCCGGGGTATATCCTGGAGTCAGCTTTTGTCGAAAGTTTGCAGCGGAGTTTCTTCTTCCTCTCGCGTTCTTCACTTGGAGGGTGGGGATTACTCGTCGGAATTATCGTTGAGTGGGATTCATCCCGTGTTGCGGGCTCCCAGAAAAAGCAGATTTAGACAATTTCGGAGCTTCGATAATATCGACTATCGGTGAATTGCCGAGGCGGAAAAATGTAGCCTCGAGTACGAGCAGTTTTATGACAAGATCTCATATCTGTTGCCTCCTTTTTATCTTTAATCTTAATTTCCCATTCTTATCTTTATCTGAATAATGAATTTATCGAGGAAATATCCTCCGCGAAGTGTTAATAGTCGAATTTTTGTATGTCCTCCTTCGAGCCATTTAAACGTTACGTTTGACTTTGAAGTTTGCTTAAAACTGGGAAGTGCCGAGGAAGTATTAGCAGATTCTACCTGGACGTTGTTGCGCAATTAATCAGTTGAAGGGCACAGTAGCATTAGTCAAAGTTAACCAAAACCTTGTGCAAACTTCCTCCGTGAAATTGTCCACACGTGTCGCGTCGCTCTCCGGCGGCTTCACACGACATTCTTCGGACGAATTCATACCTCGGTAGAAAAGCCGAAAAACAAAAGCTAATTAGAACTCGCGCTAGTAGATGGTAGTCAACAGTTTCTGTTTTTCTATCCCTGCGAGTTCTGACTGGCCTCTGCCTTTCTGTTGTTAGCTTCTCTGCCCGAATTCGCCTTTACAGGGACTTCCAGTCTCGAGGAACGCGAGCGATATTTAGTTAGCCATTATCAGCCGTCTTTCCTCCTTTCAAAAGGGATTCGCATTCGCGGAAGCTCTGTGTATGTTATGTAAACAGAATAAATGACGGGGGGTTCTTCCACGGAGGGCGCCGGGCCGCCTGGCGCCGCCACCTCGTCCTCCCCGTCGTCAAGGAGGTCGGGACGGCAGGACCTCCTTCGAGGAGCCCCACGTTGTTTGTCCGCGCACCCCAATGCTGATCGCGAGCATCTCCTCGACGTGCCATTACGAGATAACGAGCCGCGCCACCACCGTTATCCTTTACGACTCTCCGTTCTCGTCGAACCGAGGGCAATTTAATCCACCGGTTTACGTCTGATCGATGCCGGACAGAAGCGAGGTCCGTCGCGCTCCGCCACCCCGAGGCCGGACTTCGTGGTCGATCGACGGAGGAGGACGGCCGCGATGTCGGAGTGATAGGAATTGAAATATCATTTCGACGGGCGCTCAATATTTCAGTCGGATACGGAGAAGCCGCCAAGGCGCGGCGGCGATGAAAAAATCAGGAGGAAGGACACGCGAGACTTTAATATTAATGCCTTGCGATAGCACGAACTGAAAAAAAAACGCGAACGGAGGCGTGCGCTGAATAAATTAGGAGTCCACTCGATGGACCGCTGAGAAAAGCGAGATTACTTCCCGTGTCTTTATTCCATCATCCCTGAACTCGGTGGAACTCAAAACGGAGAATGTGAAATTGAGAGAAATCGGCAGGATCGAGAAATGTTAATACGCGAAGTTTTATGCATTTTAATAAATCAGTAAGTCACGCGATGGGAAAAACGGAGTTATTTTCCGCATCTTTATTCCATTATCCCTTAACTTAATCAGCGGATTCAAAACGCAGAATGAAAAATTGAGAGACATTGACAGAATTAAGATATTTATGGACGAAATAGCATCTTAATAAATTAATAAGTCGATGGACTGCTTGAAAAAGCAGGATTATTTTCTATGTCTTTCCGTGTCTTTTGATCCCATCATCCCTTAACTCGATTCAAAGCGCAGAATGCGAAATTGAGAGATATCGGCGAAATTGAGAAACGTCAATGGGCGAAATCGTGCCTTAGAAACCAGCGTGGAGACGTATCGGAGGCTCGACGTAAATGCATTTACGCGAAAAGACATTTACAGAGCGAGATGGGCGCAATTTCGTCGGAAAATACGGCGAAGTGCGCGTTACATAAACCGTTGCCGGGAACGCCCGGATTATTTTCGCGTCTGTATATTAGTCCTCATCTCTGCGTCACGAGAATAAAGTATTTCGCGAAATAATGAAGTGACGTCCCGCGTGTATACATACGAATATTGGATTTCACCGGTTTCGCGCAGTTGAAATCTATTTAACGCGGCGAATTTTTATCTCCGGCACACTTGCGAATACAATGAAGATCTCAGTGTTATATGAAACTTGTTTCAGATATATCGCTCGCCCGTGCTGGCGTAAATTTCACGTAATTCTGTAACCGCGAAAAATCCTTGATATATTGCGGGACATAAATTTTCACGTAAAGAATATTATAAAATAACTCAATATTTCATAGTCTTCTTTGTGTAACACTTGTTTGGAAAATTTACTTATAAGAAAGGCGCAGAGCACACATGAAAGCCTGAATGAGGGAAGAGGCTGTCGGAAATATTCTCAAGTTTTTGATATTCATCGCGCAAGAAATTAATGCGCTCATATACTCATGATTTTTCTCGTCAATATTTGAAGTGAAATCGTAATCGATGATATTGTTTTTTGTCTCACCGCCAATGCTGATCAATTAACTACAACATTAGCTAACATCCAAGATAATCTTGTCCCAGTAATAGTTAACAAACGGGCCAAGATTTCAAAATAAGAAATAAATTGCTTTGGTATTAAGAATCAGTTGTATTGGCAAAATCATTCTCCGATACTGCTTTTGTTCGTTGTTGTCAATGTTGGACAGTTGACAATTAAGCACAGCAAGATATTACTCTCTTGTATCGAATCTATAGTGGCACAACGTAGGTGGTCAGTCATCACCACGACAGCAAACGACTCTGTCCTAATGTTAGGTCGTTTAAACATTTCTATGTTAGGTTCTGAATCCCGGTAGATCATGAATTTTGGTGTGAGTCGAAGAAGCTACAAAAAAGATTTTTAAGACAACGATTCTGGCAGTAAGATAAAAGTATCAAAATACGTACCTAATTCTGGACATTTTTATTATATATTTTGGCCTTTAGATACGAATATTTAAATTTTCTACACAGAATGTATGTACATACTCATACTTGTATATATTGAACATTTTATGTCAAATATTTATATTTTAAGACCAAATCGATAAAAATGTCCAGGATTAGGTGTTCAGTTATTGGTACTTTTATTTTAGTATCCAATTTTTTGAAAAATCGCGACGATCTCGCGACTGCGAGATAAATTTATTACGTAACAATTTATTACGCACGCGAGAAATCCCATTAATCCCAAAGTTAATTTCAAATAACGACGTGGTAGGCGGAAGGAGGGGGAAGAAAAGGGGGCTTGCATAAATTCCGAGGGTCATACGCGCGCGTCACACGAGGCGTTGAAATCGTGCTGACCGAGGGGTGGAGGGGATTAAGGGCGGACTTGCTAAATATTTTTACGTCACACATAAACTTTACATCGCGAGCGACGGGGCTATACAGTCGATCGATTCGACGGCGGGAAGGCACGTATCTAGAAGACGACGCAAGGAAGGGTAATCAGGGATGGATATAGCTGCCGCGACCCATTCGCTCACCCTCCCGTGACAGCGATTTTTCCGGAATATCTTCGGCCTAAGTCTTTACAACTCGACCTATATCCTTCCTTTCGTTCCACGCGTCTATCGATTGCTGCGCGATCCTTTAGCATTTCTCCGCGTGCGTCGTACGTGGAAACTCGCGTCACGCAAGCGGCGAAACAAACAAATCGCGCCAGCATTGCTGAAAAATTGTCCCACAGAGGAAATTCGGCGTTTGCCGTTCTCGGCTTCCATAGTCCTGGTATTTTCCCCCGCATAGAGATTTATTTATATCTACACTGAGAGAGAAAATATCTGAAAAATAGAAACACTCTTATTTGCGCTGGGTATCGATAACATACTTAAATCGAAATTCTTTTATTTAGAGAAAATAAATGATTGCTTTCATAAAAAAGCATTTTAAAAAACGCACATTTCCTTATTTAAAAAAATATTTTATATTAGTACAAGTAAACACGTTATTATATACATATCCATGGCGAACAAATGTTTTTTTACTTAAATATTCTCAAATATTCTTTTCTCTCGTTTTATATTTATCTTTATATATTTGTACACACAATTTCATTTCTCACAATTGATTTTACACGCGGTTGTAAAATTATAACTTTTCCATTTCCACGTTTTGAAACATTTGAGCAAATTCGACGAGAAACAATTGGCAAAGAAAGCGGGCGAACAATTGATTTATGGAGATAAAATGAAGTTTCAAATTAATATCGAAGTTAGAGATGAACTGAACGTCTTCGATGTTTGACGTTCACGAGCGCAAACGCGCTGCCATCGTCGGCGGGTCGCTCGCGAGGAATCGCCGGGAACCGTTACGAGGCAAAGTCGTCCGAGTGGAAGGAACTGCTGCGAGGAGTAATCTCTGGTGTAAATGGTCCCGACGACTATCTCACCGCGCATCCAGCTATTCCCAACGGTGCCTCACGAGGCTCAAGACAAAAGACTGTCGAGAATGGAGGCGTCGTCGACCGTCGTGTCTAGTCGGCCGGGAGACGCGAAATCCGTCGGGAAGCGCCGAGTCTCGTGAAGTGGAGCGTAGTTTTTCGCGAGAGAAAACTTCCCCCGAAGTCGGGGGTTTTCTAATTTTCTCTTCGGCCTGGAATCTCGGTCGGGCGATCGCAACTCGCTCGATTTCGGATTTAGATTTATGCAAAACACAATGGCAGCCCTCTCCCTCTCATCAGCGCGCAGATTGGCACTCGAGGATGCGACGCTTAGCTGTATATGCGCGAATATCCGGTTAGTGTTTGCCACTTGCGAACGCCGAGCGTGTGCTGAACGGGCGACAATGATATTCCCTTGGATCGTTTACCTGACAGATCAAAGAGCGCCCTTCGCCGGTGCTCGAGCTCGTGCGAGCTTCTTCGCGAGCGACCCTTCGCAAAACTACCCGCGGTCCACGTGTATCGTAGCTGTCAAAGACGCGCGCAGCTCGTTGACGAGGCATCCATTGTGTAACGTGACTCATGTTGTACGCCGGCCGAACTATTTTCACCCCGATCGACGGGGTGATTATGAGGAGGCGTAGCTCGCAAAAGCGACGGGAACTTCAAAGCGCGGATCGAATGCCGTCACAAAGCCGGCGACTTCAATTTCCGCCGCTGCTTGCGAATCTTGCATGTCCCTTTGATTCGCGAATGAGCAATTAAAGATGCGATATCGTCTCTGTAAAGAGCGATTTCTCGTTATTAAATGGACAAATGAATGTTCAATCGCGAGTTTCGCAAAACGTCGCGGCATCGTCAATCCCTTTGAAGGATATAAGAAGGCAAGAGAAGTTTTTCTATTTACTTACTGTAATCTATTATTTACTGCATCATTTTATTACACTTCCAGCAATGCAGGAATAGACTGCCACTAAAGTCTACCTTTCCAAGAAACAACAAATTTCGCTAGAAACATTTTATAATAATTTGCTCACATTTCAGTTCCTAATGTATGAAGTAACTAATACAGAAAGAAATCGCGCTATAGGCGCACACAGAGCGAGGAGCTAATGGCTGATTACGAGCGCGGTTTTCGTCTTCCGGTTATTTGCGCCGGGGATTTACAGATGCTCTAAGTTTCCTCCCGATTTCCTCGCTCTAATACGGTCGAGAGGGGCGTAGGGGGTGCGCTAGAGCAGCAGGCGATCGATGAGGCCGTCTCTAAGGTCAGTCGTAAATATCAGATGCGTCTGAGCGATTACGTTTGGAGGATCGGGTCTAGAGGCGGCCGTTAGTTCAGCTGACCCTAATTGCTCATTTTTGCTCTCGTCCTTGACTTCGGCAAGACAGATTCCTCCTCCCGACGGTGACATTTCGCAACCGAAGGATCAAGTCCCCGCGGTTTCGTTCGGTTGTTCAAGTCGCAATTTAAACTTGCACTCGCAGCGAAATTATTACTCCGGAAATTCAATTGTCTCGAGAAGTGAAATATTTGATTCGAGCTGGTAGCTAACTCGATGATAAATTTATAGTAACCTTCCGATGAGTCGTTACGAAATTTTAAGATAATTATCTTGATGATTAATAATCTTGCCTGACGAGGTCTTGGGAATTAAATTTCTGGTAGTTAAAATCAAAATTTTAATCGAGAGATGAGAAATACATCAAAATATCGAAAAGATGCACGGAGAGAATTTTAGTATAGCAAAAATTTCTGTAACCAAAAAATAAACATTTCACAGTAATTCACTATCCTCTCATTCTATATGTGCTATTTTATATTAGGGATTGAAATATGCTGTGAAAAAATAAAAAGAAATGTTTCTAATGAAATTTATTGTTTCTTGGTAAGGTAGACTTTACTGGCAGTTTATTTCTATATTACTAGAAGTATAATAAAATTATACAGTAAGTAACAGTAGATTATATAATAAAAGTGTATAGAAAAATTGACATGAAAAAATGATAATATCCTCTCTATATAAGGATTAATTGTCTGAGGAAAAAGAAGAAGTGATTTCGGTGGCGGACGCAGACGCGAATTTTAGGACGATCTCGCAAAACGAGAGATTAATGAAACGTAAGAAGAGAAGCAATAAAGAAATCCGTACGTCGCGAGAACGTTCCGGGAATGGGCTATATTTTTTCGTTTCGCATCTTCTCTCGAGATTCCCGGTCGAGGTCGAGGCTTGTGAAGTGCTGGAGACGATGGTACCGACAGAATTAGAGGATTGTGGGCGACGTTGAGGGCTCGTGGGGGAAGTCGAGATAGCGGACCAAAAGTTAAACTTACTTTGAGGGCTTCCTCGTGAGTGACCGCGCGGAAGGGTGTGCCGTTCACCTCCAGGATGGTGTCTCCTGGCCTGAGTCCAGCGCGCTCGGCCACCGAACCCTCCTCCACCCTCGAGATGTAGACTCCCACCCCTGAAAACAATTCGCAGACTTTCCATCAGGCCGGAAGCTGCCGCGCTGCCGTTTCACGATCGGTGCCAGCTAAGACCTTCCGCCCATGACGCGCCCGAGCGACTTTCATTCCGCTTTATAAAACAAGCTCCCTCGATCCTTCGCGATCTTGGACCCGGATAAATAGGAAGGACTTCTATTTGGCAATATTAAAACGAATACAGAAATCCAAAAACGCGTGACTCGCCCAATTTTGACTTTTATTTTCATAAAAGAACACGCTATGCAAAGTGACTAGGTTTTTTTTCTTTTCTTTACCGATTTTTGCAAACAGATCAACGCTCAAGGTGTCTCAGAACGCGCGTGCGAATGACGTCTCGGAGACGAGACTCGTGGAGGTAGAGACCTCACGCGCACGTGGACGTGATCTCTCGACAATTATCGGGCAGATGTCGATAAATTAACGTTTACATCTAAGATAGAGGGTGACGTGTGTACACGGTGTGAAGGCGAGAGGGAGGACCTGTTGGGTGTTATGTAACAGGCAAATTGACTTTTTGGCAAACTTCCCCGGTATACTTGTTGAATCGGATATAATAAACGCCATGGGCAGAAATATCGTGAAAATAAGAGAGGAGAATGAAAAAAGACGTATGCGGATGCACCAAAGTGAGAAGTGGATACAGAAAACAGCGTGTGTGTATGTTTCCATGTGTGCACACATGTGCGCGCGTGCGTATCTGACTGCTTCGTGTCAGAATAGATGCATGTGTATCTGTATGGGTCTGTATGTATTTATAACAGAAAAAGAGGCATGCATAGATCCTTCGAAAAGTCAAGAATAAATGTGATTGCATCGCATGATGTGCATCGTGCTCGCGTTATGCAGTTACGATATTTCTGTATCGTATATTATTTATGTGTATACGTACGTATATAATGTATACATACGTACCATATGTATATTTATGCACGTTCGTCCGCGAATATTTTCCATTACATTTGGGAAAGCAATAATCGATAGCGGCCGATGGCAGCTCTCCGAGCGGTGCCCGTGAATTTTTGATCCGCGACGATAATGGAGTCTGCACGGCGTGAAAAAATGCTCTCTTGCAGATGACGTGAAACGATAAGACGGCGACGGCACTGATGGAGCTCGACTGACTTCGCGACGAGAGCTCGCTCGCGTCGTGGCTTACGCGAGAGAGAAAATTACATTCCTAATATCTTTTTCGCGTCTCGTGAATCTAATGTTTACAGCGAGAAAATGGTGGATTTGACAGATTGATTGTATTAACGAGACACTCACGCACACATACAAACACACACACATACACACATACACTCACAAAACTAAGCACGTTTTGGTTAAAATAGAGACTGTCCACTTAATTGTTTTGGAGTTCTTGTGAATCTTCTTATATATTTTTTTATATAATTGACTCAATTATCCACAATTAGAAAACACATATGATTGATACGACTCAAATTGTATCGCGAAATCGAAACTATCCAATCTCCTCCAAGCAATCGAAACGTCAATATCATTTTTCGGAGTGGAATTTTCTGCCGGCCTATGTAGTGTCCGTGAGACATCCAGTTGTGTGTGGGAGGACGTGTCTGTCGTGGAGAAGCGAGAAAAAGACATATGAAAGAGAAACAGAGAGAGAGAGAGAGAGAGAGAGAGAGAGAGAGAGAGAGAAAATGCGACTACCAGGGCGCGGAAGTTGGTGAGATTTCACAGTAAGCTCGCCCGCTCGAGCGGTCGAAAGTGCATTAAGGCAGGGCCTCAGGGATTTCCTTCGAATATAAACGAAATCTCCCTTCCGTTGTTCGTGTTGTTAGGATGCTGTCTGACTCGTCTTACGAGGTACACTCTTCGTAGCCGGCGAACGGGTAGGCTCATCGTGAAATCTCACGTACTCTCCTCCAGCCGTTCTGGCGATGACACATCGCACCGCGTGCTCGAATTTCTGCGGCTCATGGCTTGTTTATCGCCTGTTTGCGCTGGTAGCGTATTATCGGCGTCGGTTGTCCTCATTGAATAAAGAATACCAGGGAGGAGCATATTGCGATATACCGTGGGTAATCGATTGTGTTGCATTGGTTCAGTTTAATGACGTAAACTACGTCTTAAGTGACGTTAAGAAACATAATCTGGCGGTATACTTTAAACATCTTGGAAGTATATAGCGAAGGAATATTAATTTTAAAAGAATAATAGAAAAATTATATTTATATTTTGCTCATATTGGTGAGGGAAATAAAATTAGTCACTTGTAATAATTTTCTCTTCAATACGTTTACGCACCTTTGTCTATTCGATTAATTGACAATATTACGTCATAACATTTACTTCGATTCCATAGTATCGATAATCGCATTTGGTTCACTTTCATTATGTCACATCCTTCGCACTTCTAACCAAGGATTTTCTCTTTATGCTCCTTCCTGGTATTCTTTATTCAATGGTTATCCCCGTCGAGGTCAACGCGAATCTTCCGGACGAGAGAGTGAGAGAGAGAGAGAGAGAGAGAGAGAGAGAGAGAGAAATAGAAAGAATCTAACGATCGGTCGAGATGAAAGTAGTCCATGTGTGCAGTTGGTTTTCGTATCGCCGAATGTATTCGCGAGATGGGGGCGCGATTAGAATTTGAGAATTCTCTACGATGTTCTAATCACAATTCAAGTCCTTCAATTTTATTCTACCATCGTCGTATACAAGGTGTTTCGTGCAATCCAGCCGAAGTTTTTCTGGTTTCTTTCTTCACGCGTATTATATTTCCAAATAAAGTCTTTCTCCGAGCTCAAGCATAATTTTCTTTCCAGAGGAGATTTGATTAGAGTTTGAATTTTCCTACACCGTTTGAATTTTCCGCATTGAACGCCTCAGTGTTTGCGCGCCGTTAATGAAATTTACATTTTAACAGAGCTGGTCCAGAAATTATTCAGGAACAGAGCTCGGTTGTGCACTCAGAAATATCATCGCAATCGATGATGATCTGACCCAGCGAATCCGTGACAGATTGCTTTTCTCTCGAATGTTTTTCATGGCTGCACAAACCGATCGAAGATTCGCGTCACGAAGACACCCCACGTACGAAAATCATCCGCAGAGGATGAATTCGCGTATGGCAGGCCCGAAAACGTGCGCGCGAGAAAATATCGATTTCCATTTTAAAAAAATGACACTTCTGTTAAAACTCGACACGCGCGCCCTTCATCGCCATTCCGAACGTTCTGCTTTACGCGCGCGGCACTGCATTTGATTTTGCGAGCTTTGTGAGTGACGAAAGTGTGGGCTCTCTCTTCTACGAGCTCATACACACACACTACACGGATATGCATTGTACACCCATGCAACGAGCTGTCGGCGTGCCAAGTCTAGAGAGAGGAAGTAGCTTTCTGACAGATACTCGTGGTGCGATGCGTTAACCCTCCTTTCTCTCGTTGAGTTACCTGACTGCGCTTCTGGTACAGCGAAACAGAAAATAAGAATGACACAACGCATGTTGGCTTATTCTCGAACCCAGCCGCGGACGATGGCGAAATCCGCAGAAAGCTCGAGCGTCAAGTTCAATGAGCCGACTAGATGCGAAAGCGGAACTGCGCTCCGCGCTATTTCACGGTGAAACGGCGAAGTCGCGAGCGACGAAGCGACGTGCCGCAATTTTGTCAGATGCAAAAGTAATTCTCGTCGCGGATCTTTAATTATACGTATGTGTCTGATGAAAAGTTGTGTATGCGATGAATTTATACGGGATAAATATTTAAAAGAGAATTGCGAGCGAGCTAATTAAGTTAATTCGCGAATTGTCCTCAGCGGCTTTCGCACTCTCAATAAAGCGCAGAAATTTCGCGTGAGCTTTCGCGGGAGGAGCGATTATTAAATCTTTCCCCGTTGCGAAATCGCAATTTCGACGACAGAGAAAGATTTACGCGCGAAGCGTAATGAAACTCTCAATAACCTGAGAAAAAGAGCTCCGCCGGCGCGGGCCGGCACTTTTTCTGACTCTCTGCGAATTTCAGCATCGTTTGAAACAGTTTTTTAGTGGCGCTATCCGCGCGCGGCGGGCAAAACGGACCTTTTGGGACCGCCCGCGGAGAAAGTAAGAGAGAGAGAGAGGGAAAGAGAGAGAGAGTTTTCCGGAATTTGGTGGTTTCACGCTCGAATTTACGGCGATGATAAAGCTCGTCAAGCGATATGGTAACCAGCGCGCGTGTGTGTGCAGCGTCAGTGCGTGATCAAGCGTGAGATTTGACACTCGCAGTCTCCCCAGCGTTCATTGTGACAGATCGTGCTGTCGAATCGTCCCGCGATTCTGATTTCCTCCGTGCCACCCGCATTTTTCGCGAATCTCTTTGAATTCCTCGAAAAGAATCCAAAATATTTATATTTATATTTATATATTTATATTTATATTTATATATTTATCTATTCATTTTTTATTTGCACATCTGCATTCATACGGGAAATATCAAGAAGGAAATATTGCACTGAGAGAAAAGCAATCCAAAAAATAAAATAGTATTTATTTGATGAGCACTGATAATATATTTATTTATATCCGAATTCTTCTATTCAAATAGAACGAGACTGCTTGAGAATGCAGTTGCTTTCGTGAAAAGTTAAGCTTTTTGAGAATGTATATTTTCTTATTTGAAAAATGTTTTGTATATCAGTATAAGTGAATATGCTATTTATCGCGAATAAATATTTTTTATTTCTTAGATATTTTTTCTCAGTGTTGAGATTGAAAGAGATGTTGCGAATCTAAAAAATGTTCGCACTTTTAATGTACTATTTTATACGATAATTGTTCTCTCTAGAGATTCTCGCGGAATAAACAGACACTTTCAATGTCGGGAAAAACATTCGATGAAAATTTCATATTTTCCGAACGGATACTACGCCGGAGAGTGTGTCGCGAGTTAGTCTGGTTTATCTTTGAGACCGCGAGGATTAATAGGTACGAGGTCGTGGAAGCGGATCGCTTTTGTTACTTCAACGGCTTTGAGACAGCACCCTTGCCTCGTCAGGCGGATCCTGCACGAGGTCCTTCTTGCTCAGTTGTGAGGAAACTCTCTGGAAAATGCGCGATGTGCTCATCCCTCGAGAACACGAGTCGGAAAGTGCTTGGAGTTTAACATATTGAAAACTATTAAGGGGACAATCGCGTTAGATCGTGAAGGTAATCCGTGGAAACGGGCGTTTTTTACGTTCTATAATAATCGTTCTTCTCCATTACGGACTTTTGATCCCTTTTGTGAAAGTGGTGAAAGTAAGGAATGTATGTTATGGAAGAATAAATTTCAGATTAGAATTAACGCGATTGTTATTGCACGTATACATTCGAGAAGTGAAGGGGTGGACATTAGAGTTGTTTACATCGAGATTAATCGCGTTACGCTACGAGGCGGCGAGATAAATGGCGGTCAATTTGCGAAATTGCAGCAGCTGCCGTGGGCAACTAACGCGTGGGGAGTTTGTATTTTTTCTTGGACGATCGAGTTTTCCAGAGAGATTACCGAGCGAAACGACGACGGTAAACTCCGGTCGTGCGATTTGCGGCGCAAACGCGTCTCGATGGATCGATAGCTCATTATCGCTTCGGCCATCGAACGACGAACTGACCGGAGTTCCATCCCTCGTGACGAAAGAGTGAAAGAGGCAACAAGAAAAATGGTCAAAAGAAAGGAGAAAGAGTCTACAAAACGCGCTCCCTCTCTCACCGAGTTCGCGTGCAGGCAATCGTCACTGTGGCGGAAAACGGTGCTTAACAATCGTGAAAATGTTTTTCCTCTGCTTTTTCGCCCCGGCGAATGTCACGATGGGAATATTTACTCTCCGTCGCAATCCGCGAATAAATATCTCCTCTAATTCACGTATATCATAAACACGATCGAGTGTCCATTTTCGCTACAGAGTAAACAGATTAATTATTCTTGGATTTTTAAATCCTTATATTTTCTTGTCTCTACGCCTAATCGCAGCGAACTCGCGAATTCAACGATCTCGCGTGGAGACTCCGAGAGAGAATGTCCTGTATTTTTCAGGAGAGAGATAAGGAGCAAATTGAGTCCCATAAAGCTGGCCACACACACTTTTCGTAACAGTAACCGTAAGACGTAACGTAAGAATTGACTAATCATGTTGAGAATCGTCGGATCGTAAGGTCGCCATTTTTATGAATACTCGATCGCAATTGGTCAATTTATATGTTACGTCTTACGGTTATTGTTACGAAAAATGTGTGTGGCCAGCTTAACTCTTCCATTTATTACACAATATGATCGAGGAGGAGGTGTATATAACATCGGTTTGGCATAATTTAACGTCCGCTGTCGCGAGGACTGAAGAGATGCGCGAGGACGATTCGCTGATCATATGCTGAAGCACGCACAAGCGCAAGGTGTCGAGATACGATATGAGTGCCGACCGGGGTGACTTAGGCACGCAGCACGAAACAGTTACAGTTAAAGGAACGATTTGGCAGAAATCAGTGTGAGGCGAGTCATCTGGCGGACCGGTCGATTCATAGAGGAAAATTCGCGCGTCGCGTATACAGACTTCTTCTCAGTAATTTTATACATCATATAACGCGACTTTTGGCGATCGTTTGGTACATGTACCAGGTTGTCTTTGGCCTAGTTTACATAAAAAATTTAATATTTATTATTTACTAAATAACGTGTACAACATAAATATCTAAAATACATTCTGGAGGCGTTCCAGATATATCTGGATATCTCTTGGATATATTTTGGGCATTTGTACTGCATAATTATTTAATATTAAATGTTTGGTGTAAACTTGTTCAACGGCAAGCTGGTATATGTGCCAAACGATTGCCGAAAATCATCTGTAATCAAATGCGTAAAGTCACGTTTTTTTCTAATATCACAATTTATTGAAATCCTTGCCACGAATTTACTTGTTATTTTTTTTATCTTTCGTACCAACCGGTATCATTGCTTTCTTATTAATAAGGATTGTCATAGATGTGAAAATTCATAGCGCGCGAGATTTTGTCGAGATTTATCGCTAAAAGTTTAGCAAAACGTACGACCTCGTATTTCAGCGCGAATTTATGCAGATCTGTGAGGTCGCGAGCGGTCACCTATAGACGGTGTCAATTCGCGGTAACGCGTTTGACGTCAACTTGTCGCAGGCACCGCGATCAAATTTGCGGCGGCATATACTCCGCGCTTACGCTTTAGGTTTAGCAACATCCGCGGTTTACGTTCACGTGAACAGCGTAAAGCTAGTTTAATCATTCTTGATGTTGTAACTATCGACGTTGCACAAACAATCAAGTTTTAACTGTACGATACGTGATACTAGCAGCATCGAGAATGACAGGATCAGCTTTATGCAGCATGGATATTGTCAAATGAATTTTAGATTATCGTACAAACACGCTCAGATAGACAGATAAAATCGGCGCAGCGATTTCAGCAGTCAATTCGTGAGGGCTGCATCCCTCATAAGTGGCTTATATGTTACTCATACACTGAGAGATAAAATATTTAAAAAATAAAAAATACGTATTCGGCGCGACTTAGCTCTGAATTTTTTTAATAGAATAAGAAATAGATTTATCTGAATAAAATAAAATTGCTTTCATGAGAAACAGCGATTTTGGGAAAATGTAAATTCTTTCATTTGAAAAAATGTCTTCTCAATGGAAAAGTATATATATTAATACAAATGAATATGTCATTTGTACACTGTTAAATCCGTAGTGTCAAATTATACTCAATTTGAGTTATTTTTAACCATTCCTATAAGTCGCCACTGCTCCTACTAAATATGTCGTTAATTTAACTAATTAATGGAGTTAAATAATTTAACTTAAGAAATGTATTAAATTTGACTAAAATTTAGTTTACTTTTTATTATGTGCACGTTAATGTAACCTTTGTTTTAGTAAAAAATGACTTAATATTGTTTTAAATGGGTTGATTAGATGTGGTTGTTTTTTTAAACACATGTTTTGTGTTAAAATAGTAAATTTTGACACACATGATAGTTAAAAATAACTAAATATTATTTAACTCAAGAATTTGATTTAAATTTGATCCTTCAATATTTAACAGTGTACCCATCAAATAAATATTTATTTTTTTTTTAGATTTTTTCTCTCAGTATATTTGTCACATAGAATGACAAAATTAAAAAAATAGGAAAAAATTATCACAATTTACCCAAAACAATGTATCGTGTAGTGTGAAAATCCAAGTGTAATCTTATTAAATTTATTGCTGCGCCAACAAAATAAAAAATTCATATCCTTATATGATGTTAATGTTCAAAGATTAATTTAATATGGTATATTTGCTTCATAAGTGGAATTGAGAAAAGAAATTGCAAAGTTCCCATCTGTCTATCTGGGTAGCCGTAGATCCTCGACCGCGTGGTAAGACGAATTTTCACCGAGTGTCGAGACGCAATCTCATATACGGAATATGCCGGTCAGCCTTTTCTTCTTTTACGGTCACACGCTTATCCCTCTTGTTCGTTTACGGTCGCGGATGCAACGCCAGACGACTCGCGCTGAGCGTATAAGTGGCACGTAACACGGCGCGATGACAGATATAACGAGGTGAGGCTTTCTTATTTTTTTTGTTTCGACGAGTGGCGATTAGTTAAGATCTAGCGTAGAGTAAACCGCTGGGAAAAGTACCTCGTTCTCGAGGCACGAAGTACGGCGACGGGGGTAGCCTGAAGGTACTTCGGATCTCACCTGCGTCCTTGCCACCCTTCACGCAGATGCCAAAGCCATGGTGAGAGTCCGGCGGATCTCTCGTCATGGTGATTGTCCTTACGGTGAGCTCCTGTAGACTGAGAGGCTGCGCGATCGGCGACGTAGGCGGGTTCGCGGCGTTCGCCTGCTGCTGCTGTTGCTGCTGCTGCGATTGCTGCTGTTGCTGCTGTTGTTGCTGTTGCGAGCCGGTGGTCGGCGTGCTGCGAACCGCCGAGACGCTCGCCGGACTGGACGCCGGCGTCCTCCGGTCGCCTTGACGACGCTCCGACGTCACGCTGTTGCCAAATAGCCTGCGGGACGTCGAAAATTATATATGTTTGGCGCACACATTGTCGCCTGATATATGTGCGTAAACATTTAATGTCTCATCGAGGCGAATGAGCGTGAGTTAGCTAAGTGTAGTTCGGAATCAAAAATCGCGGAAACCTTCGGGTCTTTGATTGAAGATCGCCAGATCTGCCCAAAGTCTTTCCAACTCTTTTCCTCCACACTGGAAGAAGAAATGGTTTTTTTGGCGGAAATTATAATCATTCCTGGCATCAACCATAGATTTTGTTCTTCCAACGAAAAGGTAACGGCGATATAATGTTATTATTGCGAGTACTATAACACTACTCATTGCCAAACTGCACCCCCTGCTTATAACCATCTCATTGTGCAATTACAGTCAGCAAAAATTACAGTCACAAATTGCAAACTTTTCTTTCGGTGTACAAGTCTGATCCTTCAGATCATCGGCCCCATCACCTTCCGGGTTCCGGCGCTTATCGTGTTAAGCTTCTTTGCGTTCGAGGACACCCTTACTTAAAATAATTAATCGAACCGCGACTTGTGTGCGCGTGCGGGCGCAAGTGTAGTTGTTCGCCGTCATTAGACCTTGCTCGTCGTTTTCGAGACGCTCGTACCTGAGCACTTGTTCCGGGGAAATGGCACCGGTGCCGGCGGCGCCGTGACCTCTGTGCCTGTACGGGGTCGCGTGCGAGGAGTGATGATGGGGCGCGCTGGGCGGCCTCTCGACGATGGTGTAGCTGGTGCCGGGTGGGCTGTAGTAGCCGCGGTGTTGGCCTCCATGGTGCCTGCTGGCCGGCTCGAGGTCCTCGGCTTCGTAGCAGCCGCCGGTGCCGCTCCTCAGGAAGTGAGAACCGCTGCCGCCGCGCAGGAAGTGCGTGCCGGTGCCGGCGCCCCACTGCAACTCCTGCAGCTCTGACCCGTAGTCCTCCGTGCTGCTGGCCATGCCTCGGGCGGTATCAGCTCGGTCACACCTGCCGGCCAAGCGAGCACGCGAGCCAGTCAACCGGTGGAATTAATCGCCCGCCGCGTGGAAAATATGCGAACGATTCTCTCGCGAATTCGCGCGAAAACAGCGCCGAACAGCGCGTGCGATTGATTGCGGGGATTTGAAGGAATTTTAGCAGATTAAGCAGAATAAGAGAAAAGGAGAGAGAGAGAGAGAGAGAGAGAGAGAGAGAGAGAGAGAGAGAGAGAGAGGTCCAAGTGGAAACACGAATACTTTGCCGATAATTCTGGGCCAGGGATTTTTAGCGAGAGTCGTCGTGGAAATTGGGAAATTCTGTTTCTAATCTTGAAACAATTTGAGAAAAACAGCAACAGAGAGCATAGTAGTAGCACAATATGCATGTAGCGTTATTATTAACATTGACACTATCCGAGTCGAAATTTTGGTTGCACATTAACCTTACAAATTCCGTCAAACAAGGTACTATATAGGTTATATTATCTGACTTTGATGCAATAAATGATCACTTAATATCATTTTCTGTATATGGAATTGTTCTTAAGAAGGACTTCAGAGTTATTTAATCTCTTAATTTTAATCTCTCTTTTAATTATATTAATATATATAATAAGTATGCAAGGATAAGTAAAAAATAACGAACATCCTTTTTTCTCATAATCTCTTTATTATTTATTTCTCTTCATATTGGCTTTGGAAATATATGTATATACCGCGCACACACATATCTCTATACATCTGAAAATATAACGACGCGCCGCAATCTACGTTCTGGCATCTGCATCTCCCGTTTCGGCTCATCGATGCAGCATCTTGCTCCTAGTTGCACCGTCACGGCACTCCAGGTACTGCTTCGTGGCATTGACACTCGCGCAGATGCAATTCAATCCGAAAAACACGTGTTAATTAATCGATCAAACGATCCTCCGCGGTCGACAGTTCGATTAGATATTACAAGAGGCGAGAAAAAGTTCTGTGTAAAATGCACAACTCGGCACCGCGGAGAAGCTGGCGAAGTTAGCACGATACTCGCGAAAAAAGTGTCGTGCACACTCTGACAACTTTTTGCAATTCTATCTATAGATATAATCAATCAAAATAATTTCTTAATCTTCGAAGCAAGCACGACGCTCGTGGAAAAAATGTCGTACGTCGAAAACAAGACGGAAGCTTCATTCAAGACGGAAGACAGTATTACATACTGATAGTATTACATACTATGAGAATGTCGTGCTAACTTCGAAGATTAAAAAATTATTTAAAAATAGATAGCCGTCGAAACTCTTATTAAATTTGATCGTAGAAACTAGAACTCTGTTAGAACTAACTAGAACTCTGTTAGAACTAACGAGAACTGTCAATAGAACCAGACATAGTCTGCATGATATTTTCTCTCGGAAGTGTCGTGCTGAGTGTACTATTCGAAGTTTATGAAAAAAGCATAATTGTTGAAATTTTTTTTCTTAATTAGACATTTTGATAGAATTCGATCAGAACTGAACTCTTGCTAAAAGTAGTAATATTTATTTTTTGTGCTTTAAAAAAAAATGTCATGCTAAATTCGCGAAGTTAGCACGACAATTTTTCATTTGCTGTTTTTTCGATATTAAAAACGCAAAGTTCTTTTTGTTTTCTATCTAGAACTCTAGAACTATGAAAAGTGTTAATAGAACTATCAGTAGCGTAGCCAGAAAAAGTTTCGAGGGGGCTGTACTTTTTATTTTTGACGAAAAAACGTCATTCGAAAAAATTTTTCTCACATTTAGCGTAACCCAGAAAATTAATTTTGGGGGCGAGGGGCTGCAGCTCTCTCAGCCCTCCTGGCTACGCCATTGAGAACTGTTATTGTTTTTTTTTAATCTGTAAAACGTGCTTCACAGGCGCGCGCCGCGCGATCCGTTACACGCTCCCAACGGCCGCGAGCGTCATTCTATGTTTGTTTAACATCCAATGAGATAAAGATAGAATGACGCTCGCGGCCGTTGGGAGTGTGTAACGGATCGCCCAAGACAGTAAACAAAAAAGGCAGAAACGTAAACACAGCCCGCGTCAATCGGCGCAACCGTCGTCGCTCCACCACTCAACGGCCGAGTAATGACAACAATCAATATGTCAAAACACCACGAGTCTTCAAGGCGGTCGCACCTACCTGCCTTCGCGCGACACGTGTTTTCAGTTCCGGGCCGGCGAGCGACGCACGTGTCACAGGCTCGTGGTGTATCGGTTATCATCCTCCTCGAGTGATTAGAATATTTCGTCGGTCATCGAGATATTTAATCGGACTCTTGTCAGCGTCGCGTTGCTTAACACGTGTGTCTTTAACCGCGAGTGTCTACGCGAGTGTCCAGTGCCACGATGGAGTAGCCGAGATGCTGATCAGGATGCTGAGATAGGGGACGCAGGGCTGTGGACAACGACTGTATATTTCCAAGGTATGCGAAATAATAATTTATTATGCAAAAGGTTTCTCCGTTTTTAACGAGCGAACTTGTCGGCAATAACCGAGTCGAAATTGAAGCCAGCATTCATAACGCGCGTCATGATTTGATGAATTATTGTAGCTCTATTACTCCTCAATTATTCGTTGAACTGCACCCACGCATATTGCATTATTCTGTGCAACAAGAAATGTTGATACGAACAGCTGAATGACGTTCATAAATACGAACTTGTAATTAATTATGCTTTCGTCGAAGATTGTAAATAATTCGCAACTGTGAATACTGGCTTTAGAATTTAATTTGAATTTCGCAAATATCTGCTGATTTTTACGTTTAATAATGCTTCTTCAGATTTCGAGTTCGTTTACATATAATTATACAAAGTTCTCCCTTTGTTTCTGTTTAACTTTTTTGTTAGTACGAAATATTAATTTAAATTTCTATGGATAAACACGGTAAACGCATGTGTATCCACACAAAGCATTATTGGGCACATAACTGTCAGTTTTGCTTTTACAGTTTGCTCTTTATCAGCTCTTTTAAGAGCTTTAAATTCCATCAGGAATTCCAACGTCAAAAGAAGAGCAAAAAAGAGATTATAAGAAGAAAAATGTGTGTTGTTTTCTTTTTATTTCCTTACTCTCACAAGTTAGTTTTTATCATATTAAATATTACATAAATTTAAATATTAACCCTTCGTCTGCATTTCTGAGTCGAAATTTTGGCCCTATATTAAACTTTGAATTCTGCAACGCAGTAAAAGCTAAGTTAGCAAAACAGGTTTAATTGATACAATTTACTCTTACTTTAACTCTGATGTCAAAAATTTTCCTTTTCACTTTCTTTAGCATCTAAATAAATATTAAATAAAATAGTGAGACAGAAAAGATAAAAATTTCGACTTGGGTGGATTAAAGAGAGTCAAAAGAGATTATAGATTTCCGAATATCAAAATAGATGTCCAATAGAATAGTAAGGCTGAAAGTAGAATCAAAATTTCGATCGTTAGTCAATTTTGGGAACAGTTGAAATTTCAATTGGTGCAAATTTTACTAAGAAAAAAAATGACAAACATTAGGTGCTAAACGACGTTCTAACAACACTAAGAAAAAACACTTGAAAATTTATTCATGGAATATAAAGTTTACTTCTGTGAAATAAAATTCATTTTTGTGAACAGACTTTATATTCGACAAGTAAACTTTATATTCGACAAGTAAACTATTCTTTTCTCAGTGTAGAGACCTGAAGTAATGAGAAAAATTTTTGGCCCAATTTTTTTACTCATACATGGGAAAAAAGTGGTACTTTCCACGGAGCAATCCGCGTTAACGCAAAACAGAGTGGTAGACGGAGGGTTAAACAATTCTTCTGAAATGAGTCTTTCTCCAAGACTCGACATAGGGAAAAAACGACGCCGAGTGATTATTTGTTATCATCAAGGTAAGACAATGGTTTGTGTAATCTTGAGATTTTTCATCAACCCTTCAAGTTCGACAGAACTCGCAGGGTTGATGTAGAATCGAAATTTCGACTCGGTGTGTAGCAAGGCGTGCTACAATAATGGTTCTCCAGGGTGTGAAAATCGAGTGATAAATTCGCCTAATCGATCCGTTCTTCTCATCTCTACCTATTTGCTCGTTTAGTTCGGTATGAAGTAACTTCGTTCGGAAATATAGCTCTCGAACTCGCTCCGCGGCAGGAACAACTCTCGCGCTCGTGCATCTTCTGATGGCAAATAGTAATATAACATGAGGTCAATAATAACGACTCTTGACTCAAGCGAGCGACTAAAAGTGGCCGAGAGGCGAAAGCCGCGGCCTGAATTTCAGGGATGCCGCCGTTCGATCGATCGGGATTCTCCTGAATTAGTTAGGACACAATGCGGCCTCCTCGGGAGAGACAGTTTCATGTTGGCGAGCGAAGAGCCCCCGCGACATTCAAATGCCACGCGTCGGAACGCGACTAAAATTTTCACCGCGGCGACCCTATTCCCGCGGACTGTCGCGCTACGTTTCGCGCGAATGCGAAATCCTCTCGCAAAACGTGGACATTTCCGTCGCGGAAGCTCCTCTCGACCGGCTCAAAGAAACAGAGTCTCCGGGGCAAGTCGATACGCACCGACCAAGTCGCGCGCGCTTTTCTCTCAATTCCAATCTGCGTGCAAAAAATCGCCATGGAAATTCATACGCTCGCAAAAATGAACAAAATAAAAGTACCAATTCCGCGTACTTAAGGGTACTGGAGGGTCAGATTACCTGAAAATTGTGCCTATTTTTTCACAATTTTTTATGACAAACTGAATGAATATGCAAAAGTGTTATTTTGACATGTATTTATACAACATATAAAGAGAAGAAAAATATTTAAATTTTGATGATCAAATATTCAATATAAGTGTATATATATTGTACATGCAATTAAAATATATTTTGTTTTTCTTTTCAAGGTCGTCATTTTGTAGTAATATCTTGACTCTCGGTGGTTCAATTAATTTTAAGTAGAAAATTTCCATAAATTTGTCGTTATCGTGTGAACCATTATAACAATTATAATAGAAATTGAGTAAAAGTTAACAAGATTGAAAATATCTTAATGGAATATTATTAAATTGTCAGTTCTTTAATAATAAAAAAATTAATATTTCAAAATTAAATATTTTCATGAGTTTGTCAGCGGTTCACACGATAACGACAAGCTTACGAAAATTTTCTACCTAAAATTCAGCTTAATTGAACCACCGAGTCAAGATATTATTGTAAAATGACGACCTTGAAAAGAAAGACGAAATATATTTTAACTGTGTGTACAATACACTTATATTGAATATTTGATCATCAAAATTATATTTTTCTTCTCTTTATATGTTGTATAAATACACGTCAAGATAACACTTTCGCATATTCATTCAATTTGTCATAAAAAATTGTAAAAAGATAAGCACGATTTTCAGGCAATCTGATCCTCCAGTTCCCTTAATCCTGGACATTCTTATTATTTTGGTATTTAAGTACGAATATTTAAATCTTTAACATAGAATGTATGTATATACTCAATGTTTGTATATATATTTAATGTTAAAAGTTTAAATATTTATATTTTATAAGACCAAAACAGTAAGAATGTTCAGGATTAGGTGCATGTCCGGGCATTTTACCTTAATCCAGAATTGCTCTCTCGCGTTTGTCTCGCGACCTTCCTCGCGTCAAATAATCCCTCCGCCAAATATAGCCGATAATTCGAGTTGGCCGGCGAGCGTCGATTGTTTCCGCGCTAATTCGATCACGTTGGTGTATTAATTAATTAACATATTAATGACGACGAACGGAGACGTGAATTTGCGGGGAATCGACGGCGCAATTTGCGATGCATCGCTGTGCGGTTAATCGGCGAGTCTGGTGGTTACTGTGGAATTTAGGGATATCGTTGATTGGACGACGCACGAAGGGCTCCGTGACAGAGCGACGCGCGCGGCAGTGCACAATGGCGGGATCGCGTAATTGGAGAAGGCCGGCCGGACGCAATCAGGATCTCTCTGGTCGTCCTCTTTTAGATTCGCGCCGGACGTCTCGCCGAGGCGCGCACAGCACCGCTGAGTCGAGCAGTACACGAATATTGTCCGCGACTTATTTTTACGCGGCGCGCGATCGATCGCGCTTTTTTCGCTGTTATTATGATCGGACGCTGCCGTGACGCGGGCCGATTACGTTATCGATCGCGCTAAAACGCGAGACGGGAATAACGAGACAATTAAATCCGTCGTGGCGGAGACTTCCTTGTCGTGACCGTCTAGCGATCCGAGATAGGATCTCCACGTGAGCCCGGGCTCACCCGTCGGCCAGTAATGGCATCATTTTCTGGGACAAACCCGCTCTAACGCCCTAATGGCTTCAGGAAGTCTTCCGTTATCGCAGGAAGAAAGTCCAAAGTTAGCCCCGTGAAGATGATCGCTGATAAAACCAGCCGCTGCATACGATGTTCCTGCAGCCCGCGCCCCGCCACCTCGTGCATTTCCCCGGTCGATTTTGCACGCTCGTATTCGAGGCGAATTCGTCAACGTCATGCCGTTCATCGACGGATGAATATTTAGCGCGTGAATCACTCCTGGGGAACCAAACGAGCTCTTGTCCGAACGGTTAGGAAATTGAGCAATCTTTTAAGGAATCTCTTATCTTTTATTATTATTCCTTCGTTCATTACGAATTGGTTATAGTTGTGCCAGAATGATGAAACTCACAAACTTGGGATTTTTTAATTTTTGTTTCTTTTTTTAATCCATACGTCATAAAACAGAAAAGATCCCAGCATTATGAGCGCCTAAAATTAGTGAAGAACAGTTTGTAATTTCTACTAGTTGTGCCTTTCCTTAAGTAGTTATTTTATTCATTTTTATTCATTTTTAAGAGAGTTTAACTCGTGAATAAATATCCTTTGATAGAACATTGATCAGACGATTGCGAAGAACCTCAGTGTTATGTTTTCACGTATCAAACTTTCATCTTCGTTTTTGCCGAAACGTACTTCGTGCTGGTTGGATCACTCTCGCCTAACTACGGCCAATTAACATCACGATAACCGTCGACACAGATGGTTATTTAGCGAGTAAATTGTACGAAGTAAGTAAATGAATTTTTTACGAACTCTAAATGAGAAATGTGAAATGAGAGATGTGAAATCAAAAGAAATTTTATAATTTCATTTATTATTATTATTCATTTATCGTTTTGATATCTATCGCGATGTACACTTTGCGCGTTTCTCTGATCGACTTGGGAGGGAGTCTGTGTTTCAAGCGAATTCATCATTGTCGCGACAATCATCCGTATAGAAGGATATTTAGTAGATGAATTAACCCGGGAAGTAATTATTAGTTTTTTCCGAGAGAAAAAAACTCCAAGGAACTTTTGTATTGTTATTTCTTGTGATTTTTTTTTATTCCTCTCGAGTGTTTCAACGTGTAACCGCAAGCTATACTTCTTGCGATGTGATATAAATGCGCACGTTCATAAAATGAGTTTGCTCGTATTTCGCTCAATTACACAATTACGTCATTAACAGGCCGAACGTGCGACTTTTTGCGTGAATAACTTTCGGAACGATAACGCGAATACGACGCGAAACTACGTGGCTGTAAACGAGCGCGACTTTTCGTCCCAGAATTTTGCACCTTCTTCGCGCGGACGACGGTGTCTAATCACCGCAAGTTGCATCACGAAGTTTCGCGAAGGCAAGCGCGCTTGGCTCGATAATATCTCCGATTCTGCGACGGTTCAATTCGCGCTGGCATGGAATCCGCACGTCTCGTTACTCCGCGTGCCGCCCCCTCGGATTATCCCTCCGCAAATTTTCTCTCATCAACCAGTATCGCGCCCGTCCTACCCGACGACAATCGCGAGCCAACCTTGACACTGGAAGGAAGGAAGGAAGGCAAGCAGGCAGGCTCATTCGTCGAAGGGTTGCTCGCCCCCTCGTTGGCTCGCGCGTTGGAAGTCGCCCCCGGA
Source organism: Odontomachus brunneus (assembly GCF_010583005.1). NCBI lineage: Eukaryota > Metazoa > Arthropoda > Insecta > Hymenoptera > Formicidae > Odontomachus > Odontomachus brunneus. Next base: position 501,230 of record NW_022639526.1, on the reverse strand, counting down.
CGTTCCTGGGGGGTCGCGCGCTCGCTGACGGAGGAGGAGAGTGGTGGACGGTGGACGCGAGGGCGAGGGGAACGAGCGGTGGCGGCGGCGAGGCTCGTGTCGTCGTGTGTCCCGTCATGTACGAGGGTGGGCCGATCAATACTGCGGGAACACCTGAAGCCGGCTTCATTCAGTCGCCTCCGCCGCCGCCGCCGACGCCACCCTCCTCCGCTTAAACGACCGCGCGCTAGAACTCCGCGATTACTATAGCCTCGGGGCTATAGTACACGCGAGCCACGCTGGCGGCCAGCTGTATGTGCCCCCGTGAGGGGGAAAGCCGTATTTAGAGGCCACGGTGGAATAACGCCACGCTACGACACAGTATACAGAAGAGAAAGACATTCTTGTTTAGAAAATACCTGTATTTCGGACATACTAATCTCCCAATGAGATTACGTAGCATTAGACGGACATCAGTTGTACTTGCAGGAAAATATTTTATTCAAGGGAGAGACATATCTGTATGCTGATTATTCCAAAATAATTTTTATGGATGAAAAGCACAAAATACTGGATTGAGAATATGTCGGAAATAAAGATCTTTTTCCGAACAGGAATGTCTTTTTTTCTGTACGATGTTGCTCGATTTTTTACCTTTGCAACGCCGAGAGTACTTCGTGAAAACTGTCTTTTGCCAGAGAGATATATTTAGAAAAATTATTTATATGTATTGCTGCCAGAATTATACACGGAAAAAAAAGATTTGGTTGAATTAATCAAATCTGAAATATCGAATATGAAAGATCCAGAAATTCCGATTGAAGTAATCCGAATTCTATTTAAGTTAACCAGACCAGACATGTCTGGTTAAATAACCAGATATGTTTGGTTAGTCTTTCAAAAATCTTGTTAACTTAAATAGAATTCGGGTTACTTCAATCGGAATTTCTGGATCGTTCATATTCGACCAGATATTTGGTTAATTTAACCAAATCTTTTTTTTCCGTGTATAAAACAACAATTACTATAAATCATGGTCAGGAGAGAAAACTACTTTTTTATTAAATTGTGCTATAATGTTAGTGGCAATAACGATGTTGTATGTACGTTACTCCACTATCATTTTCGTGTTAGAACGACCAGGCGATGTGATTGGAGCCAAAAATAACTAGAATTTCGGTCAGATCAACCATTTTTCTCTCAGTGCAGGAAAACGACGGGGTTGGGAGGAAGGGATACCGACAGGCGTGCTTACTTTTGTTGACACCCGTTGCGAATCGATAAACCAGGTAAAATTGTCGGGGTCAGAAGGGGGAAGATGAAATTATAATGAAGCAGAGTGCTTAACGTTTCACCGTTTACTTCGCGCTCGGTTCGCCTCGCGCGAAGTTTAATTGGGCTGAAGCGAAAGTAATTATAAGTAAAATCCGAAGCGCGCGAGGATGTGGCGACGGCGGCGGTTCCCTTTTGGGAGATCGCAGTGCGATCTTTGGAAGTGAATATCAAGAGAACTCGTAGACTTCGTTATACACGCTCATGACGCGTGGCTCGCTAAAATAAATTCCGACTCCCGAAGCGCGAGTGGCGCGTGTCGAATTAAGAAAGACGCCTGTTAAAATTAGAGCGTTATTCTCGCCGTTAGACCTACGAAGACGCGTGTTTAGAATTCTCGACTGCGGCGCGCGTGTGAGATGAATTTATATCAGGGATGTTTTCTCTCCCTCTCTTTCCCTATCTTTCTTTCTTTCTCTTTCTCCCTCAGGATGGACCGTTTCGGGCACGCGGGCCGATAACTGTCTCGACAAAGGTGAAAGGTGACGCAATATTTTGCGCGTCATCCTGTTTCCTTTTAAAGTCGCGCGAGCGAGCGAGCGAGCGAGCGAACGTACGTGCACGGACGATGTAAAAGGGCGATTTTTCAGCCGCGTGTATCCTTTTTGCTCGGCCGATATATGACGTATCGGTTACACGAGAGCGAGCGGTAAAAAATGTGCGCGACGAAACGTCGATAATAAATCGCGAAAGTCTGCACCCAGTTGTTCGCGACCCCGGCGAAAAACGTTTTCGCAACCGTTTGCGAGAGAGAGAGAGACAGAGAGAGAGAGAGAGAGAGAGAGAGAGAGAGAGAGAGAGAGAGAGAGAGAGAGAGAGAG
>NW_022639526.1:466108-498858 GCF_010583005.1 Odontomachus brunneus | reverse complement strand
GAGAGAGAGAGAGAGAGAGAGAGAGAGAGAGAGAGAGAGAGAGAGAGAGAGAGAGAGAGAGAGAGAGAGAATTCGATGGGAACGCGCGTTTTATGCAGATCGAGATGTATTTATCGAGCGCTCGCAAAGAAATGTAAATCCCGGCGCAACGAAGTTATCTGGCACGACAAAGTGGCTCGCTGACGCAAAGTTAACCCCTTTAACATACATATACACTCACACAAAATGCCGCAAAGAGTCGTGTGTCCCTCTTGTTCCTTGCTCATGTTCGCTTTATTTCGCGCGGAATAAATTAATATTGAAATAAATTCGGAGTACTAACAAGACGCACTCTCGTGCCGAGAGAATGAATTTCTCACCAAGTCGTCATGAATATATGTAGCGGGCCTTTGCAGGCACGCGACACGCAGCTTAAGGACCATTTTTCGCGGAGAATATGCGCTTACCTCTCGTCGATTCGCGCGGTCGCCGGGTGTATGTATAAAGGCGCGCGAGCACGACTCTGTATTTTTATTTCGGCGGCTAGTTAAATCGCGTTCACGGTTCACAAAGATTTATTTATCGCGCCGCGCATTGTAACGTTGACTGAGCAAGAGAAAATAGAAAGTAAAGAGAGAGAGAGAGAGAGAGAGAGAGAGAAAAGAGCACGAAGAACGGGAACGTATGGACTGCTTAGGCGGAATGTCGAATTCGCTCTTGTGTAATTGCGTTACATTCCCGTCACGTCACACTCGCCGCGGCGTTGTGATTGCAGTTAATCCTTTCACAGGAGAGCGCGGCGATTCCGCACTTTTCAGAAGTGTGCCGGAGCAAAATAAGAACGGCGATTCTACGGCGATTATATCCGAAGAGGTGGAGAAGCAGGAAAAGGAAGGGAGCGCGTTCGGAATTTTCTCCTTTGCTGAGGAAAGCAGGGATTAAGGAAAAAGAGAGAGTAAAGAAAAAAAGTGCGATATAGTTCGATATAAATCCCCCCGCAAATACACTGCCACGCTTATTCATCCGTGTTCAATTTCGCCGCGCTCTTTGCCATTTTTTCGAGATTAAACACCGATGCAGGAATCGTCGAGGCTGCGTTTGGCTCGTCTTCCATCTGTGCGGGAATCGTGTGAATTTATTCCGCGAAATTTACACTTGCCCAATGCAAGAGAGGAGAGAAAATTCTCTCTGGACGATTCGTAATTTAAACTCCCTGCGAATTCGAGCCGCGACACAGCGCGATACCCTTGTGTGCTTGTGTTGGCGTTAACGCATCATATAATTTTCATAGATGGCATTAACGCACTGAAGTTGTCGGCAAAACTTTATTCTCATTAATTTCGAGCTCGCAATTCTCTTTTTCTCTCTTTATCATGAATTAGACAATACTGTCTGTATTGTACCTTTATATAATAACATGCATTGGCTTTAATATATATTTTCCTCTGTCAGGTTATCAGAAAAGTCTCGTATTCGCGGAGAAATGCGCAAGCAGAGCGTGGCGTTTGTTTCGCGGCATACGTGCAGGCGGAGAGCCCGGCGAATTCGTTCGAGTCAATTAACGATTTTTTATTCGCTCTCCGCCACGTCATGTCGAGCGCGCGCGGTCTCTCGCGGCTCTATTGACCGTATACACACATACCGGTTGTGCTAAAAATAATCCCGGTTCATAGGCATCGCTCCGATAAAGGAGCCGATCGGATACAGTTACTCGCGCATTAAACGCGCAGCCTTAATTGCAACGTTGCAGCGGGGAATTAATGCGCGCCGAGCAATGCGTGTCCGAGACGTCACGCGAAACGTGCGAACAAGGGAGCTGTGCAAAAAGACTCGTACAAAGTGTCTGAGTAAATTAGAGGAAAAGAGTAACAGCTGAGAGAAACAAATGGTAATTACAATCGATCACTTTTAACGGGTGTCTGCAATTCCGGTAAAATTTCATGAATTGTCTGAATCTCTCGTGACTCACCGTTGATTTGGATGACCTCTAATTCTTATTAAGAATTGATAATCTTTACTCCTCCACATACAATGTTGGGTCTGTGGTACCCGAACGAATGTTCGATCTTTTCGCAAAAGTTACGAAATGACGCAAAAATCTACTTGCAGATTTTGGCTTTATCACTCTGCTATATCCTACAATATTTTCTATATCTCTAGAAAAAAACGTACCTCTAGGATTATCTTTGAAAAAAACAATCTTCTTTGAGAAAAAATATGTCCGCGAATATTAATTTTCAACAAAGAATGGTTCAAAGTCTAGCGGACTATACGTTCAAAAAAATATGGTTGTTCGTGGAAAATGAAAAATGAAGAACTGGGAATTGTTTAAAGCATGTGAGAAAAAGTCAAGATTCAAAGTAACAACATCATTTCGGAGGTCCGCGCAATTCGAAGAGAGAGAAAGGCGGAAGATTAAAAATGAAGAACTGGGAGTTGTTTAAAGCATGTGAGAAAAAGTCAAGATTCAAAGTAACAACATCATTTCGGAGGTCCGCGCAATTCGAAGAGAGAGAAAGGTGGAAGATTAAAAATGAAGAATTGGGAGTTGTTTAAAGCATGTGAGAAAAAGTCAAGATTCAAAGTAACAACATCATTTCGGAGGTCCGCGCAATTCGAAGAGAGAGAAAGGCGGAAGATTAAAAATAAAGAATTGGGAGTTGTTTAAAGCATGTGAGAAAAAGTCAAGATTCAAAGTAACAACATCATTTCGGAGGTCCGCGCAATTCGAAGAGAGAGAGAAAAGCGCAAGTTCGCGTTGCTTGATAGGCGGCGATTCCAGTTTGAAAGCTCGAGAAACGTTCGTGATCGAGCTTTCCGATCCGCGCGCAATCGGAACGCGAGCTGGCGCATTCCTCGTGCTTCGCCACCTACGGTTCTCGCGGCCGCAATCGAGACGGTTAGAGGGATGCGCGTTTCCGCCCGGAGCTTCTCCGATATTAAACGTAACACTCGGGCACGTCGAAAGGGGTAATTTCAGACGCCATTCGGCGGGATATTGCGTTCCCGGCGCGGCGGGCCGACCGATGTGGAGCGACATGAATTTTCCACGGAAATTTCCGCGGAAACCAGGACGTTCGCTGCGAAGCGCGGCGGATATAGGATTCGGGCGAGCGAGCGAAGCTCGGCGAGCTTACCGCACACCTGAATCTCGTTGGCGTGTGTGCGCCTCTCCTCTCACTCGCGAGCGAGTGCACCGAGGTCAAGTGTGTATCTTCTCTCTCTCAGCGTGAGATACTGCAACGCTCGCCGTGGGGACGGCGCGATGCAACGGTACGCACGACGGTGCGCTGACGCGTCGCCGTTTGTCAAGATGTTCCTCGTTCTCGGCGCTGCGCTGCTCGGAATTATTGCGAAGCTCGTGACGACGATGATTATTGCCCGGGAGATAGTCGCACGGCACTGCGTCTGGGACTGCGCGAGTCCACCTGCGTGTCGAGTCGCGTCGAGTTAAACTGACAAATCGTTCGACAACGGGAAACCTCAGTAATTGAAATTCCGCGAAAGGCCCTCTTTTCCTTCGCCCGTAGACCAGATTCGACGTTTCGCGTGCGTGGAGAAAAACATGGCAGATGAAGCAGGCTCAGTTGCTGAACGCGCGCTCTCGATTGGAATAATCGCGGCATATAATATTTCTGTCGATATTTGATTTCGGATTGACGTAATATAAAGCGCGGCAGGATGGAGACACGGGCGGGAGATTGAATAGCGCATCGGGGTATTGAATCCGGGCAGAATTCACGGATCACCCGGCCGAAACATGTGATCGGCTTAATGTGTGCAAATTGTGCGCGGGTTATGTGCGGCCGGCGGGTGCTGCTGCCCGTGGATGGTGGTACATACGTTCGGTTATAAATACACCGGGTCGTCCTATCGAACCCAATCGCCGCGGCACGATTGTGCGCCGCTGCACGAACCAGCCGGGCAAGAGAGTGAGCGAGAGAAAGACATAGAGACACAGGGATAGAGAGATGGAGAGAAAGACCAACCCGACCACAACCTTCCGCGTTTCGTGCAGATGCAATAAGCAGCCGCGTGCTAACTCAGTCACGAACGCGGCTCCGCAAGGACAGTCGGGGAAGGCGGATTTTTCAGGATCACATGGTATTTCTCGGATTTTTCCTCTCTATCTCTTCCTAACGTCATACAAAAGATAATATAAGTGCAACGTCCTTAAAGGAAATATCGTAGGCCAATAATAAAAGCATCCACCTGTCTATCTATCTATCTATCTATCTATCTATCTATCTATCTATCTATCTATCTATCTATCTATCTGTCTGTCTGTCTACCTACATGGAAGAGAATATTACAGTTTCTTTTCATATCAATTCTTCACAATTTTACTGTGGTTCCAGCAGTGTAAGAATAGACTGTCGATAAGATCCGTCTCGCTGAGGAACTCTGTCAATTTCGCTAGGAACATGACAAATTTTTTATCAGCACATTTCACACAGCTCCCAAAATACAAATAGCACCTGCGAGAAATGAAAGGATAATGAGTCACTGCAGAATGTCGATCTGCATGTCGGTTAGAGATTCTGCGGTGACTTTTGCTATAAAATTCTCTCCCTTTTCCCGTCTCCTTTTCTCCGTTGCTCGCTCGTACGACGAATCTCGCGCGTGGCCGACAACTCGCCGTTAGAAAAAGACGTTAACGCTTTGCGATTTCGTTTCACGGTGGTAATATCGGGCGATTCCCGTAAGCTCGGGAATACAGCTCGCTGGAAAATCGAACAGAACGCGGACCAAACGCGCTCTCGGTCAAGCGAGCTTCGGTCGGCCGAGTAATGAGCCCGATGAAGTGCGAAAAGCGAATTGGTCACGAACGCGATCCGCGTATCTGATGCACGCGCTGAGGGCGACGCCTGCCCATTGCGCCCCGTGCAGGAAAATAAATGACTGGTCGCGGGAATTTGTTAGCTTGTGTTTCGGCTACGCCTCGTTTCTCGCCGTTTCGTTAACCGGCCTCGTTGCCGGCGGATTAGATCGCTTATCTCGGGACAAATAGCCCCGCCGAATTCTTCCAGAGGTGCTGGAGGATGCAGGCGGGTGTGAGATATGAACGACGGTGCGTTTTTCATTTATCGGGGCGGCAAGAACGGCCAGAGGGAATTACTTTTTGATAACTTAATCCCGTAATAATCTCCTGAATGAGGATGGCGGGCGCAAAACAGTTATTGCGATTGGTGCAATTAAATCGGTCCATCATATATTGAGATCGCTTTAAACCCGGTTAATTATAGGATTTATTGACCATTATAAATCGCACATCTCGGTACGTTCGATGAGCACAAAATGAACGAATGTTTATCGGAAACGGAAAATGAAAAATTTTAATAAAATTAATCAAATACAGGGGCTAAACGTTAAACCATGTTATATTTCATTTACGGAATAAACATCTCTCTCTCTCTCTCTTTTGTACAAGTTCTTGGAGTATTTTAAGTAAATGCAAATTTCATCATGAGCATAATGATCATTCATTTTGCCTCTATCTGTTTGTGAGATCGCAAGGTTACGAAACGCGAATGTGTTGGGCAAACAACTACATATTCTTTACACACACATTTACATACACGCGCCGACAACATTCTAACTAAATGCAATTTTCTCTATCAACATGGCAATCGTTAACTTTTCCAATTTCACGTCACGATAGTTGTAAAAAGCGCCGCGCAGCGGTGGAAGTGGTGAGAGAGGGAGAGGCAAAGAGGCAAGTCCACGAAGGGTTGCTCAGGGAAAATAGTCGATGTCTTTTCACGCGAGCCAGCAGCTCGCTATTCCTCTTTCCTCCCATTCTCACTCTTTCTCGTGGTTTTCTCCGCGTCTGAGCGCTCTAACGTGACTTGCCGCGCGTGTTGCCACTGCATTGCGTGGCAATGCAAGTCGCAATGTTGAATATTCACGAAAGCGCGACGGTGTAACCGCGGCCCTAAGTAAATTCCCTCTTGGGCATCGAAACACAGCCGGCGCGCGGCAATTTATTTCGATCGCGATAGGCCCGCGATCTCTGCGCGACCAAACGCCAGCGAATTTATCGCGATGCCGACTTGAATCGACCCTGTAGACCGTATATTTCTCTCTGCAATAACCAAAATACGAATGTGCTAGAGTGGCCAAGTAGTAACCCCGTTATCGGGGCAAGTTGTCTGGTAAATCGGGCTAAGTTGGCCGCGTATAAAATATTCTGATTAATTTCGGAATCTCTCCGTGAAAGATCTCCACCGTCCTGTCGATCCTTAAGCAGTGACCAGCCTCACCTTCTTCGTTCAAATGCTCGATCATTATTTTACGAGTAAAAATTGCTTTTATTACATGAGACAGAGTGAAGCCGCGCGAGTTCGGCTCGCGACAGCTTGCTTAAAATCTTTGTACGTAGAAAAATTTTAACCGTAACCGTAAGGTCGTAAGAAAACTGACCAATCACAATCGATTATTCCTCGAACGCAAGGAGAATAATCAATGATTATTGATTTGATTGATTAGTTTTCTTACGACCTTACGGTTACGGTTAAAATTTTTCTACGTGCAAAAGTCTTACTCACAGGATACGTTACGTTACGTTATGTGAAATATTCCGAGCGACGGCGCAGTTATTACGACGAAAGTCCATCGAACGTTTCTCTCTCTGCCTGCCTGCTACTCCGCGCAATTTCTGCTTGGTGAATTTTCATTTAGCTCCGCACGCTAGCCGCGCTCACGGCAATGTTTCAGTCATTTACGACTTCCAAGCACCGAAGTTATGTATACGACGCGCGCGATTTACGGCGCGGTGCGACTGCAAAATTACGGAGCCCCCCGAAGCGCTCACCGAGGTGACAAAAGTGGAAATGAGGAATAGAAGGAAAAAAGGCGCGGCGAGTTACGATGTGCGCGGCTATCTCGTGTAGAATCATTTCCTCTAGTCCTCGTTTCGACCGACGATCGCGTGCGAAAGTGATCGGGAGAGTGTTTCTGAAACAGGCAGCTTCACGGGAACCCGATTAATTCGTCTCTCTAACGACCTGGATGAACATAAATTATTAAAAGATGACTTAAAGACGTCCAAAGAACGTCTGAAAAAAGTAAGATGTCTTTTGGACGTATTTAATCCTCTAGAACCTCTCTCAAAAACTTGCGTAAAGCTCTAAATATGGGTAAAGAATGCGGCAAAGTTTACCCCCAATTTGTGGCGTTCAATAGTTTCTCAATGAAATTGTAGTTATTCATGAGTAGATTAAAGATATACAAGTTTCAAAGTGATATGGCTCATTATTTTGAATAAAATAGCCCATGAAGATGCGAATTTTGCGGAAATAAATGATGTCTCTTAATTAAGATTCTTACAGAAAACGTACAGGATATGTTGTAAGAAATGCAAGAGAGATGGAAGTTTTTATCAGTAAAATAATACAGATTATAAATGCTAATAATACTTATTAATTCAGGACTTTTATCAAGCTAATTAACTTAATTATCGATTAATTCTGTTGTAATTAGCACAATCGGCCAATAGCTATTTATTGGTCTCACAACGAAAGCTTGGCCGTTCTTTTTTATCCGGCGTATTTTCATTTGCTCATAACTTCTGTAAAAACCATCAGAATTCAGAGCTTTCTTATTTAATCAAATGTAAAAAAAAACATTAAGGAATATATGAATTTATTAGGAATATATGAATTTATTAGTGTTTTCGTGACTCGATAAAGTTGAAGATGTTTCTAATGAAGAAACTAAACACATTTTTTTTTTAAGAACGTTTGATCTAAGTAAATTTTATTTACGTTGAGGATTTTAAGGTTAAGACATCTTTTAGTAGTTGTACTGTCTGGGAAACATTGGAAAATCACGCGGACTAAAGGTGTGCTCTCTCTTTCTTTCTCTCTCTTTCTCTCTCTCAAGTCCAAAATTGTCGGCGGTCCAGCGAGCGATATATTCGATAATAATCACGCGTATAAATGGCCGTATAGATGAATCTGTCTATTAATAACGAGGAGAACATTTATAAGCGACCGGCGATCAATGATGGCGTCCACAATGACTTATTTTTGCGTCACGCCGCCGACCCTCCCGGACCAGCGGAGAGGTGATGAAGAAATTCTTTCAGGAAAGCGGGATAAAAATGGCGCGGTGACCATAACGAGCGAGGGAGGCTGCTCCGGCGGCGGCGGCCCACGAAGTTTAGGAAAACCGCGACGTCGCGCCTACGTGGCAACGGGTCAAAGTTCAATCCATTATTCTCCACTATTTTGCACTCCGCTATTTATTGTGGAAGAAAGAAAACTGGACGTACGGGTATTCTCTTCCAATTAATCTTAACTTAAATCTCACAACAACTCCTTGACTGTGGAGGGACTAGTGCCATTTTTGTGTTGAAAAAAAATGTCGAATTTTCTTTATGACATTATTATAAAGCTTTGGGGTCGTTGAATCCGAATTTGACATCAAAATTTCGAAAATCAAAATAGCGGATCGAATATGGCGAATCAAAATTTAAAAAATAATCGGATTTTCATGAAAGTCGGTATTTATATATTTTTGGGATCACTGAATCCAAATTTGATATGAAAATTTCAAAATCCAAAATGGCGGATTGAATATAACAGATCTAAATTTTGAAAATAATCGGATTTTCATGAAAGTAGGTGTGTTCAGACATTTCGTCTGAACAAAAAAAACGAACATTATAAAAGCAAAAAAAATATATAAAAATGGAGTCAAAAACCGTCACGTCCTCGTTTCGTGACTCCGGGTTCGGCAGAGAGCGGTATTATATAAATTTTTTTTACTTAAAAGTTTTTTATTCCACTACTTGGAATTTTAAAATTTTGATATCAAATTCGAATTCAGCTATCCCAAAAACATATAGATACCCACTTTTATGAAAATCCGATTACTTTCAAAATTTTGGCCCGTCATTTTGAATTTCGAAATTTTGATATCAAATTCGGTTTCAGCGACACCAAAAACATATAGATATTCACTTGTATGCTAAGAACAATAGTTTTACTATTTTTTTCTTCGATGCGTGTATACACGTCATTTACATTGGTGGCACGACTTTTTCATGTGCGTGTATACACGTCATCCACAGTCAAGGGGCTAATTAGAATTTTTATGGAAACTTAAAAGTCTGAGATTAGATTTCCAAAGCATATTTTTCCAAACAATTATTATAGCTTCACTTATTTATCACGGCCAATAATTCTCTGTCAACATAACCATCCATCATCAACATAATCATCCCCTCTTTCGGGGCAACAACTTTGTACTCTCTCTTCTACCTTTGAAAACGCAATTTTTTCCATTCCCATGCGGCAAGGTGCGCGCACGCGTGTATATTTTTTTTAAATAACAGATTTTTCCGACTGGCAAGACAGCGAGGGAAATCAATTTTTCGATATTCCCGAGAAGCACGTAACGCTCGCGCATATATTTCATCCCCGGGGCAAACCGCGAGAACGAGACGCCGCCGCCGGCGGGAGATCGAATCCAATTTCCCGTGACGGCTAGCGTGACTGTCGCGCGTGTATTCAGAATTTACCACTGCGCGAGAGCGGTCGGGCAGGACAGATCGGAACTGTCCAAGTCGCGTTTATAGCGTTTACATGTGCCACGTGCGCCGTGTAAATCTGTCATTCACGAACGAGCCGCTCGTGCGTCGCTAATGTATTCCGCGGGCGCGCGGAACGGCGAAAAACCGGGTAGAGAGAACGAGGCGTCGTCGTCGGGTCTGTCGCTCATCAAAACTTTCAGATACGCGATGAATTGAAAAGAGGAATATCCGCGCACGTTTGCCGTCCCTCGCGTGTGACGATCTTTTCGAGTCCGTTTTATTTCCGCGCGGAAAAAGATCGCGAGCGGGAAAGACACTTCCGCATGTTGCGCGACACGATCGAATTGTAGGCGCAATTAGTGACGAACGAAAGCGCGCGATACGTTCCGCTAACAAAATTGCTTCGCGCAACATTTTTCCATCGCTTCGGCGGAATTAATTTCCGAAATAGCGCAGGACGTGCCGGTATTTTTTCTTTCACTTGCTTGTCAACCCTTTGAAGCGCAGAACTTTCGAAATTCGGATTCTAACCAAATTTTCATGTCGCACGTCTAGAATGATAACTCAAGGGATCGTCCTTTTGAAATCAATTTTTTCTATTATTCTATTTTTGCAGAATAGAGATGGTTTCACCGTGCAATCACTGTGCAACAAAATATTTCCACCACTGTGCACAGGCGGTGGTTTCGTTGCGAGATCGCTACGCCTGAAGCTGTGATTTGGTTCTAATGGGTGATCTCACTGGGTAAAACCACTGTGTTTCAAAGGGTTAAACGATTGAAGTTTCTCATTCCGGATCGCGTTCGGTTGCGCATTGTTGTGCACGTGGATGGAAATGTCGGGACGTCATCGACATTTTTATTTTTGTTACTTTTTTAATGAAAAATGGTAAATGCTACGCTCGAGGGCGCAACGCGAAAGGCTCGGATTCGCTTTTGATTTAAGGACGTGTGCTGTTGGGAAAAATTGATTTTTGTTGGAACACGCGTTCTCTCTCACTGTCGATGAAACTGTCCGATGTCGACGATGACGCTTCCGTGTTTGCCGCCAGCCTCGCGTTTCCTTGCGTACTCTGCGACGCACGAAAAAATATCACCGCTCCTGAAAAGCTCTCGTCCATTATCACAGCTCGCTCTTTCGAGCCAACGAGCACACGCTCTTCAACGTGATAACTTCAACTATATCACGGACAAAAGGCGAGTCATATCAGCGCTGTAGCTGCTATGATTGTTTCCCTTTTGCGAAAGCTAGATACGAGTTATACATACATAGAAATACAATTTTCCTTTGCAGAAGTGCAACTTAATAATCTTAATAATCAAGCAATAAGCGAGAAACAATTTATAACGTACATCCATACACGCAAAGAATATTGTAGTTTTTTTTTCTGTTTTCCCGTATGAATTTTTTCTCAATTTTATATTTCTAATAGCGTAGGAATAGACTGTCAGTATAAGATTTATCTTGGCGAGGGACATAGTAAAAATTACGGGAAACATAACAAATAATTTTAATAGCACATTTTTTGTTGCTGGAATATAAATGTGGCCTTGATAACGTAACATCATATTTTTACTATAAAATACTCTCTGTGTGATTTACGAACATCATTAGAGATCTTGTCAGTCGTTCGGGGTACATTCAGACTCCTTCCTCCAATAACAGAAGTGCAGCTTTGCCTCACTAAAGTACAATTTAATCATCCCGACATCAAACAACAAGTGAGCCAGTTGCGCATCTATATAATTTGCGAACATCATCAGAGACTCCCTTCGAGTCACTCGGGGCGTATTGAAATTCTCTCTCTCCTGCAGTAGGAGTCTAAGCCTCTCAGAGTGGTCAATCAGGTAGAATGAAAGAGGCTCAACGACAGCCGGGGTCGCGAACTTCTTTTTTTATACGAGGCACCCGTTGATGGACGCATCGACCGCGGCTCGATTCAACCCGATATTTCCTCCCGCGGCTTCGAAATTACCAACATCATCCCGAGTCAAGACTCGATATTCCCCTGTCGAAGCAAGGATCCCATCCGGGAATCGAGCGAGAAAAGCAAGTCGCTCCAAGGTTCTGGAAGGAAAAGCACTCCGGAAAAATGGAGTCCTTCGAGAAAAAAGCAACGCCTACTCTCCTCTGCCTCTCGACCTCCTCTTTCTCTCGACGCTCTCGTCGCAAGATGATCGTTCCGCTCCTACACGTGCGTGTAGGACGCTTTTATCGTCTCATATTCGCGAGATAGTTTGGCTGCTCGGCCGAGAGAACCAACCCCTCGATTACGTCGCCGTTCTTCACGTGGCACGTGCTCTCGACGCGACGTGCACGGCAAGAGAGAAATGGAAAGAGGGAGGCAGGGAGGAAAAGAGATAGGGAGCGAGCGCGGCGCGACGGGCGCTCTGGATGGAGAAGCGCGTGTTACATACGTACTGCCGCGCGCACGTCGAGGTTTGCAGGGTCGCGGAGGAAGAGGGTAGTCGTGTATGTACATATACGCGGCCGTCATCGTTATTAGTTATTAACCAGCGACCGAGCGGCCGCTTTTCTTTTTTTTCCACGAGGGTGTGCTCACGCAGCACGTCACGGGGATCGATCCTCGGCCACGAGGTCGAGGGCTGAAAAGTGTTACGAAGGGTAGGAGAGCGCGCGGGCAGAGGTAATCGGCGGACGGTCGGTCGGTTAGTCGGCAGAGAGCGAAGGAGGGAGGGAGGGAGGGAGGGAGGGTGAGTCGGTGTATGTGCGAGTTGTGTCTTGTTCGGTCGCTTGGAGGCCGTGCCGAGGAACCGCCCTTAACCCTATCAAATTTTTAGCGGACTTCGGCGTCAGCATTTTCCCGAAGACCGACTGACCGGCTGGGATCGATGAAGACGACGAGCAAGACGATACGTGGCCGCCCCCAGCTTTTACAGAACCTTACCCTCGAAAAAGATAGTTGAGGAACCACCGAGGGTGACTCGCGCGAACTTGGCTTCCCTCCCCTCTGAACCTCTTCGCGACGTGCTTCGAGCGCTCGCATTGATCCCGGTCGGTCTGTCGCCGAGTTGGACTGACTCGAGTGTTGGTGTTATGTCTCGGTGGACATGAAGGTAGGGTGATGATCGCACGCCGTCCATGAGAGGTTATTAATGACATCAGAGCTGACGCAATGTTTTTCAAGGTGCAGGCGCGACGACCTCGAATCTCGGTGTTAGGGATTCATAGCAATCATAGCGACAGTAGGCTGGTCGTGAGCTAATCGTGACGCCACGGTTTCTCGACGAGGAGTTGCAGTTGTCATTTTTTAACGGTACCACGAGGTCGGCTTGGATCGTCCTCGGACGATTTCGCGGTGATGTCGTATCCTTATTTTTCTTTCTTTTCTCTTTCTCTCGCTGACATCTTTTCGGGATCCACGGGGCTGACATATGTTGACACCGCGCGGATCGACATCGGTCGCGAATTTATCCGGGATCGGTGGAAAACATCGAGTCGCGTGAGGTCGTGTCACACCTCGCGCGAGCCACCCCGCGATCGGAGCTGCTCCGCTTTGATTTCCAAGCTCGGCGCGCCGCAACCTTAGCTTCCAGAGGGGCGATTATTACCGGTGTTTCTCTCGAGGCAACACCTGATGCCAGGCCGCAAGCTCCGAGCCAATTACCGCCGCGTCGTTGGCTCCAAGCGCCCCGGTATATTTTCAGAATCGGAGTGGCGTGACAACGAGAGTTCTTAACCGCGCAAGAGGCTCGGCGAAAATTAATTAAAACTTTTAATTTCGTAACGACGGAATCCAAGTTTACAAAGTCGAGTCTCTCGTTGGTACCCCTCTCCCTCCCTCTTTTTTTCTCTCTCTCTTACTCTCTCCTGAGCTACTGCGCAAATACCTAGCGCGATGTCACGTTTACTTCGCGAACACCCCCGTGTGATTCGAGCCTACCGAGATCGCCTGACCAATCTCTGCGGAATCAACCGATCTAGCTTGACGCGACTCATCGGCGACAGAGTTGTTTTTCAAGGCAACAGCTGCCACCCGCGCGACCTCACCGTGGCTGACCGAGCGCGAAGCCAATTATACACCGCGACGAGTCGCGTATCCGCGGAATCGCAATCGCTTGTACATGCTTTCTACACTCCGGATAAACGTCGTTGCGTTGAACTAAAGAGAGAGAGAAAGAGAGAGAGAGAGAGAGAGAGAGAGAGAGAGAGAGAGAGAGAAGGACCCGGTGCCAACTCGACCCTCCGCTCGGCCACGACGTGACGTTCCCTCGCGGTGTCACGAAGGTGTCACGGAGTGTCACGAAGCGAGCAGCTCCCGACCGACCAGCCGTTGGAGCGCTCTCAAAGATGGCCAATCGTGCGTCGCGCTTCTCTCGCGGCACATGGAGGGCTCGGGGCAGGTAGACAGAGAAAGAGATACTAGAGCCAGACAGAGACAGCAGGGTAGATAGATAGATAGACAGACAGACAGGCATATGAGAAAGCGAGAGCGAAAAACAGCAGAAGGTGAACCGATCGAAGTGACTCACGTTTCTCATCTCGCGGCCGCGGCGACGTGCTCACGTGCGAGCGTCGTCGTCGTCGTTTGTTCGTTCCAGTCCCGTGTCGCGCGCAGGGAGATCGCGACGCACCACCACCACCACCACAACCACCAACGACGGCGACGAGGACGACGGGCTACGTCGGTGCAACGCGCAATGCACTACTCGTTGCGGTCGCGCGCGTCAGTCGATGCGCCAGGCGCATCGCCCCAGCTCGGCACGAAGCTCACGACTGGCTCGCTGGCTCGCGAGGACTAGCCGGGGGTTGCTTGCTTCCTCCTCGGGTTCACCGGCTCGCTGGGGGTGGATCAGGGGAGCGACGGACGTCGCGACGCCTGACGGCGTCCGAGGGAAGTCACTTCCCTGAAAGCACAGGCGCGGGTCGTCGGCGGTGGCCGATTGGAGGGCGGCGCATGATGACAAGAGCGACGAAGGGGTTGTTGTCGCGGCAGAGCGCGGCATTGGTGCGCCTGAGATTGTCTTACTCGTCTTTTTCAAAGAGGGGCGTATTGCGATGTCCTCGCATATCTCAGCGTCGCTCTCTCGAATTTCTTGCGTCCATTCATTATCCGCGCTTCATGATAAAGGGTCGTGTGTTTTTGTCTTTGTACCTGATACGTTTTAATTTTTCAATACTTCGCGCCGTCGTACTCATAAGGATCGTGTTAAATTGGCAATAGAACACACATCTCCCTCGAGTCCTGGACATATGAATTTTTCTTCATTATTTCGATGTTTGCAAAATTTGCTGATTTACGCGTTGTTGAATTATTCGTATAATTAAATGTATTATTTTACATTTCGTTATATCTCGTATATATTCGCAAAATTTGAGCTTACATGTTGCTGTGGTGGGCATATATTTGCAAAATTTTATGGCTCATTTGTGTGCTGTATCATGTAAATTTGCAGAATCTCGTGATTTGCATGTTTCTATGTTCTACATGTTAATTCCGATGCCAAAGATGCTCATTGAACGTGTGGAGAGTTATATTCGGAAATAACGGGACGGGAATCTTTGTGCGGCCGTGACGCCGCATTCGACAGCGACGATGTTGACGTCACGGGATTTGAAATGTAACAACGCGGTAGGGCGAATAATTGGCGCGCACACAAACATACAGCGAACATACAGTCCGGATTGTGTTCGCCGGCGGTAGCAGGAATTCATTTTCGATATCAATTAAGCTCGTACCTGAATGCGCATCCAAATTCCTCCGACTCGCCACTTCTGACGTCGGCGCGGCCTTGAACCACTTTAGGTAAAACCAATCGCGACGCGGTCGCTCGCTCGCCGATCGTTCGACACAGGCCTGGTATCTGGGTGACTCTTTTGCGCGTCGATGTAACGCTCGGGGGCTGAGGGATGCCGGAAGGGTCGCAGCACTCGCTTTCTCTCTCTCTTTTTCTCTCTTTTTAAACCGTTCGCGGGCAAAAATAGGTCGGCCCAATTGAAGCGCTATTATCGGATCCACCTGAACAACACCTGAATGACTTGCAGGTCCTAAGAACACTGATGTTGAAATCTTTTCCGTGTGAAACTTTCCTTTCTTCCTTTGAATTTTTACGGAAAAAAGGCCTTTCAATTCACGTGTGTTCTCTTACTTGATGGTCTAATAAAGTGGTGACCACGTTGGAAAAAAAGTTGGGACCGGTTAACCTAATAGACCTTGCTCTATTTCGAGGAACTTTCTGAACTGCACCGATGCATTAGGTTAGAGTGAAACAAGTATATTTTGTTTTATTTCAATCTATTGCATTCAGTATATTCTAGTCTAGAGAGTTCTTCGCAGGAGGATAGACTTCATGAAACTAAAATTGGAGGCAATTTAGAATTTGTATAATTATTAAATTAATTATACTCATTATATTAATTATTCTCATTGAGTTTTAGTATAATTGTCGTAGAATTATGTACAGTTCCTTTAGATTGTCCGTTGGCTTTCTCCTGACACTGTTCTACGCGATAAATATCACAACGTATCCGAGCTGGTCAGCGTGACACTTCTTTCGCTAAAGTGGAACACTCGTGCATCGTTTCGACAGTTATCTAACCGTACTCTCTCCAAACCCTTTAACCCAGTATGATGTCCTTGAATCACGTCGTCATTAGAACGATGTCGCTATAAAATGTTCTCATGAAGATGAAACAACGAGATCGGTATCCTCCTGGCGTTGCTCGAGGCATTGGTCCCGTTACCTCACCTGGTCGCAAGTCTACCTATCGGTAAGTTGGTGTACTCGCGCCTTACCGAGATCAACAGGTTCGCGTGCCGGATGTGTCGGCCGACACGCCGGAAGTCCACTCGTCAGCCACGTGAAGTCTCGCCTCCGATACCGATCGGCTCGACCTTTCGTCCGGCGTGAAGGACCTGGAGGTCCTTTATGTTCCTCTCCATCCATCTATCTATCTATCTATCTATCTATCTATCTATCTATCTATCTATCTATCTGTATTTCTCCATCTCGTCCTCCCGCCATGGCCGTCACGGAGATAACACTGTTATGTCTGCCCGCACGATTCACGCGATGTTAACCTTTAACCCTCTCGGCCGTCAAGAGCGATCTCGAAATACCTGCGGTTTCACTCTCCACCGTTTTTAGACACACTCCGTCATCTCCGTCCCTCTATGTGTGCGTGTGTATATATAGTTCCAGCCGTGCGAAGGGGGTGGTTCAGAATAGCCGATGGTATCTTACGAATAGAACCGGCGACGAAGCCGGTGAGGGAAAAGAGCCACCGGAAGCTCCGCTCCCCGGCGGAGAGGAGTCGCGCGTTCCACGAGGTCGTAAGCGTTACCGTGTAATAAAAAGAGCAAGAGGCGGCGGGAAATAGGGTTGAATTAGGGAGATCGTATCGGCTCGCCGGATCATCACGCTCGTTTTACGACCGTGCGCGATGATGTCTCTGTACGTGTGTGTGCGTATATCTTGCTAGGCGCGTTTTGCGTTGGTGATAAAAACACACGACTGTAAAAGTGTAGGCCATCTATTCTCTCTCACTTCTTGTCGGGATCGCGCTACACGTAATAGTTAGTTGTCGCGTTTCGCGGCCCTCGTCTACGGCTTCGAGAGCGCGAGCACGCATTTACACGAGAACATACAGCTACTTAAACAAATAGGGACAAAAGGCAGAAAGGGGGACACGGGAAATAAAGGGGGGGGGAGGGACACTTGACGGAAATAAGTACAAAATTGCGTAAGACTAATATTTCCGAGAAAACCTTATTCAACCTAATAAGTGTCGTCGGGATGCTCGACCACATGTTTTTGCACGCCTTCTCTCTCGCTCTCTCCTCAACCGTGTCAGTAGAATTGCGCGAAGTTTCGTAGAAACGTATGAAACGTGTGAGAAGAACACGGCCGGTGCGGTGAAGAATGTCGATCAACACGCCGATTTGATTCGATTTGACTCGACGCGACTGAAAGGAGGTCCGCGTGCGAGAGAACCGGGCGAACCTGCTCTTTCTACGACGAATGAGTCATTCGTTATTTAGCACTCGATAGTGATGAAAAAGTATCGATCGCGGTATCGTGAACACCGCATGTATTTTGATGAGGAGGAAAAACAGATAGGAGCAGATTGCACGCCTCGTTCTTCTGTGCTTCCTGTTTTTCAGTCACGAGAAATGATCGGCCGGGTCCGTCGGGTCGGTTCTCTGCGCTAATCGAGTATTGTTTTTAATCAATTTCCCGCGAAATCCTGTAAGTCTGCACGGACAGCCTTCTTGCTATTTAATCTCGGTTCGAATAACAAGCAATCGGCGAGAAAATAGAAAAAAAATCGGAGAGAAAAGCGTAATTTTACAATCAATATTCCTCTCCACTCCTGACATTTCTCTGGGCCAAAATAATCGAGTAACAGACAATCAACGACCGACTGGAAGAAAACAAAAACAAGAGAACTATTAATTATTTCTTCCTACCCGTTGTGTATCCGTAGCAAAATGAAAAGTCCACCACCTTCGGCGCTAAACATAATTTCCGTTAAAAAAGTAATAGAATGTTTATCAGACTCGCCCGACCTCGCTCGCGGTTAATCTCTCGATCTCGTCGCGAGGAGTCGACAAATGAAAGGAGATTCCTCTATCACAGAATTTTTGCTTTGCTCTCGCGTGAACAAATTCGCGATCGAAAGAACTGAAGCTCGTATCAATAAAGTTATATTATTTGAGACTCGTCTCAAGCGAGACTCTCAGACTTGACTTCAGACTTGATTTTTTTGGACGAAAGTTTTTTTAATTAAATCACATATCGTAATTCGAAAAACTTGGACTCTGAGTGAAAATCTCAGGGACGTATAAAGTAGTCGTTGCTTGAAGCTTGAGATACTTGGACCTTTACTTCGAATTATACCCAGATTTTTCAGTCCAATTATACGATACATTGTATCTCTGTAATTGCGATTTGACTGAGCTCTCATCCTGAACTCAAATCTGAGTATCTCACTTGAGAAGAGTCTCAAATAACGACTATTAATACGGGACTGATATCTCTCTCGTCTCATATGAGACGAGCTTCAGATGATGATTATTAATACGGGCCTGAATGTCGGGACGAGGCGGCCTCAATAATTTCTCGGAGATCTCACTTTCTAGCACGAGAGAGGAGAGACAATAACAATAATAATTGACAATTTTTTCGCCAGGGCCCGTTTGGGAGGGGCGGTGGGCCCGTTTCTTGGTCGAGTTCGCCACGCGCTCTACGCAATTACAATTATTTACAAAAATCACAACGACCCGTTTGACGACGGGTCGCTCGCTCGCTCTCGCTTGTCCCGTTAATTCTCTTCTTCCTTCTAATCTATAATCTCGTTACGTCGCGAGACACATGTATATTACACGCACACGCGCGAGGTTCTTCCGTCGCAAACGCTCGACCCATACTTAACGACTAATGAACGCGTGCTCATCACGTGTGTTATGAGCGCGAGAGGGGACAATCTCGAACCATCATCAAACGTGGTTGCAACGTACTATTATCATTTCGTAATATCATCGTGGACGTGATTTTCATGTCGAGCAAATATTACTCCGCGACTTGACGTGCGTGGGTCGACTTGACGCTTCAACGCAACTCTTTCGCGGATCAACACCAAATAGAAACGGCAAGCCCTGATTACATTGATCGCTACAATCACCGTCTTAGAGCATCATCTGATTAATCATTACAATGTCATTACGTGTGGCGCATTCTCGGACACAAATGGTTCGCTCTCTTTTGCGTCCGCGCTTGTCACAGCGCTGAAATTCGAGCGCCTGTTTCGCGCGGCAATTGCGAAAGAAGAGCATGTCATCATCGCGAATCCGCGGATTACCTCATTCCCCGGTCTCGATCGATACTCCGGCCGATCGATCGCTCGCGCAACGTCAGGCGGACAACTCTGACGCTAAATACGAACCCACGAGGAAAACTCCCGCGCTCCCTGCTGCGTTTGCGTCACAATGGAGCCGATAAGAACCTCGCGCGTGACTCACGCTGGACGCGCCTAGCTATAACTCTTGGAACAGCTCCGCTCGATTGCGCAACCGTGTCGAGTCCGAATACGGAGTCGTGCGTGTGAGTGCTCGCGTGTGAGTGCACGAGTATGTGTGTATGTGTGTATGTGTGTACTTTTTGCGTGTGTCTGCCCGCCTGTGTGCCTGCGTACGTCCGTATACGCACTTCCGGTCGTACGAGTGTAAACGAGCTTAATCATATCTCGGCTTGGTCGCACGATCACGCACTCGTCGTCGTCGTTGTCGTCGTCGCGCGCTGGAGACAGCCGAGTTGTCATGGTGGCCTTAAACGATATTAACGCGAGATCCCGAGTCTCCCGCCGCTTTGCTCTCTTCGGCCGTGCTTAACGTTGCTCGACTTCAATGAAGCTCCGAAAAGCATTCAGCGGCTCAAGCCTGCTAATAGCTTCCAGTCGTTCACGTCGACTAAATAATCAAATGACTGCTGATTACTCAGCCGTTTTGTCATCTTGACGTATCATATCGCATTGTGTTTTGCATCCAGACGATTTGCGAATGACTAGAGATTATCAGCAAGCCTTGGAACCTGATGAATGTCAGGCTTGATTGAAGCTTGGTGTATGCGTGCGATTGAGGTGATTGCGACGATTGACAGCGCGAGAATTGACTTCTTCGTAATCGTGTATGTGAAAGCAGCTGAATAAATAATTGTCTTCTTTTTATCGTAATGAAACGTATTGCTGTGAATCTAACATTGAATACTGTGATATTATAATACAATGTTACATAATCGGTCTGTTTCACCGGCGAGACTTTCACAGCACTGCCATGATTAATATGAGTAATTAATACGATATTTTGCCATCGATATCGCTAGATGATGGCGTAACGTTGAGCGACTCGTTTAGTTTTTCCTCAAAAGAAGGACCAACAGTCGATTGATTAACAATTGAATATGAACAAATTAACAGTTGATGAGCGCTTAAAGTACTATGTTACATAGTATCGTAACTTATGCCACAATTCTACAGAACCGTAAGTCTCGTAACTTGTTCCCATAAAATCCATGAGGACTTATCAGTAGATCTACATTTCTATGCATACCATATGTTGTACAATTACTTGTAAATATCTTAAATTATGTGAAATCGTAGATATTTACGAGTGATCGTACGATATACATAGAATTGTAGATCTGTTTATAAGTTCTTACGAATTTTGCAAGAATAAGTTACGAATCTTACGATTCTGTTTAGAATTGCAGCATTAATATCAGATTCATCACCAAAGAGTACACACCATTCACACATCGCGTTCGCATCGCAATCACCTCGATCTCAACCCTCGATCTCTCTTTCCTTCTCTCTTCTTCTCTCTTCCTCAGTCTTTCTCACAGAACACCGAATCGCACTCTCGTTTCGCGTCCAAATTGTCGCGTCATTATTCGCGATTGTCCGGAATTTAGTCTCTCTCCTATATCGCGTCGAGCAGACTTCCGGTGATCAGCCGACGCGCACATCCGCGGCTTCTTTAGGACGTCAGGCGAAAATTTGGGACTACCGTTTGTGACTGCCTTTGCTCCTGGGACTGTCGGACATCGCGTCGTTCGGCTCCCGCCTCGGTCGCAGTATGAAGTTGAGGTTGTGCGCGGTATTTACAGCGTAGTAGACGTTAGCCGAGTTGGGCAGCACCATTTCGCGGTCGGGTAACACCTGGGCCAAGGTGTACTGGTCAGGACTACCCTCGAGGCAGAGTTTCAGCATCGCGTTGCGGATCACTTGCGGCGTGCGTTCGTTGTTCGACAGCATTATCGACTTGTACAGCACCACGCCGTCCGTCTCCACGTTGTCGCTCTCCATCGTGACTTTGATGATATAGAAGTCCGGTGAGCTCTTGTGCGAGTGGCTGGGGCTCGACAGGCCGGCCAGGTTGGGCGTGCTGCCGTTAGCTGCGACGGCACCCGCCGACGGGGGTGCCAGTCGAGTCTGATGGTTACCGCTGCTGTTGCCGCCGCCGCCGCCACCGCCACCGCCAGAGCTCAAAGACACGTCCAAAGAGGGCAAAGATGAGCTCGAAGACGAGCTGGACATCTGCGAGGGCGACGTGCGCCGGTCCAGCGAGTTGTGCGGCGAGCTCGGTAGGGAGTCCAGGTCGCAGTAGAACTGCGAGCTGCTGGAGCTGGACGTTGACGCGATCGAGTCATTCTTACGGTGGCCTTGACCCTGTAAGACACGAGTCGCGGTTTAATTGATGTAAAACGCGGTGCCAGGGAGATGTACATGGAGTGGATTGCAAAACAGTTTAGATTCATGGACGCTGACCTGCTTCTTCTTTCGGTTATTGAGAGTGTTGCCCGCTGGCGGTGGTTCGATCTGGCAGCTCAATTTGTAAGCTTCCCGATCGTCCAGTACCAGCACGGAATGGAACCAGCGGTCGAACACAGGGTCCGTGCTAAAGTTGTACGCGTTCGCCGCGCCTTGCAGAAGCCGTATCCTCGCGAGGACCTCGAACTCCTTGCGTCTCTTATCGAAGTTGATGAGGCCGTCGGCTATCGTGTCCGGTATCGCCGTGTCGATCATCGTCAGGTCAGTCAGGAACGTGCCTAAGTACGGTATCGTGCCGTAACTGATGTTCTGAAAGAGCAGTTCGTGATTGTAGGATTGTGGATTTAATAGAAGTCGCGTTAGTTTCGGTTGCAGGACGAAGATGATAGCATGGAATCGATCGTATCATTATCTTCATTCCCAATTATATTTTTTACTATTAAAATCGTCCATTATCAAAATTATATGTATGCATTTTGAAGTTCCTGATGCAATTCCGAATCAACCACCGCTCAATTTATAAACCAAGTTTCTTCTTGTTACGTGTTCTCTACCAACGTACCTCAATCTCTTCGCGAGACAGGTTAATACAATTTCAACTTCCCCCTTCGATGTTACCTTAATACAAAGTACTAAACTCTCACAAAGTACTGCGCACATAATTGCAAACTTACGCCCGCGTGAGTATTTTGCTTCTGAAAGAGCTTCTGCAGATGCCGATCACTCCTGCCGGCGGTGTCGGCGAACTTGGCGGTGCCTTCTTTGATGAGGAGCTCCCGCTGGGTCCAGGCGTTGTTCTCCTCCGAGAATATTCTCTCGAGCTCGCGAAACAGCTCGTGCTTTTCACGCGGCATACACTGCCAACACTTCTCCAGCCGGTAAACCGGATTGCTTTGTAGGCCGGACACGATCGCCTTCAGGCTGCTGAAGTTCTTGAGCACGCGCAGCTCTTGCGCGATGTCGATCCACGTCTCGAGGATTCGCGCGCGCTCCTGAGACTTGAGCGTCGTGTCCGTTAGGATGGTTGAGATGACGCGCAGGGAAACCGCGTTGAACTGGTTCACGGTCGCCAACACTGTCGCGGCGTCGTGGCTTCTCGAGCGGTCCTTCCTGGACCACACGGCGCCGAGACACTGATGGGCGACCAGTTTCTTGAACACTTCCGCGTCCATCCGCGTCAGCTGCTCGGCGAAGTGACGCTGCGGCACCTCGGGGAAGATGTAGCTCACCCAGTGATCCGACATCGGATCCGGGGAGCCGCGCATAGGTAGCCGACCATTGTCGTAGACCATGCAGGAGTCTGAAAGGCAACGGGGAATTCAATTACTGCGCGGTAATTAGTCGAGCCAGCAGGACACGTGGCGGTGTAGTAGGTCGTGGCGATGACGGCGAGGGCGCGATAATTAATCCTCACGGAATTGAGAAATAGAATTGAAAATAGAGAACGGATTCTCCTTCGCGCGAGACTGCGTTTTCGGAAAAATAATTCAAGGAAAAGAAAAATTTAGCAATTTTTGTTTACTTTTTTTTCATGAGAAAAAGAGAAGTATATTTCATGAAGTCCTCCGTTATCTATCCTCCGACACATTTATCTGAATCATTATGAAATGTACTCTAAGCATTTTTAAAAATTTTCATTTTTTTCATTTCTGTAAATTCTTTTCATTTTTTTCTTTTCATTTTTTTTCTTTTCATTTTTTTCATTTCTCTCTTTTTGTTTTCGATTACTGAATATCCTTGTTTCTATTTTTTCCGACTTCCATTCTTCGAAAAATATTCTCTGACAAATTTAATATTTTCTTTTCAAAAGATAGTCCCTCCTTCTATTCTTGAAAAATCAAAAGATTGAAAAAAATAGGAAAATGTCGATGATGATTTCGATCGTCATATCGCGATATTCAAACAAGCGCTGCGCGTAGCAGCTTGAAACGCGAGGGTTTCTCAGGTCACATTTTCTATCTTCCATCCGTTCATATGAGATCCTCTCTATTTTTGGGATATGGTGACCGGGTCGAGTTTACTGTGTTTCCACGGCGAGGCTCGGTGAAAGGTGAGGTCTGCCCCGTTTATACGAAGCGGTAAGGGACCGGGGGACCCTCTGAATTTACACAGAAAGCAGACGCCTTTGTGCACCCAAGTTCCAATTGGCCTTTCACTGCGGCTGACGCCGGCAGACCCTTTCTGCGCCGAACAGCCCGATAATTATTCTTTCGTAACTGTTCGCGCCGCGATAAATGCATCTTTCAAGTTATTTTGCATCGGTAGGCAAGTAAGCAAAAGCAGACAAACAGGACACGTCGTGTCCGCCGCCGTCGTCGTCGTCGTGACGAAACGCGTTAGAAGATCCGGTCTCGAGGATATCCGGCGGTTATACAGGGTGGCCCGTCTTACGTTATCACTGATGTATCTTTTTTGCACAATTTCGCTGCGGAAATTTCTCAAGCGGGAATTGCACATGCGATTTTACACATTATGATTCATATTGCGAGTTCACACGATGACCTTTTCTCTCGCCCCCGTCCGTTTGGCATTCTGCGCCTTCAGCGTGAATCCCGACAGACGTTTGTTTGTTTGCTTACCGCGAATCTATGTATATAACAGTAAATAATGTGATTCGCGACGAATTCATTGTAAATTTCGCAAGTTGTATCGTTGAGGTTATCGTCGGAAACGTCATTGATTTTTCAATGATTATATAGGCTTTTGGATTTGAAACTTGTTTAAATACAGGATTTCTCTCTGATCATTCTAAATTTACATAGATGATTAAACACAGACTCTATTTGGACAAAAACAAATAGAAATTAATTCTCGCAATTTCTAAACGCGAAATTTTTAAGTGAATACCAGGAAATCGAGAAACAACAGAAATTTTCAAATAAATCCGCGTCATATTATTTCGCGAAGCGCGATGCTGCTTAAAACATTAAAATAGATCTGGATCCATATTACTTTGATATTAGATCAAATTCATTTCTCCTTTATACGTGATAGACTTCAAATGATAGATTCTCGTGAGTCCAAACTCTCGTAAATAATAGACTTCAACGTGTTGTATTATGCGAGCCTACAATTCCGCGCGTTTAAAGCTTGATCTATAATGTGTTATTTGCTTTCTGTTATTTTTTCTTTATCTCTTTCTGATTCAAACCTTAAACTTTAAACTAAAAAAAGACAGAAAACAAGAAACAGGAAACAAAGAACACATTGTAGATCAGGCTTAATAGATTCTCGCGGGAAGACAACGCGCGAAGGCCCGTTCACGAGAAATCAGAGTGTGCGAGTCGAAAACGATTATTACCCAGTTGATCCTCTCGCTGGAACCTGTGCAGCCGGTGTCTGGCCTTAAGTTCCAATTCGGAGCCGAGCAGGTGCCGGTGCGTGAAGTCCAAGAGCCTGGTGAGCAGGGGATGGTTGGGGGGCGACTTCCAGTCGCCCGGGTAAGCGTCCAACCAGACATGCAGGGCTTGAACGAGGGTCTTGCGGTGCTGCTCGCAGCCGGTGCTATCGTCCAAGGCGTCGTACCTGGCAAGTAGCAGCTCCAACACGTCGCGCGGGGTCGTAAAGGCCCGATACGTCGCCAAGAAGACATTTATGTACGTCGACTCCAGCTCGCCATCGTCGTTCGCCAGGCTCTCGACCAGCCGCTGCACCGTGCCGGCTTTCAAGAATCGCACCCTCACCGTTTCCCATTCCAAATGCGAGATTTCGTCGTCGGAATCCTAAATTCAGGGAATAAAACCTTAACAAATGAGGTTTTCAAATTTGGGTGGGAAATCATTTTTTCGCGCAAAGAGCGAGAGCTTGTTTGACTGAAAAATGTTTCTCGAGATGCTCGTGATATTTACGCGAATTTTTTACTCTTCTTCTAAATAATTTTCAGAGATACTCCACTCGTTTTAAGTTCCATATTGAAATTTGCCATGAATCCGGAGCACTCTTGGTCGCGCTCTTTCACAAATTTCTTGCACGGAGAAAAATAATTTGCTGGTCCAGCAAATTTTTTGCTGATCTAGCAAAATCTTTTCGTTATTATATGGACAGTAAAAAGACTTGCTAAAAGTATTAATCACTATTTGCTGGATATAATTTGCTGAATCTATAAATTATTTTGCTATAAGAACCATGATCGATTTATATAAGCAGTTGCAGTTTTACTCCAATAACAAATAAATTTGCCAAGGATACATTATTTTGCATCGATAGCAAATTAACGTGATTCTTAGGACAAATATATTCAACAAATTTTTTCTATCCTGACAACGAAACTATTTCTGCTCTGATAACGAATAATTTGTAAAATTAGTTACGTCAACTAAATTTTTTTTGTCACTATGAATATGCAGTAGCAACGACGATTTTGCTAAAAGAGCAAAATTATTTTTCTCCGTGCGGCTCTTTTCGAGGCGTTTTTTCCTGTAGTTGCCGGGTTCGAATCCAAGATCAAGAGATTTCTGAATTGAATGTAAATTTCAATAATTTGAAAAGGACAAATATTAATTTTAAGTATTGAGTCTCACAATATGACTTACCGATGCCGAGAGGCTCCTCGTTGGCCGATGGTATCGGACCTTCTTCAGGTACACCGTATATATGACGCCGTCGCCCCTTTCCTCGCCCCATAAACGCCACGTGGGCTGCAAAAGCATGATCGAGCGTCGAACTTAGTTGTGAGCGCATACCGTCGGCGGTATAATGGAATCGGTAACGAAGTAGCGCATGCCGGGGGATGATTTACGTTTCTAATCTCAAGGGAGTTGAGCTACTCTCGATCATGAACCAACAAAGTCAGCCTGACGCGACAACGAAGGACGAAGAAGATGTTTCAATTTTCTCTTTGTGCTCTATCAGAATTTTCGTTGTAGTTAATTAGTTGTTATATTTCTCCTAATGTGACGGAAAGAAAATGAGCGTATTAACTATCCATGGATTACCATTAACATTGATTATCGTGTTTGTTAACAAATAAGCTCAATCAGAAAGACAAACTTGGTCAATAATCGTGTTCGCGTGTTGATTAACGTGTCATCGTGTTTAATAAATTGTTAATTACAAAAATATGTTGCAATTTATCAACCATTTATCAGCAAATCATCCCCAGGTTGCGCTTTTGCATGCTGCTTTAATTATCTTCTCATTCCTCAAGCATGCTCTATCGTCTTCGATAAGAAAAGGTCGAAAATCGACTTTTCTCTGATAAATTCCTAAGATATAACGTTGCAAAATGAAGATGTGATTTCTGATTAGAGATATACTTACGTTACATCAAAGAATTCTCTGCGTAGAATTCTCTGAATTTGTCTACATTGCATAAACTCTCTCTAAGCATCTATAATTTTTCTAAACGCAACAAGATGTCTCAAAAGTTTGCATCCAGCTGCGCAAAGTAAATTGCATCCCGCAGTAAATTCAGTCTCTCTGTTAACATTGAATTCGGCTGGATCGTCCGATTAATATTCAGTTCTGTCAAAGAACAATAATTTTCTTCTTTAACTCGATGCAAAACTCGTGAGGCATCTCGCGCAATTCCATCTACGAAGACCTCAACAAAGCCATGGCAAATCAAATTATGCGAGGGTCAGGAAGGGAACGTCGAAGGCGCATCGGCGCAAAGACGATCAATGCTTTCTCTTAGGGGATTTCGCTAAAATTGTGTTATCAAAGAAGGGTCGCGCCGAGCTGACTCGTCGATTTCTTGTTTAAGCAATAAATCCTCAAACGTCGCTTGAGTCACGTCCATGCATAATGAGCGCACGTCCATTGGCATTACGATGTATACACGCGTACACACGCGAGCGTGTCGCTTATCAGTGACAGTCGATGCCAGCCGGTCTGCGATCAGTCCCGGCTTGATAAAGATAAACTTACTCACGCGATGACGTAACCACCGGCGATAAGCCCGCCCGTAAAGGTAGTTACCCTCTGGCGGAAAAGGTGTTTCGGCTTATCATCGTGCGCTCGCGCCCGCGGAACTGCAATTAGCGATGTTCATCGCGCCGGTGTTTCCGCTCGTCGTGCAAATTTCACCGCGAGATCCGATACAACGACCGACTCGCGCGCGATCATAATTAATTATTGCGAGGTAAACACGTTAACCGCCCCTCGGCGAATATCAAATTAGGTTGGCGCAAAAGCTTGGTCGTGTTCGTCAGGCATTCTCCGATTACCACTCATTCCGGTCACTGCACAACTCCTTTCCTGGTATAAGCTTATATTGTAACGGTATGAGCCTAAACCTTTGTATGAGTTCATATTTTAACAATATAAGCTTGTATGTTAATGATATGAGCTTTAATAGTTCGTTAATTGTATGAACTTACAATGATATATGCTTATACTTTAATGATATGAGCTCATCCCTTAATGATATAAACTTATACCTTAATGATAAGAACTCGTATTTTAATTGTATGAGCTTATATCTTAACGATATAAGCTTTTACCTTAATAGTAATTAAAATAAATGTCATTTGAAAATATCCAAAGACATCTGTCTTTTTTCTGGTCCGCAATTAACTCTAAATTTAGCTAGACCAATCATTTCTCTTTCTCAATACGATGTGCGAATAAATTTGACGAAGATGATACGTGAATAATTGACGACGCCGTGTGAAATTGAACGATCCTGCTTCGGTCGTTTCGAGAATCGACGCGGGATCGCACGCACGCTCGCACTCGTCGTGCAGATCACCTTTATTTATCGGTCATTGTAGTTGCGTAAACAAAGCGGGGTGTCTGCCGGGGCAGCCGTAAGGGGCTTAACGTCGCGGATCGCGAGACAAACGTGCGAGGCATTCGCGTCCGCGACGGTGATTACAACCGAAGCCCTACGCGGACGATTTGGTGCGGAGAAACGTCGGTCGGAGAGGCTCTCGACGGGAAAAAGCGTGTCATTGCTACCGTCGTACTTGATTTTCTTCTCTCTCTCTCTCTCTCTCTCTTTCTCTCTCTTGTCTATGAAGAAAGATC
The DNA here is from genome assembly GCF_010583005.1 of Odontomachus brunneus. Classification (NCBI taxonomy): domain Eukaryota; kingdom Metazoa; phylum Arthropoda; class Insecta; order Hymenoptera; family Formicidae; genus Odontomachus; species Odontomachus brunneus. The sequence continues at coordinate 470,084 of NW_022639526.1, read as the reverse complement.
GTTCCGCGGAAAAATCGCGAAAACTGGAAGTCGGCGAAACGCCACGAGAGCTTTCTACTCCCGTGGTCGTTATCGAGAACGTATCTTTATCCTCGAGGATATATCATTCGGGATACAGCTCGTATCGGACAATCGCGCGTGCGTTTAATCGTTCTACATTTGTAATCTCCGCCAATATTTCTTTTTCTTTGGAATGACTCAGCCTGTGTGTTTGTGTAGGTTGAGACGAAGTTGACGGGAAACGTTAGTTTTCCCACGAAACATGAATTACTGGTTGTCTGCTTGTCAGTGAACCCCGCTGTGCAAAATTAAGACTGACACTTGTATCAATTAACTCCAAATTTCACACTCAGCTATTAGCTTTTGACAACTTAATAATCGCATTTAGATTTCCACTGGCACTTCCCACTTCTTACAACCGGACAGTAAAGCATATTAATAGTTATTACTTAAGACTCGTCTCGAGTGGGATACTCTGATCTGTATTCAAGGTGATGAGTTTTTTTCAATTAAATCGTGATTATACGTAAATATTAAGAAATATCGTGTATATCATAAGTTAAAAAACTGGAACTTCTGAAATCTGAAATAAAAATCTGAGTGTTTCACGTGCGATAATCTCAGATAACAATTATTAATATTATTACTAATATATTACTATCAATACGGATTTCAGAAAAGGAGAAACTTTTTAATTTTTATTGAATTTTATTTACCTTTTCATTTTCGTGCCATTCGTTTTTCTCTAACTTAACTGGAATTATATCACACCCTCCAATCAATCCCTCCAATTCGGACATCGAAATAGCAATTTGATGAGCTAATAACTTTGAGCCTTAGATTAGTTAATAATTTCCGAGCCCGATTGGCGTTATCACGATTATTCTTCCGGCGAAATTAATTGCTCGACACATTCAGATGGATAGACAGAGAGAAAAAAAGAGAAAGAAACGCGATTCTTTAATTACTCGACATTGTGCACGGGAATAAAAAGATTTCGTTGAATTAACCAAATATTTGGTCGAATATGAACGATTCAGAAATTCCGATTAAAGTAACCCGAATTCTGTTTAAGTTAACACATTGGCGACGAGGTAAGTTAAGGAACGCATTTATGCGTCATCCATCGGCAATGTGTTAACAAGATTTTTGGTAGATCAACCAGAGTCTGGTTAAATAACCAGACATGTTTGGTTAATCGACCAAAAATCTTGTTAACTTAAACAGAATTCGGGTTACTTCAATCGGAATTTCTGGATCGTTCATATTCGACCAGATATTTGGTTAATTCAACCAAATCTTTTTTTCCGTGTAGTATGGAGGATTTTCAAAAAGATTACAACGGCAAGGAATATCGACCGACCCCATGGCGGTGCGAGACCTCGGCGCGTCGGCTTACTCCCCGGAACGACCGGGGCAATTAGACGTCCGCGGCAGGAACCCGAGCGTGACTCGAGATCCTCGTACCTGTTCGTCCTTGAGAGCCCGCTTCCCTCGAGTGTCGATTCACCATTGTTCGTAAACAGAATAAGCAGGCGAGCGCGTACGCGAACTCTCCTTCGTGATTCACGCGCGCGACGCGACTTGCGAGTATCTCGCGATCGAGGTCGCAGTCCGCGACAATCGAGGGATTTCCGGCAATGAGCAACGCGAATCCCATGGAGCGCGGTATTACTCAATCGTTACGTCGCCAGATCTCCCGGGACAATGAGGGCAATTTGGCCTTCAATTTGAAGGCATCCCTTCTACCCGTCAAATTTACTTGACAGCTCGTCGTTTGAAACTGCTTTCTGTGATCGAATTCAGGAAAAGTGTTATCACTAAGAAGAAAACAGTTGGAAAGTTCAAAGTAGGACTAAAATTTCGACTCGAATCTCTGCGATCGATTTAAGAATTCGTGAGCTTTCCATTCTGGATGGGGGGGAGGGAGAGAAGAATAAAATTATATTCATTTCCGACGATCTTTTGTTCTTTTAACAACAAAGTTGTGCATATAGGATCGCCGTCTCAATGGTGGAGCACCACTGCAAAAATGGTTTCCCTGACGATAATTACTTCGCTATGCAATCATAGTCGCGAATGGCATGACACTTTTCTCTCGGCGGAGGGTCGAGCACGAAACAAAGCGTCGCGAATGTGTCTTGCGCGCTCGGTCGTCCGTGCATCCGGCCGGTCTTCAGCCTGCGATCGCGACTATTCCGCAGACGGAACGTGGATCTGGACATGGAACGGTGATTTGCCGAAAACGTCGTGACAGTCGCGGTTTTCCGACCCGATGCGTGGCAGCGGGACGCACTTCGTATTCGCGGAGTCTCGCGTGATCGATCGTGACGAATGTAAAATTCACGAGCGCGCGAGTCGATGTCGACGGCTCCCGCGGGGGCCATAAGTAAATTGCCGGCAACATTGTTTGCCCTGTCTCGGCTGGGCGTCCGTTTCTGGAACGTCGTGCCCGCGTACGGCGAACGACCGTCGCGACGCCCGCCGTCGCGGAATCTTGAAAATCTGCCGGGGTCAACGATCCGCCCGCGCCCAAAATACACCCCATTATTTCCCATAAAACTCACGGCACGCCATGAGTCCGGCCGCGGGTGCCCGCGCGCAGAAACGCGAATCGCGACGCGATCGCATTTCTGGAATCTTGCAATCACGGTGATTAAAATGATGTCGAGAATTTTTTTTTTTTATTTATTTATTTGAAATTTGTTTGAAAAGAAGCTGTACGTTTTAGCTCTGCAGAGAAAGAAATTGTATAAAATTAACAAACGGATATTTTTCCCATCAACTTTAATATCCGATCAGAATATCCGATTAAATTTAATCGGATACTTCCGATCATGACATTTCATCAGATAAACCGATCAACAAATTATAAACCGGTATTTCTTATTGGATGTTTCCTGATCGGATTCAAAGTTTATCGATATTTTGTTTATCGATAATTTTTTATCGGTTAATTTTTCTCAATATATCACATAGAGTGTGTTAAGGTGTTTTTCTTTTTAGAATGTTGCAAAATAATATAACAAATGCAATGGAACATTGAAAGAAAAATAACTAGGAAATAAAAAGATTTATTCGGTGGATGCTAATAACATGTTTATTTATACTGATGTAAAATATTTCTCAAACAAGAAAATGTATATCTTCTTGAAACATTAGCAATTGTTTATTCCGTTTAAAGAAAAGAATTTAGATTCAAGTAAATATGTCATTAGCATTCACTGAATAAATATCTTTTTATTTTTAGATATATTTTTCTCAATGCGCATAACATTTATCTTGCAAAGTACGAAATTTGATAGCTCTTCTAATATAGAAAATTATATTTCTTTCAAGTAATATGTAAGTTCCGTTCACTGAACGATAACAGAGTAGAAATGATGGTAATACAAAATAATAGAGTGCAAAAGAGCTTACGATACGTGTGATAACAATAATTCTCGAGAACACTCGCCGGACACAGAAATAACTTTTGCAGAGCGATTTTCCCGCGGAAAGATTCTGCCAACTCGACGATAACGTGGCCTGTGTAGAACCCCGCTAATTAAGGCAACCGATGCTCACGGCTTTTTTTCCGTGTCGCGCAAGAGACGACGATACGATTCCGATGACACTCTGACCCTGATTACCCGATTAAATCGACTCGCATGTGTGTGCGCGCGCGCGCGCGAGAGAGAGACGGCTTCACGTACGCTTGGATCAGCGTGTGTACGCCGCTTAATCCGCGAACCAATGCCACTACACTTATTATTTCCAAGGTTTCGGGTGTGAAGACTTGTGTAATTACGGTGGTACACACATCTAGAGCGCTACGTACGTGTAGAAAAATGCAATTCTGCGCGCGCGGCTTTGCTCATCATCATGCATCAGTCTAAACACGATGACGAAAGCGACTGAAAAAGAGAGAGCGAGAGAGAGAGAGAGAGAGAGAGAGAGAGAGAGAGAGAGAGAGAGAGAGAGAGAGAGAGAGAGA